>NW_003852412.1:27450469-27547300 GCF_000181295.1 Otolemur garnettii
CACTAACGTGAACTGTGTACTTTGCATGATAATAATGTATCAAACCATCAGGATGGACAACACCTCGAGAGTACACTAACGTGAACTGTGCACTTTGTATGATAATGTATCAAACCATTAGGATGGATAACACCACAAAAGTACACTAACGTGAACTATACACTTTGCAAGATAATGATGTATCAAACCATTAGGATGGACACCACCACAAGAGTACACTAACGTGAACTGCGCACTTAGTATGATAATGATGTATCAAACCATTAGGATGGATAACACCATGAAAGTGCACTAATGTGAACTGTGTACTTTGCATGATAATGATGTATCAAACCATTAGGATGGATAACACCACAAAAGTACACTAACGTGAACTGTGTACTTTACAAGATAATGATGTATCAAACCATTAGGATGGACACCACCACAAGAGTACACTAACGTGAACTGTGTACTTTGTATGATAATGATGTATCAAACCGTTAGGATGGACAACACCACAAGAGTACACTAACGTGAACTTCGCATGATAATGATGTTGTCAATGTAGGTTCATGTGTAGGGACAGCAGTATGAGTACTTTCTGCTCTATTTTGCTATGAACCTAAAAGTACTTTTTTAAAAGCCTATTTTTAAAAAAATGGAAGGCAGATGATGCTAAACTGAGCAAAGATCAAAATCAAGGGGCATTACCAAGAAAACATGATCCAAAATGAAGCTGAGCACACACCTCCAAAATCTTCTGTTAAAACTAAAAAACATTAAAGGTGGTGCCTCATAGTACTTACTAAGAACATAAGTCAGCATATTCAGTATCCAGGAACATCCTGTACCTGAAAGTCCCTCCTTCATTTCAAGAGAGAAAGTGTATCAGAGTAGAGAAAAAAACATATTTTTAATTGAACAGTTAAAAACATAAACACATATGCTTGTTTTGATAAAAATAATTATACACGTTTCTTGTTGAGAAAAAATATCCAAAATAAATAATGTTGTTTTAAATAATTTGTTTTCAATGATGAAACTGAAATTTCTAGTTTTTTCGCCAGTCCTTGTAGTAGTCATAATGCAGATAAATCTTCACTGTCACAGCAACTCACTGTTTCAAAATAATGAAGTGTTATGCATAACAAAATATTCTAATCACAACCACTTGTCAAATACATTAGCCAAACTGATTTCACACATGGGCCACCTAGGAAAACAGTAGGAAAAGACCCTAGTCAGATCAAATATGCTTTGACACTGCAGGGAAAAGCCCCAAAAGGCCTCCAATAAAACCAACTTTCTTGGGTTCTAGAAGCAAACTTAGAGCCATCCTACTAAAAGCTCAGGCCAGAACCCATCCTACAAGACCCCACTGCTACATGGACAGCAGCTTAAGGGAAGTGAGGGAAAGGATTAAACTTACAGCATAAGGTGCTATTCAGATAGGAGGTGTGCACTGAACATCAGACTCCAGCCTTCACAGATAAACAGAGTAACAAAGAAAAGGGATCGCATAGCCACAAAAAGGCAAAGAAATAAAAGCGTCCATGCTAAAGTTTGTGTCAAAACTTTGAATACAGGCATCCGAAAGTTAACAATAAAATGGGTAGAGAGGCCCGAATTCATGGCCTCACTCTGAATGGACAGAGGAGACCACAGCAAACTGGGAAACACGGGGCTCATCTCCAGGTGTTGCTACCCGCCCCACTGTTACAGAAAGAAAACACAGCATGACTAGAACGTATTTTTTCAGGAAAAAAAAAAAACACCAGGATTTTTACTTAAATGAGCTGGAAACTAATTTTTTTAAATTTAAGATTGTAAAGCCCACTTAGCCTAGGGGCTCCCAACTTGCAAAATCTGTTCTATAAAGTATTATAGAAAGTACAACTGTCCAGTATTCTACATAGCTTAGCAACATCTAGAACAAAAACAGACACACCAATAACAAAAATAAGACTCCTGTTATCCGAAAGAATAATAATTCCTCAGAAAATGATCCAGTCAAAAAGTATTTTCCAAAATCAAGCTTCCATGATTACTCCCACTATTGCAGCGGTCAAACCATGATTCTCTTATATTAGTGCAAGAAATGACACCTTTTCAAACTAGTTGGCATTATAAAAAATAAAACTTTTAAGTATGGTAATATCTCCCTCTGATCTTAGGTCTTTATCCGCTATGTATATATCCTTGTGCCTGAAATATCTCCATTTAAGACTGGTGTTCCTACCAACACTCTGTTCATGAGTACACATGTGCTATCTAAGATAGAGAAGCTTTCTTTCCAGGTTTCCTGTTTCCCTTGTTTCCTTTTCTTTCAGAGCCACCTTTAATGCCCACATTTTGTCAGTGCTCACATTTTGTCAGTGGTCCCTTCATGGCAACCTACAGTTTTTCTAGCCTAGACTTTAAAACTCCTCCAGCTTCCAACCATTTGCCAGTTCCAAAGCCATTTTTGCATATTTTAGATACTTGTTAGAGCAGTGCCCCAATTCATGTTTCCAGAATGCGTCCAGTCTGCTCTGGCTGCCATGACAGTACACCATAGACTGAGTTGCTCAAACAAGGGTAATTCACATTCTCACAGCTCTTGAGGCTAGAAGCCCTAGATCAGTGATTTTCAACTGGTGTTCCATGAGAGTATCTTAGGCATGCCTTGAAAATCTTTGAAGATCATTAATTAAATTATTTTTGAAAGAAGATTCAAAGCACAGTAAATATATTTTTCTCTCTCTCTTTTTTTTTGATCAAGATAATTTAAGTGTGCCGCAGAAGTTTGACCATAGCTTTAAGTGTGCCATGAGATGAAAAATACTGCCCTAAGGTATTGTTGATTATAATCACTTTGTTGTGCTATCAAATCGTTCTATTTATATTTTTGTACCCATTTTATCTTCCTCTCTCCACTACCCTTCCCAGCCTCTAGTAACCATCATTCTACTCTCTATCTCCTGTTTTAAATATTTAGATCCTACACATGAGTGAGAACACACAAGTTTTATCTTTCTGTGCTTGGCTTATTTCACTTCACATAATGTTTTCCAGTTCCATCCATGCTATTGCTTTCATTCTTTTTGTAGCTATATGATATTCTATTGTGACTATGCATTTCTTCACCCACTCATCCTCTGGTGGACACTGAGGTTGATGCCAAATTTGGCCCTTGTGAATAGTGCTGTAATAAATATGGGAGTGACGGTATCTTTTCAATATACTGATTTCCCCTCATTTGGATAATTACCTAGCAATGGGATTGCTGAGTAATATGGTAGTTTTGAAGCGGTTAATGTAACTCCATTTGGGAATGAAAAGGCTAATGTAACTCCATCTTGGAACTAACTCCCCACTCCCCTCCTGGGCAAGATTGCCCAGGTGGAACCAGTCCATCAGAAGGAGACTGGCTCCCTCCTCTGCACTTCTGGGCAGCCAGTCCCCTTCAGAAGCCAGAAGCCAGAAGTCCCCTCCTAGGAAGCCAGTCTGAAGGAGACTGGCTTCCCCACTCTGCACTTCTGGGCAAGGTAAACAGCTCAGAGGGAGCCAGTCTATCAGAAACAGACAAGCAACTCCCCTCTAGAAAGTCCCTAACTGTAACAGCTCAGCCAATAGCAACCCCTCCCAACAAAACACCCAATGGAATTCCTCTATACGCTTTAAAAACCTCCACTCGCTTCACTTCGGGGTCACCCCTCCTACACTGTAGGGTGGAGTGACCCAGGCATATGCTTGCATTTTAAATAAAAAGCACTTCTTTATTTTTACATGTGTGTATGGTGGTCTCTCAGTGGCGATTTAGGTCCTAACAGTTTTACTTTCAGTTTTTGAGGAACCTCCATACCATTCTCTATGGTGGCTGCACTAATTGACATACCCATCAACAGTGTACACGGGTTCCACTTTCTCCACCTTCTTGCCAGTATACATACATAAATACTTCTATCATACTATAAAACATTTTGCTAAAGTCTTGACTTCATAGCAGATACATCAACCAGATATAAGATCCTCAAGTGTGGAGTCCAGACTGCTTTATAAGTAGGTATCCATCTTTCACTGATTGAAATAACTGAGATCCTGTCTAACTCTTGTCATGTCTTCCTTCTCTCATATTTCAGTTCATCTCCATATTAGGCCTTTCCCTGTTCTCTTCTCTGCCTCTCTCCTCATCTGAGACCAGTTTTATCCCTGTTCAGCTAATCCCAGCTAATCTCCTTCCATTTTTATCTGAATTCCCTCAATCTGCCTGATCTGATTCTTCCTACCCCCTCACCAATTCCTGAATGT
Organism: Otolemur garnettii; assembly: GCF_000181295.1. Taxonomy (NCBI): domain Eukaryota; kingdom Metazoa; phylum Chordata; class Mammalia; order Primates; family Galagidae; genus Otolemur; species Otolemur garnettii. Next base: position 27,454,742 of record NW_003852412.1, read on the forward strand.
GATCATTTAGATAAAGATAAATACCCCAATTACAGCAGAGGGTATTAAACCAAATGAATTAAGGTGACTGATGAAATTCTAAACTACTCAATACCGGAGTCATTTCCATAGTATCAGCAAAAATGATGATACCAAGAAGAATGAGGTAATTCGAATCAAGAGAATGTCTCACCTATCAACTAATCAATCTTTTCACATTTATAAATCACCTCACCTTTGATCACAATTCTAGCTTGTTTCATGTTCTTTTTAAAGAGAAGTAGTGTGTCTGTTGAGCCTAGTAGCATCTTTGCTGCTGCTTTCTTGTATCTGATTACATGTGACGGCAATATGATTGGCAGGGAATAGGAATACTAGCTATATTCCACAGTAATCAGTAGTTAAACTGTTGGGTACTGGTTGTAAATTTCCCTGTTAAGAGCCAGTCAAGGGCCCAAATCTACAATCTGAGTCTTATTAGCACTTCTCCAACTTCTGAGCAAAGCAAGCCTAAGTATATTATCATCAATCTAAGACTATTCTTAAAATAAATATACAATCTGCTACTAAGAAATAGAAATATACAAAAACTGCTATACTTTGGTGATCTGTCTTCACAGCGATTATTTCCTCTGAAGCAAAAATTATTTCAATTATATAAATGACAAATCGAATTGTTTCCCCAAAATGGAGACAATACTAGAGAAAGGACCCTTGAGCTTCTCCATAATGTAGCTGTGAAACCTCGAGCAAGTCGGTTGCCTGCCACTTCATCTGTAGTAAATAAATCCATTTTAATTTGCCAAAGAGTGATAAGTAAAATCCTGATACAATTTTTCATTCATTACTTCAACTAAAGCAATCAACACAAATGAGCTTTTTAACCAAAACAGCTAAATGTAGTACCTCATGAGTATCTAACAAATGGATAATAATGTCCAAAATATGCACACACACACACACACACAAAAGTGTTACTTTGAACTAAGGGACAATTGGACACTCTGGAGTAAAAATGAAACTGCTTTCCTTCTTAGACAGATTACATTAAAAACTTTTTAACAATGCTGGATATTGTTAAATTGCACACTCAATTAAACCTCATTACTCTATGAATAAAAGTGATGCCATATATGGTCTGAACAAGTTGGCTGACTCCTGCAGGACTGTACACAGTGCACACCTCCCAAACACTGAGGGCTCAGTCCTGACCCGTGTGGACTTGCATACAGTAGGTCTTACTGAATTACTCAAGGGCCAAGTATCTCACTTCACAATGACATAATGAGATGTAGCTGGTGATCACACTCTCTCACCCTGTCTTCCATCCCATTCCAATCTGTAGAGCTGTCTTACTTTCTGCTACTTTGTTGCTGGGTCCTTTTCCCTCTGCAGTCATCACTGTGCTCACCATCCACCACTATCACCTATCTCCCTTGCCACTCTCCATCTAGCCACATCCAACTGCTATACTGATGTAACACTATCCAACACATTTATTCTCTATTTCTTCAGCATTTTTGGCCCTTCTGTTTCTTGCTTTTCTCAACTACCAAACAAAAGAGATCTATTACACAGGTGCAGTCAACAATCACTGCACTCCTTGCCTTTCACTTAAAAAAGAAAAAGAAAATCAAAGCAGGTCAGAATAAACTTTGGCTCTTCTGAACTGTTTTCAGCACAATTTGATACCAAAAGTTCATTTATTGTGACAAAAGATGCTTTATGGTTACTTTTATTCTAAGTTTGGATCTACTGCCGATACTCAGGCTATAGACAGTTGAGGGTCTGTACAATTATGGTATTAAAGATTTAAAAATGCAACAAAAGACATGACATGGTGACTGCCTTAACCCTTAAAAAAACTACCAAATCAATCTCAAAAAAAATTATTAAAATTAGATCTTAAAATAAGTGAACAGAATACTAAAGACATACCAATGTCCATATACCACATGAAAAAATAATTAACATCACCAAGCATTAGGAAAACATCAATCAAAATCACAAGAACCTACTTTAAACCTATTAGAATGGCTACTATTTTTTTAAAAAGTGTTTGGTAAGGATGTGGAGAAACTGGGCCCCCTATGCAATGCTGGTGGGAATGTAAAATGAGGTAGCTACTATGGAAAAGAGTATGGCAGTGTCTCAAAAAACTAAATATAGAATTACCATATGATCATGCAATTTCTCTTCCGGGTAGCTACCCAAAAGAAATGAAAGCTAGGACTTAAACAGCACATTCATGTCCACAGTGGCATATCCACAATAGCCAATATGAGTAAGTGGATAAACAAAATGCAACATATGCCTATAACAGATTATATTTAGCCTTGAAAAGAAAGAACAAAGACATTTGACACATGATTTAATCTTAAAGGCATTACACTAAGTGCAATAATAAGCCAGTCACAAAAGGACAAATATTGCATGAATACATTTATATGAGATACCTTAGAGTAGTAGTCAAATTCATAGAGACAGAAAGTAGAATTGGTAATTGCCAGGGGCTCAGAGTAGTGGAGTTAGTATTTAATAGTACAAGGTTTCAGTTAGGGGAGGATGAAAAATTCTGGAGATGAATAGTAGTGATGGTTGCACAACAATGTGAATGAGCTTAATGGCACTACATTGTACACTTAACAACGGTTTGTGTAGTAAGCTTTATGTTATGTATATTTTATTACCAAAAAAAAGCGAGTAAAAAGTAAAGTTGACAGGCAGAGAAGTACTTGCTACTTAGTTATTGATGACTACTGTGCAAACCCAATCTGACTCCAAAAGCAAAGGCAGCACAAATTAGATACGACCGTGTAAATAGTGATTAATTTTGTTACAGCTGAACAAAGAGCATGGAAGCATCTCTACCTATCTGTAGATACCAGATTCTCCTCATACAGGTCTGTCTGGGAAAGCTGAGGAAAAATAGCCTGTCAAAAAATAAATTCTCTTATGCACATACCAAATCACTGAAAAAATATGCACGCTCAAGATTTTAAAACCTGAATACCTCCATGCCTACATCCTTGCTATTCCAAGATACACCAAACATGCTCCTGCCTCACTTCACTGCAGAGCTCACTCCATCACTTCATTCAGTTCTCCACTCACACAACCCCTTGCCAAAGAGGCTGAGTTTGACCACTCTATCTAAAATGGCATGCTCTGTTATTCCCTCTCCCTGAAGTCACTTTACTTTTCTTCACAGTTCTTATCACTACTTCTTGTATATTTACTTGTTAATTATCCTTTTCCTAAAATGAAAACTCCAGGAGCAAAGACTTTCTGTTTTGTTCACTACTATCTTCCCAGCACCTGGAACACAACCTGGCTCACTGAAGGCAGCTCCTTAAATATTTGCTAAATGAATGAACAGACGGATGCTCATGCCTTTAGAGGTCGTATTTCCCTCTTGGCCTTGGTACTATGTGTATTATGCCGTCTGCAACAGCCACAGCCTCATAGCCATCCAGAGCATCCCTAACCCTTCCATGTAGGCTTCACTGGTCAAATAGAACATCAAGTTTAAAAATCTGAAAGAAGCCTCATACTATCACTGAGACCTTAACTAACAAGTCAAAAAATGCTCTCTGACTCAGTTTCTAAAAACACTAAAAGAATATAGTCTATTCCTCACAGTGTGGGATAACCGATATGCCTGACAGTGCTTTAAGGCCAAAAAAAAAAAAATGTTGTGTACTGCATGTCAAACAGCACATTGCACCTATTTTGATAGGAACTTGCAGACAAAAACCACAGAATTTTCCGTTTACAATTTTTTTCAGATTTTGCGAGAAATGGACAAATGCAAAGACATTAAACGTCATTAAATGGTTTAGCAGAAACTAAGTAACCAGTTATTTGGCCCAACAGATAATACACACCCTGGCGCAGTAGAAAAACACGTTGAATACCTGGATGAATGAAAGAAAAGACTGCTACTTAACTCCATTTTCAAAGTCAAAAGTATTCAACTCAGAATTCATATTACATCCCAGAAAAACGTCCCACAAAGGGAAGCTCATGTATTTTACAAGTTTTCAGAGCATTTTATAACTGCACTTTAATCTTCAGTGTATGCCTTCTGGTAAAGCGCTGGCAGTTGATAACACTTTTTGTAGAAGATAATCTTTAACCAGTAAACCTCAATATGTGCGGTCCCAACAAAGCGGAGGAGGGCCCATTACTCTAGGTCTCTAGGAAACAACCAGACCCCTGTACACCCAGACATAAGAAGAGTCACGCAGGGAACACACGTGTCGCTCCCGCCTCAGGAGTGAAAAAGGTAACCTACCCATCAGCAGGGTCCCGACGCGCATCGGAGGTGTCCGCTGGGAGCGGTTCTGACAGGCAAAGACACCCCCCGCCCCCCGCCAGAGACCGACCCAGGCCAGCCCCCTCCTCGGATTTCGACCCAGGCCTGCCCCCGGAACTCAGCTCCCCGCAAACGCAGGTCTTACCTGAGCTCTGCCCCCAGCCGCAGGGCTGAGGGGGTAGGCGGGAGGAGGCGTGGCCTTCCAGCTCGCCAGCCGAACTCCCTCGTGCGGTTGTTATGACTTTCCCTCTCGGGATCCGCGCCCCGACCAAGTTCGAGTTGCACTTCCGGGGTCTGCAGCCGACTGAAACGTCACTACGCATGCGACGGCGCAGCGGCGACAACCCGGAAATGGGCGGGGCCTGTCCCTGCCGCGCTGGGTGGGCTGGGAGCGCACCCGCGCGCTGAGGGCGGTGGTGGTCTCCGCGGGCGGGCGCCGCTCGCCCTTCCTCCTCCAGGCTGCTTAGGGAGCCTAAGAGGATGAGACTACCCTGAGGCGTCGTTCTCCGAGCGAATATTTTAAAAACCATTCTAGGGATGTCACCGTCAGTTCCTCACCCCCCATGGTTTATCCGACCCATTCAACTCCAGTAAATCAGGGGTATCTAGATTTGGAAGATTAAATTTATCTCTTAATTATGACATGTAAGATAGGAAATTAATACTGCATCCTCATGACAGGTGAACGTTTTCTTGTTAACTATGCTTGACTCCAATGGGAATCTTGTGAGTTTAATGTTCTGTTTTTCCAGAAATGAATTTGAAAGGTCTTAAGGGTGGATCCAGGATGAGCAGTGGAGGCAACTAATTTTTAATTTTTACATGTGCTCACAATGCATTTATTCCACAACCGTTAATTTAATGAATAAGGCTGACCTGGGTGCTGGGGACACAGGTTCCTGAGTTAGAACACCTCTCCCGTCGGGTAGCTTAGGGGAAGAAAGTGTTGGTAGTTGGCAAGCAACTACCAACAGTTTATATTCTTCAGGGAAGAGATCCCAGACTAAAGTATACTTCACTACCATATGACTTGTATTTCTTAATTTCAGCTCCTTACTTGTTTCCTTCACAAACAATTGTGTTATCAATTTATTTGCAAGTGTACCTTGCCCACTAAAATGTAAACTCCATGAGGCCAGTGACTTTGTCTTGTGTTTTTCACATTTTTCAGCCATACAGCAGTGCCTTTTCACAAAGTGGACAATAAATACTTGTTGAATAAATGAACACAGTGGTAAATACTAAATTAGAGAAACTTAGAAAAATGTATGGGACAAGAGGTGAGTGGTGGGAGAATCCCCTGGAGTTATGCAGAAATGAATGCCTGGATGGAGCCAGGGCATGGCAAGACTTTTAGGGCTTTACTTCTGGCTAGAACTCATATGATTTTTAGGGTGGGACTTTAACCTGAAGAGAAAAACAGCAGTCCTATTTTGAAAAGCTTTGTATGCCATGCTGCTTAATTCACATGTTGTGCTGCAGTTAAGACCACTGAAAGACTGTTAAACAGAAGAGTGAAAGGAAACATTTTTATTTTTGTAGAATCTGGCGATAGTGATAAAGTTTATTAGAAAGATAAGCCTCCCCAAAATTGATAATACCATTTTATCCATGAGAAAAAACATCAGACAAAATATCTGATTGGCACTCCTTGAAACAACCAAGGTCATAAAAAACAAGAGAAGTCTGAGAAACTGTCAGCCGAGATAAGCCTAAAAAGACTAACTTTAATGTGGGATCCTGGAACAGAAAAAGAACATAAGTGGGAAATCTGAATAAAAAGTACAAAGTTTTAGTTAATAGAATGTACCAATGTTGATACAAAACATGGAAATTGGTCAAAAGAGTGACATTATCTTTCAGTGTTTACAGGATAGAGCCCCACTCAAGAATTAGGGGGATATACTTTGTTCAGTAGTAAATAGTTTACTTTTAAACAAACATATGAGTCTTTTCAGACAATTCCAGCAAGACCCACATAGGAATGAATGAACCTTAGAATTATTACAATCCCCAAGTCTTTTACCTGGGGTCCCAAATTTTATAAAGCAAAGACAAGCCATCCCCACTGTGTCCTGTTCTGAATTCTTGACCCACAGAAGAAATGTGAGATAATGAAAATGATTGTTGTTCCTTTAAGTCAGTAAATTTTGGAATGATGTGTTATCCAGCAAAATAAGCTAATACACTGTATAACAACAACCAATGGGTAATTATCCTTTCAAGTCCAGTCCTGCCTAAAATGTCAGAATCAAGAATGAGGAGATTATGTGATGAGACCAGATGACCCCCTTTTTCCCCCTCACTGTCCCTAAATGGTAAACTTAGCTGGCCACAAAAAAATGTCTTCTATAAAGAAAGGAGGAAAAACAGTGACAATTGTATGTGGGTTTAGGTGTTTGTTTTAATTTCAGCAGCCCTTTTGTGGTTTAAGAGAAACCATTCCAATGATGATTACATATATAGTGCAAATGTTCTCCCTCATTTCAACCACAGTCATCCAAGCTGCACAAGCTAGTTTGTTCACTTATGCTTTTAATTTATATATCTCCTGGGAAGCTAGAAGCTCCAGTTTCTCTTCCCACCTCTCTTCTCTTGCATCTTAAAATCTTACCGAGATTTAAAAAAAAAAAGGAAGAGAATTTGTTACCTCCTAGATAACAACTGATCCATGTTTGATCACTAAGATGATTTTAAAAATGTCCCTATACTTTATTTACCATATTTGGCATTTCCCCTTCCTATTCCATATCACCTTTTTGGGGATCTTTTTATCAGTCTACCCCTAATCTTCACATCAAATGATCTCAGCACACTAGATACACACCCACAAACGTATGATCAAGACTGTATGTTTATTAAAGTTAAAAATAAAATTTAAACCCACTCACCATGACTAGAACTTGGCTCCAACATTTTGGCAGCTCAGACAAATTTATTATGAAAAACATTTTTGGTTAGATGCTAAAAGCAAAGCTCTGTCCACACTAACCAACTCTATAGGGATGAGGCCTGGATTTTGAATTAAATTTAGAGAATCAGGTAACATTCTTGTCCTTTCCCAAACTCAAGCAAGAATGTGCTGTGGTTTGTTTTTTTTTTTTTTTAGAGACAGAGTCTCACTTTATCATCCTTGGTAGAGTGCCGTAGAGTGATGTAACGTCACAGCTCATGGCAACCTCCAACTCCTGGGCTTAGGTGATTCTCTTGCCTAACCCTCCCGAGTAGCTGGGACTACAGGCACCTGCCACAACACCCGCCTTTTTTTTGTTGCAGTTTGGCTGGGGACGGGTTCGAACCTGCCACCCTCGGTATGTGGGGCTGGCACCCTACCCATTGAACTACAGGCGCCGCCCAGGATGGTGCTGTGGTTTGAATGTGTACCCCTAAAGCTTTCGAGTGGGAAACTTTATTGTCATTATTACAGTGTTAAGATGTGGGGCCATAAAGAGGTAATTAGGCCCTGAGGGCTCTACTCTCCTAAAGATGTTAATGCTGTTATTGTGCGAGTATTTTAGTTATCACAGAAATTTGCTCCTGAAAAGCTAAGTTTGACCTTCCCTTATTTTCTCTCTGTCCTGTGGACTCTTGCCACCCTTTCTCACCCTGTCTCCCCATGTGATGCCTTCCACCAGGGGATGATCCTCACCAGATACTGCACCTAGATCTTGGGCTTCCCAGCCTCCAGGGGGGAATAAATAAATCTCTTTGCTATTTAGATTAATGGTCTGTAGTATTCTCTTATAGCAGCAGAAGATAGACTAGGACAATATGTAGAAGTATAGCACAATAAGCCCAATAAAGTAAGAACAAAGAATCAAACTATTTCTAATGGTTTCGCCAACAGAATGATTCTTCCTTGAAACAACTCTCTATCATTCTACTATTCATTTATGTACCTGGATTTTTTTTTAATGAGAAAAGATAAAATATCAGTGTTCAAAACATACTTTGAGAGTTTTAATTTAGAATGCAAAATAGCTTTTAATTTGTTGTAGGGACAATTCAATTTGTAGATTTAAATATTTACCCAGAGTTAGACAAAGTGCATGATTTAACAGCATAGTTACCAAAGCTCCTCTCCTTTCAGACAACAATTGCAAGTATGAGGAGGGCATTCCCCAAACACTCCCAGGTCTGACTATTTAATAGACATTCTCAAAGAAGACACTGAAAGCTTTTATGCTCACAGTTCAGTTTATTACAAGGAAAGGGTATACATTAACATTTATCAAAGGGGTGAAGAACACAGGTCAGAGTCAGGAGGGCACCAACATGGTGCTTTTGTTACCATCTCCCAGTGGAGTCAGGATCACATTACCCATCTAACATCTCTGCATCACACTAGGGGAGTTCACCAGAGCCTTAACATCAGAATTACAGAGATAAAATTGATTTATTAATTGCCTCAGTCTCTTCAGGTCAAAGGATACACAGGACCCCGAAGCCTTCATTGTAAGTCTCATGATTGGTCTTTCTGTAATGGGAGCCTCTATCCCAAGACAAGTGGACATGGCCAGTCTATTCTAAACAAAGATGTTTCTATCAGACATGGCATGGATTATCTCCCAGAATCTGAGACCAGAGGCCCCAGAACTCTATTCGGGAAAGGGCAAATTACGTACTACAAAATATTTGGCAAGCTCTCCTGTATGATTTTTATTTGAGTGGGAGGTTGTAGGCAAAAGAAAAGGGAAATGATAATTAAGTCAATGGGAGCCTAATTAAATCATCAGAAAAAGATGGTTTGTTTGAATCAGTGCAGATATACCAGTCTCCTTCCATTTCACCCCATAGAGCCTTTCCATTTTCTATTCAGGGAACTCCTTTAAATTTTCTTACCATTACTTCATAGAAAGGGAAGAGAAAATGGTATGAACTTTCATGGTATCTCCAGGAAGACAAAACAACAAAAAGGAATTGTAGCAATCCTCATGCCTCAGCCTCTGAAATACTTGAATTACAGGCAGAATAACCTCTATGACCCTGCTCTTTGTTCTATCCACTGAATAGTAATAGGATAGATTTTAAATAGCTGTGCATCCCTCACAGAGGTGTGGTCCTAAATTCATCCTTTATGACAAAAATCCTAATAGTAAAATTAACCATGAAAATCCCCCAAATGGTCTACCAAGTACAGAATTATACATGTCTCTAGATCTTTTATTCTTATACATGTTCCAATGTTAGATTTCTGATCCTGTTTAAATGTTAGAACTAAAGAAAATTTTGTGTGCAGATATCTTGGAATTTAAATAATCCTGATAGTTTCATGTGCCACTCATGTTCTTCATCACACTTACCATTCAGCAGCATTTGACATGATCACATCCTCCTCCTTTAAACTTGGAATTCTTTTCTTTAATTTGACTTTTGTGAAATCTAAGTTTGCTTTGCTGGATTCTTCCTGATCTCTAAATGTTAATGTGCCCTAGATGTCTTCCCTTCCGGTCTGACCTCATTACCAAGGTGATCTCACTTGTTCCCTTCACTGTCTCTTATGAGGGATCACAATGCTGATGGTTTCCAAATATCCACATCCACTCTGAATTTATTTCATTTCTCCATATATTTAACTTCTCATTCAATATGTCTACTAGAATATTTAATATGCATTACAGAGTCTTTATTTTCCATCTCCAAAAGCTATTCCTTTTGCATACATGTTCATCCAGTAAAGTATTCACTCTAATTGTTCAGGTTGTCCTCTGATTCTTTCTTTTCTTGCATTTCACATCCAATTCCCCAGAAAAATCTGTTGGTTCTCTCTTGAAAAGCTAATTTGAATCTAACCAATTCTCATCATCCCTACTACCATTCTAGTCCACACTGGATTCTGTATTCAAGTTTTAATTGTTCTACATGCTTCTATTTATGTCTCCCTACAATCTAGTTTCCAACAGGAAGCTATAGAAATCTTTTCAAAATTCAAATCAAGCTGGGTGCAGTGGCTCATGCCTGTGATCCCAGCACTTTGGGAGGCTGAGGTGTGAGGATCACTTGAGGCCAGAAGTTTGAAACCATCCTGGGCAACATAATGAGACTCCATCTCTACAAAAAAGTTGAAAATTAGGTGGCCATAGTGGCATATGCCTGTTGTCTCAGGTGTTGTGCAGGCAGAGGCAGAAGGATAACGTAAGCCTAGGAGCTCAAGGCTGCAGTAAGCTATGATTGATTGCACCACTGCACTCCAGCAGCTTGAGTAACAGGGCCAGACCCCATCTCTTTAAAAAATTCAAATAGAACTTGTCACTTTTTTTCTTAAGAGACATAGTCTTACCCTTTTGCCCAAGTTGGAATGCAGTGGCATGATCATAGCTCACTGTATCCTCAAATTCCTGGGCTAGAGCAATTTTCTTGTCTTAGCTGCCTGTGTAGCTGGGGCTACAGGAATGCACCACCATGCCTGGCTATTATTTTAATTATTATTTTTTGTAGAAATGGGGTCTTGCTCTGTTGAAGTCTGCTGGCCTCAAGTAATCCTCCTGTCTCAGTCTCCCAAATACTGGAATTACAGCACAAGCCTCCAAATACTGGAATACAGCCACATCTGGCTCTGTTCAAAATCTCTAATAGCATTCTTACTCAAATAGAACAAAATCCAAAACTGCTTTTATAAGTCTATGAGATCTTGCATGATTCTGATCCCTGGATACTCCATGCCTCTGTTGAGAAAGAGGGCAATGATAGACTTTTTAGCAGGGATGAGGAAGAACTTGGCCAATAACCTTTGAGTTTGATAAATGACAATAGCAGAGCTAAGTAGCTACCTCTTTTCTCTAGAAATATTTAAAAACAGGAGACTAACTGAGGGTTTCTTTAATGAGATAGTAAGGAGATAAGAGCTGCCAATTTTTCCCAACAATTGGTGGGCATGATGGTACATTGCTGGGTGTACTGGTCTGGTCAGACTGCCATAACAAATTATCTCAAACTCAGTGGCTGAAACAATAGAAATTTATTTTCTCATAGTTCTGTTGGCTGGAAGTCCAGATCAAGGTTGTGGCAAGGCTTGTTCTTTCTGAGGGATATGAGGGAGAATCTGTTCCATGCCTGCCTTCTGGTGGTTTGCTGGCAATCTCTGATGCTCTTGCACTTACAGATGTCTGACCTAGATCTCTGCCTCTATGCCCCCAGGGCATTCTGTGTGGTTGTCACTGTATATTAATTCTTCTTTGCCATAAGAACACCAGTCATGTTGGATTATGTCTGCCCTAATAGATGTAAGTGTAACTTGATTACCTCTGTAGTCGGATTATACCCAAAGAAGTCCACATACTGAGGTACTAGGAATTAGGAAGAACTTCATGTATCTTTTGTGTGGGACACAATTCAACCCATAACACAGAGGTATAACTGTTTCTGAAAAAGAAGAGAATCACCTCTACTAGAAAGAAAGGAGAAACTAGCCAGCTAGCAGAATGAGTCTGTGTAAGGTATGCCAGTAGAAGAGGGGCTGCTTAGGAATTGTGAGCTGCATGAGAATTCATGCTATGTGTCAGGGAATGGCAGTAGTAGAGTTCCTGGATGTGGGGTGAATCTCCAAAATTATAATAATGACAGAAAGCACCAGCATTTGGGCATTTGCTACAGAGAGGACAAAAACAGCCTTTTTATCCCACCCCTGAACTGACCCAGAAGACCTCAAAGTAATATTACGAGTATAGGACAGAGGAGTAAAGATGGAGAAATGAGGCAAAACAGAACATGCGCCACTTCTTTATAGCCACATTTCTGGGTCAGGTCTATGCTGGGACGCTTGGTACTGGAAAAGTTTCCAATCCTGTATGTAACAAATTTGGGGCATGGAAGTTATCATGCCCTTTTTTACAATAAGAAAAAAGCTGAACAGACTGAAAAGTCAATAATTCTTCTTGGATCTGCCATAGAATCAAAGTCATATGGCAACCTGCTGCCCTCTTATCTAGAGAAACAGACAGGCAGGTACAGAATCACATCTTCCCAGGAGCAGATGCCAGGTGAATGGAGCCAGAATGAGCAGGAACACTTCAGACTGTAATTGACAAATTGCGGGAGGCTCCATGTGAACTAGCCTGAAACTAGAAGAGGTCCCAATCCCATGGAATGGGAGGGTGTCCACACTTTTGTGAGTTTTACCTCTAGGAGCCCTACAAGGTACCCACTGTAAGGATCAGAGAAAAAGCTCCTCTGACAGTAGGAGGGAAAAATAACTGTTTAAATGTATACCCAGAGCTCTTTGTATTTCTTGACAACTTTTTGTCCTTAAGCAAAATTATTTTACCTGAGACTAACCAACTAGGGGTTTACCAGAGCCTAACCAACCTTGAGGAATGGAAGTACTCAACTCCAGCCCCACCTGACTTTCCAAGTGATGGGGGAAGAGGACAATATGAAAGAACAGGGGGTCTTCTCGGACAATCATGGAATAAAAGTTGAACTCAGTAACAACAGGAATCTGCATACTCCTACAAAAACATGGAAGCTAAATAACCTTATGCTGAATGATAGTTGGGTCATAGACAAGACTAAGAAGGAAGTTACCAAATTTTTGGAACAAAACAATAATAAAGACATGAATTATCAGAACCTCTGGGCAGTCCTGAGAGGGAAATTTATAGCACTGCAAGCCTTCCTCAAGACAATGGAAGGAGAGGAAGTCAACAACTTAATGGGACATCTCAAGCAACTGGAAAAGGAAGAACATTCCAACCCCAAACCCAGCAGAAGAAAAGAAATAACCAAAATTAGAGCAGAATTAAATGAAATTGAAAACAAAAGGATTATACAACAGATCAATAAATCAAAAAGTTGGTTTTTGGAAAAGGTCAATAAAATAGATAAACCTTTGGCTAACCTAAGCAGGAAAAAAAGAATCTAATTTAATCAATCAGAAATGGTAAAGACGAAATAACAACAGACCCCTCAGAAATTAAAAAAATCCTTAATGAATATTATAAGAAACTTTATTCTCAGAAATATGAAAATCTGACAGAAATCAACCAATACTTGGAAACATGCCACCTTCCAAGACTTAGCCAGAATGAAGTGGAAACATTGACCAGGCCTATATCAAGTTCTGAAATAGCATCAACTATATAAAATCTCGCTAAAAAGAAAAGCCCAGGACCAGATGGCTTTATATTAGAATTCTACCAAACCTTTAAAGAAGAACTAGTACCTATATTACTTAAGCTTTTTCAAAACATAGGAAAAAAAGGAATAGTAAACCAACACATTCTATGAAGCAAACATCACCTTGATCCCCAAACAAGGAATAGACCCAACAAGAAAACAAAATTATCAATCAATGTCACTAATGAATATTGATGCGAAAATATTCAACAAAATCCTAACAAACAGAATCCAACAACACATCAAACAAATTATACACCACAACCAAGTGGGTTTTATCCCAGGGTCTCAAGGCTGGTTCGATATATGTAAATCTATAAATATAATTCAGTGCATAAACAAATTAAAAAACAAAGACCATATGATTCTCTCAATTGATGGAGAAAAAGCTTTTGATAATATCCAGCATCCCTTCAGGATCAGAACACTTAAGAAAATTGGTATAGAAGGGACATTTCTTAAACTGATAGAGGCCATCTACAGCAAGCCCACAGCCAACATAGTATTGAATGGAATTAAATTGAAATCATTTCCACTCAGATCAGGAACCAGGCAAGGTTGCCCATTGTCTCCACTGACCTTTAACATTGTAATGGAAGTTTAAGCCATCACAATTAGAGAAGAAAAGGAGATTGAGGGTATCCATGTAGGTCAGAAGAGATTAAACTTTCACTCTTTGCAGATGATATGATTGTATATCTGGAAAACACCAGGGATTCCACTACAAAACCCTTAGAAGTGATCAAGGAATACAGCAGCATCTCAAGTTACAAAATCAACACTCATAAATTGGTAGCCTTTATATATGCCAACAATAGTTAAGCTGAAAAAATAGTCAAGGTCTCTATTCCATTCACAGTAGTGCCAAAGAAGATGAAATATTTGGGAATTTACCTAACAAAGGACGTGAAAGATCTCTATAAAGAGAACTATGAAACTCTAAGAAAAGAAATAGCTAAAAATGTGAACAAATGGAAAAACATACCATGCTCATGGCTGGGAAGAATCAACATTGTTAAAGTGTCCATAACACCCAAAGCAATATATAATTTTAATGCAATCCTTATTTAAGCTCCACTGTCATACTTTAAAGAGCTCAAAAAAATACTTCATTTTATATGGAATCAGAAAAAAACCTCAAATAGCCAAGACATTACTCAGAAATAAAAACAAAGCAGAAGGAATCACGCTACCAGACCTCAGACTATACTATAAATTGATAGTGATCAAAACAGCATGGTACTGGCACAAAAATTAAAATTTTACTAATTTAATAAAAAAATTAAATAAAGTAGAATGTAAGAATATAAGACATATACCTGAGACTATAAAGCTAACCCATTTGACAAAAAATAAAAAAAAGGAAACAAAGAAAGAAAGAAAGAGGGGAAGTGTAAGCAAAAGGAAGGAAACTCTAAGAAAGAGTCGAAAAGCAATGCTAGAAATAAAAAACATTGTAACAGAAACAAAGAATGTTTTTGGTGGGCTCATTAGAAATGGAACTCAGATGAAGAAAGATTCCCTGAGCCTGAAACTATATCAATAGAAACTTATAAAACTAAAATGCAAAGAAAAAATGGAACAGAATACCCAAGAACTGTGGGACAGTTACAAAAGGTACAACATATGCATAACAGGGAAACCAGAAGGAGAAGAAAGAGAAAAAGTAAGAAATGAAGTGTTTGAACTAATAAGACTGAGAATTTTCCAACAGTAATGACAGATACAAACCTTCAGGTCCAGGAGTCTCAGAGAACTCCAAACAGGATGATTGATTGATAGATAGATTCATAGACAGATAGATAGATAGAATCTATACACTAGGAATATTATATTTATCCTTAAAAAAATTCAAAGACAAAAGAAAATTTTGAAAGAAGCCGAAGTAAATTAATCCTCATTACCTAAAGAGGAAAAAGAATAAGAATTACACTGAACTTAACTGAAAAGAAAAGTTCACTATCCTAGACTTCTGTATCCAGTGAAATTACCCTTCAAAAGTGGAGACATAAAGATTTTTTTTCCTCAGAAAAACAAAAATTGAGGAAATTTGTTGCCAGTAGATATGCCTTGCAAAAAATGTTAAGTGTTTTAGAGATGGAAAGATGTAGGTCAAAAACTCACCTGTACATGAAGAAAGAGGTTCAGAGAAGAGAACAATGAAGAAAAAATAAAATCTTTCATGTCTTGTTTGTTATTGATCTAATAACTCTGTTCAAAATGATAATAATAGCAGCAATGTGTGCTGAGATTATACCTTATGCTTAAATAAAATTAAAGAAGGAAAATTATAGACCAATATCATTAATGAATATCAATGCAAAAATATTCAATAATATCTTAGCAAACAGAATTCAACAACACATCAAAAAATTATACACCATGATTGAGTTGGTTTTATTCCAGGGTTACAGATTTGGTTCAACATACACAAATCTGTAAATATAATACATCACATCAATAAAATAAAAAACAAAGACCATATGATTCTCTCACCTGACACAGAAAAAGCCTTTGATAATATCCATCATCCTTTTATGATCAGAACACTTAAGAAAATAGGCATAGAAGGGACATTACAAAAGCTTTGTCTTTAGTTTCAGAGATCCTTTCTTCTGCCTGTCAACTCTATTACTGAGGAATTCTACTGTATTTTGTAGTTCCTCAACAAACTTTTTTGTTTCCTTGAGCTCTGCTATTTCTTTTCTCATTATGTCCATATCTTTGGTGACTTGGGCTTTGAATTCATTAATTTCTTGAGACAACTTTAGAACTACTCTTTGGAATTCAATTCCTATCTTTGCTTCCATTCTATTTATCTTATTTGCCATCCATATTCTGAATTCGACTTCTGACAGTGCTGCCATTTGTTTATGCATGGCACCTTCAGTTGTATCTCCTTTGTCATTTCTTTGGGGGGTTGACCTACTCTGGTTATTCATGTTGCCAGAGTTCTTCTGTTGTATCTGCACCATGTTTATTTTCCACCGTTTGGTTATTAGAACTGTTAGGGTGAGGTAGAATTGGGTTTCTCAGGTAGTAGAAATAGCCCCTTACCAAAGTGCTAGGCTTTATAATTGTGGCTTATGTCCTACAACCTTACAATGGCCCCTTTCAGAGTTTTGGCAGAAGACTCTGAGCACCTACTTGGTGAGATAGCACAAGCTAACTCTGTTTTGATATCAGCCAATGTCTACCCTATCCAAAGAAGCCACGGTGTTATGTTTAAATCTTGGCTGTGAAGAGATACAAACAGCTGTGTCAACCTCAGAACGTCTCTGAGTGGACAGCCCCAGACACAAGTTCCAATTAAATTATCTGAGGCAATACAAACCCTGCTTAACAGAGAGGAGTTCAAGGGTCTCCAACTGCACAATTGGAGCCAGGGATCCACAGTCCTGTCCAGCAGACTCAGTCCACATTGTTGTCTACTTCTCTGCTCAGAGGCTGATTTAGAGCCTGGGGACACATCCCTGCCCACTGGTCTCAGCCCATACCCAGCAAGCCTCTTCTTGCCAGACTAGTTGGAGTCAGGGGACCATGCCCTCACCTGCTAGTCTCAATCTACTGCCTGGCAAGCTACTCTTCACAGGCTTTATTGGAGTCAGGGCACTGGCCTGCCCTGCAGTCTCAGTCCACACCCAGTTAGGCTTTGCTTTCCAGACCAGTTGGAGTCAGAGGACCACACCCCTGCCTGCCAATCTCAGTCCACTGCCTGGCAAACCTCTGTTCACAGGCTCTGTTACAGTCAGGGCACCACACCCCACCTGCAGGTCTCAGTCCTCACCCAGTAAGTCTCTGCTCACCAGCCTGGCTGGAGACAGGGGACCATGCCCTAGCCCCCAGGTCTTGGTTCACACCCAGAAAGCCACTGCTCAAGGATTCTATTTGAATCAGGGGACAATGCCCTTGCTCTCAGGTGTCAGTCCACGCCAGCAAGCCTCTACTCACAGGCCCAGCAGGCCCAGCAGGGGCTGTGAGCCAACTCTGTCTGCCAAACTCAGCCCACCCTGGGCAACCTTTATCCTGCTGTGGGTGCTCTCAGAGCTGGGGTTTCTCCACCCTGTCCCACCAGACATAGCCCAAACCAAGTGTCAACACTGCCACTGGCTGAGCATAGTCTTAACCAGGGGACTGCTCCTCCTCTCACCAAGTGTCCCTTTCTTCCCACACCTTCTTTTTTCCCCATTAGTCACAGATTCCATCCTGATGGTTGGCAGTCCACACTACGTCCAGATCTCTCAGGAAAAGACCAAACACTCTGTGTTCTACAGAGGGCAAAACTTCAGACTGTCATGTGAGGGGGAAAGTGTGGACTGAGAGTTTGGACTTGTGGGTGCTTCTAAAGAAGCCATCGTGTTATGTTTAAATCTTGGCTGTGAAGAGATACAAATAGGTGTGGGGCCCAGCCCCCACCCTTTAGTTCTTTTCTTCTACAGAACTTCAAAGATCAACCTCAGAATGTCTCTGAGTGGACAGCCTCAAACACAAGTTCCAATTAAATTGTCTGAGGCAGTGCAAACCCTGCACAGCAAAGAGGGGTTCAAGGATCTCCAACTGCACAATTGGAACCAGGGATGCACAGTCCTGCCCACGAGACTCAGTCCATACTGTTGTCCACTTCTCTGCTCACAGGCCCAGTTGGAGCCAGGGGTCACACCCCCACCACTGGTCTCAGTCCACACCCAGCAAGCCTTTTCTTGCTAGACTAGTTGAGTCAGGAGACCATGCCCCCACCTGCAGTCTTAGTCCACTGTCTAATAAGCCTCTGTTCGCAGGTTGTATTCAAGTCAGGGCACCACGCCCCACCCGCAGGTCTCAGTCCTCACCTGGTAATCCTCTCCTCAGTGGCCCCACTGGAGACAGGATACCATGCCCTTGCCCTCAGGTCTCAGTCCACACCTGGTAAGCCTCTGCTTACAGGCCCATCAATGGCTGGGGACCAGCCCAGTCTTCTGAACTCAGTCTACATGGGGCAACCACTGTCCCACTGTGGGTGCCACCAGAACTGGGGGTTTTGCACTCCATCCTGCCAGACACAGCCCAAACCTAGCATCAACACCCCTACTGGACTTGTATAGTCATAACCAGGGGACTGCTCCTCCTCCCATCGAGTGTCCCTTTCTTCCCAGTTAGCCATTCTGTCCTGATGGTTGGTGGTCCACACTATGCCCAGGTCTCTCAGGAAAAAGACCAAACACTCTGTGCTCTGCAGAAGGCAGAACTTGAGACCACCATGCGAAGGGGGAAGGGTAGACACGGAGTTTGGACTTGTGGGGGAAAATATCTGTTCAATTTTATGCCTGGCAGGGTGGTGTCTAGTTTCATAAGTGGGACCTCCCTGGAGAAAGAGATCTGGAGTTTAGTGGCTCTCTCCAGCAAGATAAAATGAGAGGTCTTTTGTTCTCTGCTCATTCACAAGTAGCCTGTGGCAGGCCCCTTGCTTGGGGGAGGGGTCTCCCGTCCTCTAGTTGATAGGCTTTATACCTGTAATTTGTTTTCTTCAATACTCTTCCTTGGAGTTATAGCTTGCCGAACTTCTTTCGTGGCTCACCTCCCCACCTTGGCTTCATAAGAGTCTGATTCTGTCCAGTTTTTCTCGCTCTGGTCAGAAGACTCTGCTGAAGGTTGCTACCACTCAGCCATCTTCCCAGAATTTGTACCAAAAGCATTTTTAAAGGGAAAATTCATTGTCTTAAATGCCCACATTAAAAAGTCAGAAAATGACAAATTAACAACTTAATATCACATTTCAAGGAACTACAAAAGGAACAGTAAACCAAACCCAAAACAAGCAGAAGAAAATAATAACAAAAATCAGAGCAGAATTAAATGAAATATAAAACAAAAAATACAAAAGATCAGCAAAAAATAAAGGTAGTTTCTTGAAAAAATAAACAAAATTGGTAGACCTTTTGCTGGGTGAACCAGGAATAGAACAGAAAGGACCCAAATAAGCTTAAAGAGAAAGGAGATATTACAACTGATAGCATAGAAATACAAAACATTATCCTTGAATACTAATATCTACACACATAAACTAGAAAATGTAGAGAAAATAGACAAATTCCTGAAAACACACAATCTGCTAGGACTCAGTCACGAAGAAACAGAACTCCAGAACAGACCAATACTGAGGAATGTGATCTAAGCAATATTAGAACAACAACAGTCTTCTGAGGACAGCAACAACAACAATAACAACAACAAAGCCTGGGCCAGATAGATTCATAGCCAAATTCTACCAGACTTACAAGAAGAATTGTTACCCATACTGTAGAAATTATAACATTGAGAAGGAGATAATTACCCCCAACTCATTCTATGAAGCCACTATCACTGTGATATCAAAGTGAGGAAAGGACACAACAAATTTACAGTTTAATATCTCTCATGAATATAGATGCCAAAATTGTCAATAAAACACTAGGAAATGGAGTTCAATATTACATCAAAAAATTAATACATGGCTCAGTGCCTGTGGCTCAAGTGGCTGGGGCGCCAGCCACATATACCTGAGGTGGCGGGTTTGAATCCAGCCCGGCCCACCAAAACAACAATGACAGCTGGAACCAAAAAATAGCCGGGTGTTGTGGTGGGCGCCTGCGGTCCCAGCTGCTTGGGAGGCTGAGGCAGGAGACTCGCTTGAGCCCGGGACTGGGAGGTTGCTGTGAGCTGTGGTGCCATGGCACTCTACCCAGGAGGATAGCTTGGGGCTCTGTCTCAAAAAAAAAAAAAAATTAATACATGACCAAGTGGGCTTCATCCCAGGGAAGTAAGGATGGTTCAATATGTGCAGATCAACATATGTGATTCATCATACAAACAGAAGTAGAAACAAAGGCCACATAATTATCTCAATGGATGCAGAAAAAGAATAAGACAAAATCTAACATCCTTTCATGATAAAAACCCTCCACAAACTAGGCATAGAAAGAACATATCACAAACCCACAGGTAACATTCTACTGAATGGGGAAAAAGTTGAAAGGATTCCAGTAAGAACTGGTACAAGAAAAGGGTGCCGACAGTCACCACCTCTATTCAACCCAATGCTGGAAGTCTTAGCCACAGCAATCAGGCAAGAAAAATAAATAAAGGGTATGCAAATAAGGAAAGAGGCAGTCAAAGTATCATTTTCTGCTTATAATATGATCCTGTATCTGGAAAACCCAAACTCTACCAAGAGACTCCTGGAATTGACAAATAAATTCAGCAGAATTTTAGCTTAAAAAAATCAAAGTACAAAAATCAGTAGTATTTCTATATACCAGTAACAGTCAATTTGAGACTCAAGTCAAAGACTCCACACCATTCACAGGCTACAAAGAAAATAAAATACATGGGAATATACTTAAGCAAGGAGGTGAATGATCTCTACAAGGAGAACTATGAAACACTGAGGAAAGACATTGCAGATGATACAAACAAATGGAAAGAAATACCACACTCATGGACCAAGGGACCATCATTGTTTAAATGTCCATACTATCTAAAGCGATTTGCAGATTCAATGCAATCCCCATCAAAATGCCAATGGCATATTACACACATCTGGAAAATAATAATTTCATGCTTTGTTTAGAACTCCAAGTAGCCAAAGCAATCTTAAGCAAAAAGCAAATCTGGAGGCCTCACATTCCCAGACTATACTACAAGGCTAAAGTAACCAAAACAACATGATAATGGTGCAAAAATTGGAACATAGACCAGTGCAGCACAATGAAGAACTCAGGTATAAAACTATATACCTACAGCCAATTGGTCTTTGATAAAGCAGACAACATACACTGGTGAAAAGAAGCCTTGTTCACTTGGTGGTGCTGGGAAAGTCTGACAGCCACACTGAGAAGAATGAAACAGGACACCGATCTCTCACTACTCACAAAAATTAATTCAAGTTAGACAAAAAACTTAAATGTAAGGCAGGAAACCACAAGAATTTTAGAAGAAAATTCAGGGAAAGCTCTTCTTTATATTGGTCTAGGCAAAGAATTTATGACTAAGACCCTAATAGCAATTACAGCAACAACATTTTTTAAAATGGGACTTTATTAATTTAGAAAGCTTTGCACAGTGAAGGAAATAATCAACAGAGTAATAAATGACCAACAGAATGGGAGAAAATATTCACAAACTACATGTCTAATGAGGGGGCTAATATCTCAGTACCATAAAGAACTGGAACAAATCAGCAACCCCATTAAAAAGTGGGCAAAAGACATGAACAGAGGAAGGTAGAAAAATGGCTAACAAAACACATGAAAAAATGCTCAACTTTACTAGTCATCATGGAAATGCATACTAAAGCCACAGTGAGCTAACCCTATTCATGTTAGAATGGCTTTTCTTTAAGAAACATCTAACACAGTAGATGCGGGGGTGTATGCAGAGAGAAAGCAGTGCTTATTTACTATTGGTGGGACTGCAAATTAGTGTACCTTCTATGGAAAATAGTATAGAGATTCCTAGAGAGCTAAAAGTAGATCTATAATTCAATCCAGCAATCCCACTACTGGTCTACCCAAAAGAAAAGAAGTCATTTAATCAAAAAGACACTGGCACTCCAGTATTTGTTGCAGCACGAGTCACAATTGCAGAGATCATGAAGGGCCAACAGTTCACGAATTTATGAACAAAATGTGGTATACCATGCAATACTGCTCAGCCATTAAGAAAATGGATAAATGCATGCTTTTTTCAGCAGTTGAGAAGGAATTGGAGACCATTCTCCTAAACAAAGTATCTCAAGAATGGAAAAGGAAACAGCACACGTGCTCTCTAATAAACCGGAACTAACTGACCGCACACCAGGCACAGGGAGACAGAAGTAACTGGAAATCAAGCAGGAGGAGGGAGTAAAAAGGGAGGAGCAGCCCCAGCGTACAGTGAACACTGTTCGTGTCATGAGGACAGTTATAACCCAAGCCGTGTAACAAAAACACTTGTACCCGCTAATATTTTAAAATAATTAATAAAACCCAAAGTAATAAAAAGGCTGAGTGCAGTGGCTTACGCCTGTAATCCTAGCACTCTGGGAGGGCAAGGCGGGTGAATTGCTTGAACTCACAGTTTTGAGACCAGCCTGAGCCAGAGCAAGACCTCCTCTCTAAAAATAGCCAGGAGTTGTAGAAGGCGTCTGTAGTCCCAGCTACTTGGAGGGTGAGGCAAGAGAATTGCTTGAGCCCAAGAGTTTGAGATTGCTGTGAGCTGTGATGCCACAGCACCCTACCCAGGGTGGCAGAGTAAGACTCTGTCTAAAAAGCAAACAAACAAACAAACCCAGAAAACAATAAAAAACAAAAAGGAAAATGGGTGCTGTGAATACAACTAGTAGTCTTTGCTTGAGGCCTCAACATTTACATTATTTCCCAGAAGATGTTTCCCAGGCAGAGTACCCTCTTTCCAGGGAGTTTTTTCCAGCATGTTAGCCTGAGGCAAAGATTCCAGCCACGATGTATCCAAGCCAATGTAGTTGTTTCTGTTTAGTTGGCCATCTTGAACCAGAAGCCTCCCTAGGTGATTTTTAAAGTGCTGTGGAATTGCTTCAAGGATTTTATCAGAAAGTATATTTAATCTTTGTAAATAACCTTCTTAACCTTTATATCTGGCTTATATTTTGAGTTTCTTGGAGTAAGAATTTATCTGAAGAAAGCATTCCCTTCCTCTGCAGATAGCAAATGCTCTCTGGCTACTGTCAGCTGATTCTATTTTTGCCCTCTGCAGTCCTAGGTCCGCTGTGAATTCCAGGGAGCAGTTCAGTTGGGTGACTCATAGATGCAATTGCTGTTATTCTTCAGACTTCCTGGCACATCACTGGATAAGGAAAATCTTCAGCTTTCTTTTTCTGTTCGGTTTCAAGATAATCAATTCATGTTGTGATGTTATTGCCTAAGGTAAAACATTTTGAGCCTGTATAATGCTTAACTTTACCTGTGCTTACCAGGCCAGAGTCAAACACAATCTATATAGTACAACACAATTCAGTTGTGCAGTAACAATCTTTTCTGTAATTGATCTCATCTTATTTTATAGTTCTCATTTCTGCTGATGGTAGATTTTTTAAATGCTTAATTTTACCCAATTATAGTTAACCTTCTTTCCAGTTTAAGATTATTGTTTTGTGCCAAATGTTTACTCAAGACAATGATCAATCTTTTAATCCGGAATACATATCATCTGACCCTTGACCTCTATCTACCTCCTCCTTCCCAACATAGTATTGAGTATAGGGGAAACTTAAGTATGAGGCCTCTGTCCATGTGCTGGGTTCCTGGTGGAATTTACTAAAATGGTTTTCCTTCTGCTGATTACTAGGAATCTGGCAATAGGGTTCACTGAAATGCAAGCTGCTTCTTTTATCTGGTCTTTTGGTCATTTTCCAAGTATTTTTCAGTACTAGGACATGTCTAGAGGCAAACAGTGGTGACATCCCTTTAGTTTATGACCTTTGTCTCATAACCCTAATCCTGGATCTGAAAAATTTGTTGATGGAATGTTTTCAACCATACATTTTTAATTGTATTCTAGTTATATTATGGTTCTTAAAAGAAATAGCGCCTTAAAAATACTAATTAATACAAGCCCATTATTGCTTATACCAAACAGTAACAAGATGGCAAAATTCCGAACATGGGAAAATCTGTTTGGAAAAACAGAGAACTTGTATTTCTTATTTTAAAAAAAGTACCTGTAGGCTGGGCAGCCATAGCTAAGTGGTTAAGGTGCCAGTCACATGCTCCATGGCTAGTGTGTTTGAACCTGTCTTGGGCCTATTAAATAAAACAAACACAACACAACAAAAAATTAGCCAGGTATTGTGGTGGGTGCCTGTAGTCCCAGCTACTAGGGAGGCTGAGGCAAGAGAATCGCTTGAGCCCAAGAGTTTGAGGTGTTGGTGAGCTGTGATGCCCATGGTACTGTACTGACGGTGACCAAGTGAGACTCTGCCTCAATAAAAATCAATAAAATAAAATAAAAGTACCTTTATCCCTGCTATAGTTTAACTATGTCCCGCAAAATTCATGTGTTGAAAATTAAGTCCAAGTCTCAAGAAGAGGGGCCTGTAAGAGACGGGGCCTTTAAGAGGTGATTCTGACTTTGCCCCCAATTTCCTCTCTCTCTATTTCACCAGCTTGCTTCCCCTATATGTCCTTCCCCCATAGAATGACCCTGCCAGATGCTGCTGGTGCCATGTCCTTGGACTTCCCAGCCTCCAGAACCATGAGCCAAATAAATTTCTTTTCTTTATAAATTATTCTGTCTATGGTATTCAGTTATAGTAACAGTAAACTGGCTAAACCAGCCCCTTACCTCATATCATAAAGTTCAAGATGGGTAATCAACCCAAATATAAATGGTATATCAATAACATTTCTAGGGTAAAACAAAAGAATAACCTATGATTTGAGATAGGCAAAATTTTATTAAACAAGGTGGAAAAGCTATAAACCACAAAAGAAAAGGTGGGTAAACTTCATAAAGGTTGTCTTCCTCATGTGCCTTATGCTGGGCCCAAGGCCATCAGGGCATGACATTACCAGTGCACCACACCCTAGGGACTCCATTCTATGAGGGGGGCTGGGCTAAAGAAGGGAACATTTGACTGCATGTGCCAGGGACTCAGGGCTTAGCTTCAGCAATGGGTAGTTGGGAGCAGGAGGAGAAGTGCAGAAGTGCTGTTCCTCCCAGGAGGAAAGTCCTCTGTCTGGAGCTGTGGGACAGAGAGTCTATGTTCCTACCTGCAACAGTCTCTTCACTGAACTGGGAATAGGGAGAGGAGTGGCTTTAATTCCAATTCCACAGGCTCTTACCTTTCTTACTACATTTTCATAGATTTTCTTGAATAGCTATTTCTTCACTTGTTTATCCTGAGAGCCTTAAAATGGTTGCTTTAAACAAACAAACAAACAAATCTCTTTTTTTCCTGCCAGTTTCATTGGGGGATAGATCAGTGGAGCTCTTACACTGTCATGCTGGAAGACTGTACCAGGGGTGCAGTTTGGGAAATTTCCAGCATTCAGTCTGTTTGAGCCCAGGTCTGGTTTTCTGAATATAACAAATAAAGTTATATTCAATCTGTTAGTACTATGCAGTTGGGGTAGATATTGTGTGTTAAAGTCTGAAACTTTACAGAGCATCTTTATTAAAATTTGAGTTAGCTTTTTTTACATCTGTGGATAGGGACTTAGAGAAGATTGAATGGGAGACTAGTTATAGAGGTTTGGTACAGAGGTTGGCTTAGTGTAATTGCCTGATAAATGGCAAAAATAATAACATCTAGCTCTTCTTCCTTCTAGGCTCTTCTCCCACTTCTCTACATGACACCCTCCCTTCCCCACCCCATACATATCTCAGTTCCTAAATTCCAGCTTGAGGTGGACAGACTCTGGAGTGGCTTCTATCCTCACCTTTGCATTTATGCTCTTATGCCGCCCATCTCCCCTCAGCAAGGTGGATGAATGACTTGCTTTTAACCAATATAATTTGGTAAAGGTGGTAGACTATACATATTTCAATGCATGTGACACAAGACACAACACAGATCTTTCAAGGAGATTCTCTCCCTTGCCCACTTTGATCAGGGAAGATACCATTTTGGGAAGACTCATGTGACAAGAAACTGATGACAGCCTCTAATAACTGGCAAGAAGAAACTGAGGCTGTCAATCTAGTAGCCTGCAGAATAGGGAATGTTGCCAACAGCCATGTGAACCCGGAGAATAATACTTCCCCAGCTGAGCCTCAGATATGACCATAGCCCTGGCTGACATTTTACTTCAGCCTTGTAAGACCCTAAGCAGAGCACCTGGCTAACCCATGCCCGGATATAAGGCACAAAGAGATTATGAGATAAGAATTGTGTGTTGTTTTACGCTACTAAGTTCTAATAATATTGTTATGCAATAATGAGTAACTAATAGAGATCTTTATTCATGCAGATAATCAGTACAATATTTTGAGGGGAAAAGAGTAATTATATGGATGTTTTGGATTATCAAAATTCTGGAGAAACAAACATTTACTGTTTTATTAATGATGCTGTTGAAAACATTTCTCAAAGGCAAAGCAAATGTCATCATTCTAAGTAATAATATCTAATGCTGAATATACTGATTTTATAATTTTCTCTTAAACTTCAACAGTTTTCTGCATTATGATGCATATTAGGAATGATTGTCAGTGGATAGGGACCTACAGTGTTTTTTTTTTTTTAATTTGTGGTTAAAAAAGTAACAAAATTCGTCATCATAACCATTTTTAATGTGCAGTGCAGTTGTGCTAAATGTATTCACATTGTTATGAAACAGAGCACTTCCCCTCAGCCCTGGTAACTACTATTCTCCTTGCTGTTTACGGGCATTTGACTACCATAGATGCCTCAGATAAGCAGAGCCACACAGGATTTGTCTTTTCTTCTCTGGCTTATTTCACTTAGCATAGTGTCCTCAAGATTCACCCATGTTGTGCCATGTGACAGGATTTCCTTCCTTTTCAGGGCTGAATACAGCTGTGTTTTACTCTGAAGTATTTCAAGTGTAAAGAAGAGTATCAAAAAACTGAAAAGATTTTTTTTTTTTTTGAGACACAGTCTCAGTATGTCGCCCTTGGTAGAGTGTCTTGGCATCACAGCTCACAGCAACTTCAAACTCTTGGGCTCGCCATCCTCTTGCTTCAGCCTCCCAAGTAGCTGGGACTATAGGCACCTGCCACAATGTCTGTTTAGAGATGAGGTCTTGCTCTTGCTCAGGAGGGTCTGGAACTCCTAAGCTCAGGCAATCCATCTTCCTTAGCCTCTCAGAGTGCTAGGTCTACAGGTGTGAGCCACTGCGCCTGGTCTGAAAAGATTTTTTTTATAGTAAGAAATGCTAATTACAAACTATCCAAAGCTCTCTTTGGCCCAGGGATATATGAACTGGGGTAATAGGACATTATGAGTAGGCACATATTATTAGACAAAACAAGCGATTTCTCTTTTCTATTCTTTGGTTAGATGCTCTATAACAGTGCTTGGTAGAAATGACAATATAACACATATGAAATACACAGTATTATTTGTAATGTATTTTAAAAATTAAATCACTGTTTCTATATAGTAACTGCTGAATAAAATAGATATTTCTATATAATTATATAAAAATACAATTAGAACACAGAAGGAAGATAATATTTTACAAGAAGATAATATTTTTGTAACTGAGCATGTGGGGAGTTATAAACTGTTGGGCTTTATTCCTGTTGTTAACTTATACACATACAAAATAAATGTGAAAAACAACTATTTTGAAATACCACTTCTTAGCATGTTATGCTTAAAAAATCACTGAATATCAAGTCAAAATGATCTGATAAATCAACGGCTTGCCATTTAACATTCTCAGCTATAAAATTTATTGTACTCGTGCCGTGTAATTTCACCATGCAGAAGAGAATCGAACTGCAAGCTCCTCCTCTGATGTTTTTCTCTTCTTTCAAACTCATCCCATTCTCCTCTTATGATACTTCTTTCCTTTGAAAAGGGAACCACAGAAGAATTTTTTTCTGGGGGAACTAAATTGCTTCCCAGGATTAGTACAGAAATATACAGATTCAATTAAAAAAAAGCTTTCAAAGATGACCTTTAGATATATTAGAAGACAATCCAAATGTGAAATCCTATAACTTTATAACATTGTTTTATTTGCTTTTTGAATCAATTTCTTTTCATTTTGACTTTCCATTTTAGGGTCTTGTCTAATAAAGCACAGTTGTGCAGATTTCATACATCGACCTCATTTAGTGTAAGGAATAAAGTCAATTGTTGCCTCATGTTGATTGTTATAGTAACTGCTTGGAGATAAGATTAGATGGAATGTCCAGTTCTCTTAAGATTTTCTTATAATTTTTAAATAGTCTACATTGAATTTTTAGAAATTATTTCAACCATATCTTAAAACACTTGGATCATGATTATACTGGCCAACTAAAGTACATCTTTAAAAATAAAATGTTCTATTTGGCAGGCAGCTGGCGACATGGCCATTTATGTGTTTTTATTTAAAGAAAAAATGTAAGAGATTTTCTAAGGTGGCTTCCTCTGTACCCTAAGCTTTTATTCTTTGAAAAATGCATGAGTGCTTTCCTTTGGAAATCATGTAGCCTACACATATTTTATAAAAATCACAGAATGTGGGAGTCTGGACAATTTATTGTACATCTGAGAACACCAGAAACCATGATGTTTGATGTCATAGAGTCTAAAATAGCCCATGATATAAGCCTGTCCCAGATGTCCTGTAGACTATGCCATAGTCCAAGTGTCTTCTTCTTCCTTCAATGGCAGCTATGTAGTCAGCTGTGTTCATTAGCTGCCCCTTCAATGAATTACACTGTAGCTGGCATATGGGGAGAGAGGGAGGCATAAAGGGAGGTTTCACATTGCATCACAAGGCCTTCAAGGTCTTTGTAATCTAGTATCAGACACTACTGGGAAGGCTATAACAAATATCTCTGATTATACTTGGCCGAGAGGGTGCTTGAACATGTCTTGTTTCCTTATTGTGTATCAGTATAATGGAAATAAAAGAGGTAAGACATTGTGGATAATGAGCTTTGGGGTGAAGACTGCTAGAATGAGTTTTGAACTCAATTTTGAGAGAAAAGATATTCCTGTTTGGGAAAAATGGCAAGCATGTGGCTTGAGCTGAGCGTGTCTGAGGCAGTTGCCTGGACACAGAGCCATTTGGCATGGGCCTCGAAAGCCTAAGTGCAGAATTTGAATCTGAGTTTGGAGAAGGACTGAAAACTACCATAAGTGGAGATATGACAAAAGTCAGAGTTCATGAGAATGCTCTTTGTGGCTACGATTAAGGTAAGTGGGATGAGGAAGGGGTTATGTGGGCAGGGAGGCCGGCACCATGATGGATCTTAAAGGTGAGTGAGGCTGGGACTTGGGCTACTGTTACAAAATTAAATTGAAATTCCTTCCCAGGGTGGGGGGCTTTGTGACTTCTCTCAACTTAATATCCAAATGTTGCATTAAAAAATCCTGAGGAAAAAAATTTCCAAACAATTTTGCCTGTTGTCATAGATACTTCAAGACTGAAAGGAGAAAAAAATAATAATTCAAAGGGAACGCGAGATGGCAGCAGTAATATCATATAAAGAGAAAGACTAAGGAAAAAAAATTTGAAATTATTTTTAAAATAAAAAGCACAGGGCACTTTATTCTTGATGTGCTGAATTTTCTTCCGGTACAAAGATTACTCAGACATTGGTTTCATGCTTCACAGCACATGTGAGGTTCATTCTGACTATAGTAAAAATCCTACCCCATTACATGTGATTGTTTCCTAAAATAAAGCTGTTGCTGTTTTCTGTAGATTACTCTTCCTCTGTGTTATCTGAGGCAGAAGAGTTCTGCACGGTGCAGATTCGCTTTAAATGTTCCAGCATTGCTTTTTCTTCTTCTTCTAGTGTTTCGTCCTTCCTCGTTTCCCACCTAAAAGAAAAATTACTTCTTAGCATTTTTGTCACTTTCAAACTATAAGTCCAAACTCAGTTTTTCAAGGCTTGAAAAATTGTAGTCCCTAATGTATTGAAGTATCTATTTCTCCTGTTGCGTTGGCTGCCTCTGGGCAACACCCTCCATACACACCATCTCTGCAATCACATCAGCTCCACTCCAGGAGAGTTTTATAGTATTGTTTCAAATGAGGTCTCTTATTTCCTATATTTAAAAAATACATATCCCCCAAATATACACATATGTATAAAGAAAATTATTTTTCCGTCACCAATATTAGTGGCTTTAAGTTGCAGGGAGGTTTGCCAGGAAGACCTTAGCAGAGAGAAGAACCTCAAACTAAATTGGACATACCTCAAGGGCAGGTCAGGCTAGTCCCAGAAATAAGTTCAGATTTGAAGGAATCAAGTTAAATAACCCAAGAAAAGCAGCAAATTTTTAGCAAGTTTCCAAAGTACATTTACCAAAAAAAAAAAAAAAAAAAAAGAGGGAGAGAGAGAGAGAGAGATCAAAGACTTTCTCATTCTAGGTTATTAGGAGATATAGAAGAAGATGTTAACTAGATACATATGCATATAATCCTGCAAAGTGAATATTACCACAATAACCCAAGTACACTTCATCTTTCCTTTCCATATTTCTTCATGTATTTATAGAATATTCATGTTAAACTGAAATCCTCACAAGGAGGTAAATAAAAAATAGAAAATACATGCGCACATAGCACTAACTATGGGTTCAGTATCATTTTAAAAACTTGACATACCACTCTTTAAATTCTCCAAAAAAAAATGACAAATGACAAACATTATTCCCAACTGAGGCACATACTGTTAAAGTCACTTGCTTGAGTATCTTTGAATTTGAGTTTGGGGAGTCAGGTTCTGAAGTCTAGGCTTGGAAATGCAGTAACAACCATAGTTTTAAAACCACTCTACATCACAAATTATTGTTAAAATAGTTTAAATATTTCACTTTCTGAAAGATGTGGCTTGAATTTTGTTAGATATTGAATAAAAGAGCTATTTAAGAATCATATAATCTTTTAAAAAGTCCAAACAAGAAATTAGGTTTGTCTTTTTTCCCCCTCTCATATTAAGGTGCTAATGTTGTCTGAGGAAATGAATTATTTTATGAATGTCAACAGATAAAAGATGTAATATGCACATAAATATCTTGATCATTGTCTCTACTTGTGAAAATTGAAAGTTCAGTCTCTGCTTCATTAAAAATCTGTATAATTAATGTAATTTAAATGAATTGTATACATAATAGAATTCACAATAAGAATTTTTCAAGCTTCATGACAATTATAGGCACTTCACAGTATAATTGAGCTGTTAGTAATTAATGATATTAGGTAAAGTTATTTATCTACCACAGGTAAATACCTTATCTACCTTATTATATTTGCTTTGTGATTATTAAGAAGAAATTATTTTATAACAGGATAAGAAATAATGACAAAGATGAATGAAAAAATAATACTGGAATTACATTTTCCCTAATAATTTTACTCTTACTGACTGAAAGTATCAGAATTTGAAATGTATGTTTATCTCAAGTATTGCTATCTCACATCTGTAAGTTCTGAAAAGAAGTTTATCTTTAATTCCACATGGTTGTGGAATGTTGAAGGTTTTGTGAACACAATGTAAAAACAACAGTCAATTCTGTCAAAAAACTATTGGAAGAGAAAATAATTTATCAACTTTTAAACACAACTGAATGAACGATCTGTTCAAAGTCTCTATCCTCAGTTTTCTTTAATATATTTAATATCCATGATGGAAACATATCCCTACAGAAACAAGAAAATTTGGGGAACCAACATATTCTGGTTCTCCTGGAAAAGCATTATGAGGTGATTGTATTTTTGTTTTTCCTGGTTTTGGTGGCCTGCCCTTTTGCCCTATTGCTGAATTTTCTACTGGCTTACTCTAAGGTAAGAGAATAGCAACCCGGCCCTCACTTCAGCTGGTGAAAGTGACAAGGTTGTAGCTGAGATACTGATGGACAGCAACATCCCATGAGACCCTGCATACTATCTTCCAGAATGAGTTCCATCTGCATGCCTCCTGGGTGGGTAAATGTGGGGCCTTGGCCTATTTCTAACAGTGAGTCCCTTTTCTTATCCAAATGCAGCAAGATCTCTAAAACCTGGTTTGAGATACTCTAATACAGTGATTTTTCAACCTGTGTGTCATGAGAGGATCTTAGGGGTGTCATGAAAATTTTTAAAGATCATTAATTAAATTTTTTTTGAAAGAAGTTCAAAGTACAGTAAGCATATTCTTTTTTTTATTCCTTTTTTTTTTTTTTAGCAACATAATTTAAGTGTACCACAGAAGTTTAACTATAGGTTCAAGTGTTCCCTGAGATAAAAAGGCTGGAAAGCACTGCTCTAGCAGAATCCCCCATCACCGCCTTCCTTGTCGCACTGCGCTGATTGATTGGGCTGTTCTTAACCTTCAAACATCTTCCTAGATTGACACAAACATTCATGCATGAACTGAGGTTTCTGCCTGCTACTGTGTAAGTTCTATTAATATTAGCTAATCTTATACAGAGCTCTTCCATGTACCAGACCATGGGCTAAGAGCTTTCTATTCTGCTCACCTCAATGAGCAAACTGTTGATTTGTGTGGTTCCTACAATGAGACCTTGAACTATGCAAAATAAAACAGCCACATATCAGTGAATAACTGTTCAGAGTCATAGAATCTTATATTTGTGTGGGACCAGGTTTGTGGATGGCTGTGTGTCAGAGCCAACCAGGAGAGCCACACTTGGGAATGTGCATGGTCATGAGGTATGTCCTTGGTATCACAGGTCTAGGCTGTCACAGAAACAAGTCCTGGGTGACTTACCCTATAGGAAGGAGCAGTCAATACCAGACAGATGAGGAGGGCCAGACTCTGGAGTGTGTGAAATTTTCTGAGGCATTACTACTAGGAGAAAAGGTAGTACTACTACTACTAGGGGAAAAACATTTAAAATCTTGGAAATCAACAGTGTTTTAAATAAGAGCACAGGCCCTGGAATCGCTTTGGGTTTTGGTTGAATCCAAACCTATCACTCACTAATTGAATCACCTCAGGCAAGTTTCTCTCCTCTGTGAATCAGGGTCCTCTCCATGAAGTAGGGTCAGACTGGACAGAGGCTCACTCATCTGCATATTGTCTGCTGCTCATCTCAAGCAAAATGTCAGAATTTAGTGGTTGCTGTTGAAACCAACTGAAACTGGACATCCAGCAAAGCCTAAATGATTTGCTATTTGGACTTTTACAGAGAAAGTTTGCCAACTTCTGTAGCATGGCCATTCTTACTAGGGTGACACTGCCTTCCTATGGGGAAATGTGGAGGGCATTTTGGGCTGACATTATGTCTAGGGAATGTTGCTACCAATGTTGGACCCAGGAAACAGAGATGGTGACATTTTATATGCAACAATCCCACTCATTGAAGAGTTGTCTTCCCAAATGTCGATAGTATCTCTACTGAGAAACATTTGCTGTAGAATCTCTAAATAATATTGAATAGTAAAGGTAATACTAAAATGGTAAGAATCCCTATCTAATTCCTTATCTTCATTGAAAGATGTTAGGATTTTACTGCTTAGAATACATTTGCTAAAGAGTCAGGGTTTAGGAGTTAAATCTCTTATAAACTATGACCTTGGACAATCCAGATAAAACTATGTCTCCATTTCTTTATCTATAAAATGGGAATAATAATAGTGCCTGCTTAATAGAGTTGCAATAAGGATGAAGGAACTACACAGAAAATGAAAAATAATGTCTGAGTTACAGCACACACTCAGTGAGTGATGACTATGATTGTTATTATCATAATTATTTGACATGTTGCTTTAAGGTTATATGTAGGGTAAATCATGACTGTGGTTGGTTAAACAAACAGTTATTTTTCTCATATAATGAGAGTCCAGAGACGGGTGACGGCTGGCACAGGATAAGTATCTTGACAGCAGGTGCTCATGTACCTGTAGTCCTTTTGTCTTCTGCCTCATGGTCCCAAGACGGCTGTTGTAGCTGCAACTATCACATCCTGCTCCCAGTCAGGAAGAAGCAGGAAAGCTGTACTTGTCTCATTTTAGCAGGGTAATGAAACACTTCTCAAATTTCTCCCAGCACAAAGTAGAGCCACACTGTCTAAGTTTAAATCCCGACTGTGCCTCTTTCTAGCTGTGTGACAATGGACAAGTTTCTTTCTTCCCTTTTTTTTTTTTTTTGAGACAGTGTCTCACCCTGTCAACCTGGGTAGAGTGCCTGGCGTCATAGTTTGTAGCAACTCCAAACTCCTGGGTTTGAGCAAACCTCTTGCCTCAGCCTTCCAACTAACCAGGACTACAGGCACCTGCTGCAATGCTGAGCTAGTTTTTCTATTTTTAATAGGGATGGAGTCTCACTCTTGCTCAGACTGGTCTCGAACTCCTGAGCTCAAGCAATCCATCTGCCTCAGCCTCCCAGAGTGCTAGGATTACAGGCATAAGCCACTGCACCCAGCCCGAACAAGTTTCTTAACCTCTCTGTGTGTCAATTTTCTCATATACGAAATGGGAGCTACTAGCAGTATGCCTGTTAATGCATTGCTGTACACAGTAGGTGTGAGTGATAAATGTCAAGTGCTTCATAAAATGTTCTCTAATGTGGTTTCCTTAGTGCTTCTACTGTGATGCTTTTTCTCCTGCTCTGTGTCTTTCACACTGTTTAATCTGATAAATTTGCTTTCCTATAACTATGTAGTAAGATGAAGTTGCTCAGTGCTACAGTGGTTTCACTCTGAGTTGAGTCAGCACATCTGTGATTATGCTGTCACTCCCTCTTGTCTTTCCTGAAGATGTTCCATGCTGGCCCACCCTGGTCAGATGAGCACGGTCAGTGTTGCTCTTTCTATAATCACTTTGCTGTATTTTTCAAATTCAGACTATAATGATGGTATTTGATCATATTATTGGCATTTCTCCTAAAACACCAATAAAAATACTAGAATATAAAAATGTTGAAATAAGCCTCCTGTTCAATGTTATTAAACATTTACATAGCACTTCCTATTTACAGAATGCTTTACAATTACTTATTAGTTTATTGTGTTGTTAAACAACATTAACCATCTGGCCAGATCATTGATTTCAAACTGTCCTCCCAGTTGGTAGCTGATAAGTGAAAAGTAAAGTCACTTTGGGTTTTTATTCTAGGAAAAACTTGTTTTTCCTTCTTTCTTCTAAACCATGCAGTGCAGACTGACTTCAGAAGGACGTTCGAGTCTGAGGGGCAAATGACATCTCTGTTGTCTTTCTACCGTTCTGCACCCGTGGGCTTCTCTCGGGTTAAGTCTGAGACCACAGCCTCCTTTCCCTTGGAAAATCCCACATGTAATTCTGTAATTCTTTTGTGTCTCATGCTGTAATCCAGTATCTTTAAACTTCACTTTTGTCCAAAGCTCTCTAATTCAACTTATTGATGGTCATTTGTACTCTAATTGTATTAATAATATTAAAATATATAGAGGGTGCCAAAAATGTATACACATTTTAAGAAAGGATAAAACTGTATTAAAATCCTCAAGTCACATTTGAGTTTGGCAATTATAAGAGATACAAGATACAGAATGCAAAATAACAGATGCTACTGGAGTACGTCGAGCACTCCAGGCGTGGGCCACTGTGCCCGGCCACTGCTCGTTTCTTAAGGACTAAAGTTCAATGTTCATACCAAAAGACAATTTCCTGCAAGTTCTTTATTTACTAATCATATTCACATACTTTTTAAAAAATGAGCTGGAGGTATCAACAAGATATTCAGCAACTTCATGTTATTTGGTACCTGACTAGTATTTTTGACCAATATAAAAAGTTTTTAAACAAACATTGGTTACCAAAGTACTTAATGTAGCTCTTACACCACATGGGAGTGAGAAGAGTAAGATTTTTGTAGGTCACTATTTAAACATCTAATTTCTGATGATGTGACACCATGACTGATCCCAACAGCCCTCTCCGTACTCTGACTTCTGTCAACCACCTTTTCCATAGAGTCTCATTATGCTGTCCTCTCATCTGGGCTTCCAGTTGTTAATTGTCTTGCCTTACCCATTAGTTTGGAAGATGTTGAAAGGCATAGAACTATCCTATATTTGAGAATAACTTCCCGAATATTTTGATTCATGAATGGTTGTGAGAAATCCATGATAAGCCAGAAAATCAGCTTGGAGTTAAAGTTTTTAGTAGCTGTGCTTTTTCCCTCCACATAGATCCAGAGCACGGCAGTGTCTCCTCCCTTAAAGAGAAGTCATCACAATACTATGCTCCACAGATGAGACCTAACTCTTTATTTGGCATGCTCTTTCTCTGGATAATGAAAATCCACAACTATTTTTGCTTAATATTATAAAGCCAAAATATTAAGGACTGTACATAGTTTCAGTCCAGCTCCTTTAGCATAGAATTAGCAGAAATGGAGACATCAACATTCTTTTTATGGAAGTTGAAAGTTGATTTACCTTCTCTAAAAAATCATTTAATGTTTCATTATAGGTTATGATTTTCAACACTTTAAAAGTTTTGTTTTTCTCTGAACTTTGTATTGGATCTCAAAAGTAGTTAAATGTGCTGGGTGCCAGGGCTCATGCCTATAATCCTAGCACTCTAGGGGGCCGATGCAGGTAGGTTGCTTGAGCTCATGAGTTTGAGACCAGCCTGAGCAAAAAAGCAAGACTGTCTCTACTAAAAATAGGAAAAAAAAAAAAAAAAAAAACTGAGGCAAGGGGATCAATTAAGTTCAACAGTTGGAGGTTGCTGTGAGCTATGATGCCATGACACTCTATCCAGGGCAACAGCTTAACACTCTTGTCTCAAAAAAAAAAAAAAAAATACAAAGTAGTGATACAATAAGGGTCCCAGAAGAGAGTTACAGGCCTTACATGGTTTTAGGAGGGGCAATTAGGAAAGAGTGGATCGTAAAAATCCCAACCCCTTTGCTAGGGAATCAGAGAGATCTTTATAAACTTATTTCTAACTTAATTAAGTTATTCCCTAAAGATAATTGAAGTGTGTTAGTTTAAGGGGCAATTCTCATAGGAAAAAGGAAATGTTAAGGAAACACACCCACAAAAATAGGTCAAATAAGACTTGAGAATGGAATTTATTTGTCCTGTCTTATTTTCAAATTTAAAGATAGATCAGGATTTTTTTTTTAATATTATGGAGGTCTCCATGAAATGCAAAAGACATTAAGTTTTTATGGAATACTATAAATGGTAGTCACATGTTTGCCTTTGAAAATTATAAAACATAGCCTTTCTTAAAATAAAAAAGTTGTTTCAACTCTCCACAAGTTCTTTGATCTAACTAAATATTTCAATATCCAGAAAATAAGGTTTATTTGTTTATTTTACATAAATATCTCATCTATTGTTAATATGGCATACTACTTAGAACCCCGGAATACAATATTTTGTGTGTGTATTTGTGAGTGTGTATGTAAAGAGATAGAGATAGAAATAAATATAATAGATATAAATATATACAGGGAGTATATTTAAAATATGAGAAACACTGTTATGCTGGGACTCGATACTATCACCCATCAATGCACGCCACCATGGATCAGCAGTTCAGTGGTTGCTTGCTGCAACCAAGATGTTGTTACATGATTATGACAATTAGCTATATATGCACTTTATGCAGCTATTTCTATAAGAATTCAAATGAATGTTCTTCTGCAAGGTTGTTGCTTTCTTTAGCTACTACTAATGCAGTAAAAGGAATCTTTCCACACTCAGGAACAAGCAGCAAAACTCTTAATTTGAATTTATGGCCTTCAGAGACAATCTACAGCACAACTTAACTGACCAAGCAATTTATTTTAGTTAATATGATTTGTTCTATATATTTAAGTAGGAGAATTATGTACCAACAAATGGAACAACTAAGAATACTAAGGGTAACATTTTAAATAGTTATGGCTTAGGGAAAACATAAATAGAAGCATAGCCATCAACAGTAATGGAATCTGAACTTTTTCGTAACTACTAAATCATCCATATCTCCACAGAGACTTCATTTCCACCAGCGGATTTTAAAATATTGTAAGATTTTAGATAGAAGGCCAAGGTCAATCTATGTGCTGAGGTAGAAAAATGTCCCTTACTAAGAGAAGTGTCAGACTGCTATACACCCCCAGACTCATATTGCTGATTTTCCTTGGAGTAATGTATAATTTAATAAAGCAAAAGAAAAAATGTCTTTTTTTCTGTTAAACTCTATATATCTGAAAATTTTTATAGACTATTCTATATAGACAGTTGGTATCTATTCCATATATTTAACTATTTTTTCTTTTTTTTTTTTTTTTTAGAGACAAAGTTTTACTTTGTCACCCTTGGTAGAGTGCTATGGTGTCATAGCTCACAGCAACCTCCAGCTCTTGGGCTTTGGAGATTCTCTTGCCTCAGCCTCCAGAGTAGCTGGGACTACAGGTGCCTGCCACGACACCTGGCTGTTTTTTTTTGTTGTTGTTGCAGTTTGGTTGAGGCCAGGTTTGAACCCACCACCCTCGGTATATGGGACCGGTGTCCCACTCACTGAGCTATAGGTGCTGCCCCCAATATTTAATTATTATATTAAAAGGCACTTACACGATGTCAGCAATACTGTTCTACTCTATAAATGATTTTAAAAATCCCTTTTTCATTAAGAAGGAGAGCATGACATATTTATAACTATAAAATTATTTTAAAAATTGAGAGCATTTTTACTAGTTTATATAAAGACAATGCCACTTGTTTTGGCAACATAGTTGTCACAAGGCCAACCATGCACTTCTGGGACTGAGAGCCTGAATAAAAGTACCGTTTAGAAACACCTGGGTCTGCTAGCTGAAGAGCCTGTTTGCAATACTTCTTAAACACTTCTTATTCATATTAACAATAATATCATGTTTAGCAACAGATCTGAACTATAGACACAGCTCATAGGCTGTCCCTAGAATATTGTTTGGCAAGTAATAGGTTCTCAGTACATATTTGTGGAGTGAATGCCCCATATTCAGAAAAATGTCAGCAAAATTAACTTTTCTTTAAAACAAATCTAGCTTTACAAACCTCTCTGAACCCATGCATGTGTTTTATAAATTATAGAAGTCCTTTGTTAGGTTGTTTGCCAATATCCTGGTTCTCTTCTTGGGGAACCTTTCCTATTTCCTTGAAGTTAGGCGTGGCTATGTGAGGACTTACTCCAGCCAATGGAACCTAGTGGAAGGAATCTGTTTATCCTTTTCTTTTTTTTTTTTTTTTTTGGCAGAGGATGTTAAGAGAGTGCAGATAAAGCAGAATGAGCCTCAGGACATCCTTCTATTCTCGTTTCCTCTACTTAGAGGAAAAGACAGCAAAAGACACCTGAGAAAAAACTCAATGTATTTCAACATTGAGTTTCCTATGAGGATTCCAAACTGAAGATTCTTAGACTTTGGGAAAACGTTTTGTTCCATAATTATAAGGAAAAAAATGTAATAAAAATAGATGGAAATAATTTATATAAAAGCCAAGAAGCATAGATTTGTAGTATATGAGAGTGAGAAAAATCTTGGAGATCTTAATATATAGTTCTTGATTTTACAGAAACAGATGCCCAGAGAGGTCAGCTTGTACAAGATCACAGGTCCATCTGGAACTTGAACTCAGGACTCTTGATCACTGGTCTGACATTCATTCTAACTATGCTGTACAAGCTACTATAATAGATTGAGTCCCCCAAGGTTCAGCAGCAAGACTGTCAGTTTTTCAAAATCTATGGGAAGTGTCTTACACAGAAGAACTTCAGAATGCAGAACTATTGACTGGCTACAGATTGACTGTAAATAAATCTCTTAACTCTACATACTAGCTGTTCAGTATAGCCTAACAAATCACCCCAATACTCAGTAGCTTAAAACAATAAACATCTATTATCTCACATAGTTTTTGAGTGACTTAGTTCTTGCTCACCATCTGGTATAGTAACAGTCAGAATGACCTGCACATTTGTGGTGGAGTCTCTCCAAACCTTAGGGATAGAGGTTATCTGGGTTAGAAGATTTAGCAAGGAAATGATTATTTCTAGAACCTGCTTTGATTTATCAGTGCTTTTGGATTTAAACTAACTACTTTGATGACCTGCTATACTTTTGGTCTATTTTTCATTGCTCAAAAGCAATGGTATGTGTTAGCAACTATAAAATTTTAGAGCCTGGTTACAGTCCTCTATGATTCACTTTGGTGACCTTGAATGAAGTAACTAACCTCATATGGTCTTCAGTTTTTTGTCTGTAAATAAGGATTGCAATACCTAATTTGCAAAGTCATTGTGAAGATTAAGCTCTAGCAGGGAAAGGCATTTGACACTGTGCTTTGCACATCAGAAACACTGCATCAATGTCAGAAACACTGCATCAATGGTAGTCAGTATTATTATTGTTCCTTAAAATACCTTGTTTTCTAGATATGAAGCTATCTTTTTTTTTGGCAATAAAATATGGAATGATTTATAAAAAACCATTTCAATTTTTAAAAAATAGACTAAACAAACATGAAAAATTAGCACCTCTTCTATCTTTAGTTACCGGGAAAAATACCATAGGAATTGGTAAATACCAGGTAAAGAATGCTTGGCCAGATCCTCAGGTCTTTGCTTAATTAATACTTAGTGTTCCAGTTACTATTATTGCACAATAAAATCATCAGAAAGGTCACAGTGGAGACGGCTTGTCACCACTCCATGATGTCTGGAGCCTCAGCTGTGATGACTCAGAGATTGGGGACCACACGCCTGAGGCATCCGGATTCATAGCTAGTGGCTGACACTGGCTGTCTAAGGGATCTTCAGCTAATGTGGTCATTGGTAGCATCCACGCTTGGTCTTCCCATGTGATTGGGGCTTCCTCACAGCATGGCAGTCCCTGGATCATAGCTCAAAGTTCCCATGGTGGTGTCTCAGTTCAGCAGCAGCATTGCCTTTTATGACCTAGCCTTGAGATTCATGGAGCATCACTTCTGTAGTATTTTTATTGGTTACAAAGGAGTCACAAGCTCCCAGATTCAAGGGCATAAAAATTAGGCTCCACCTCCTAATGGGAGAGTGGCAATTTTTAGAATAGTGCCTGGGACAGGAAATACTATTGCGGTCATCTTTAGAAATTACAACCCACCATACTTAGATGGGGGCAAGGAGAGACTTTTGGACATGTCAGGCCATCTCAGAGCAGAGAGAGCAGCATAGAGCTTCCTGGGCATGCTTTCACACCCTCTATGCCCTGTCCCAACCCACTGGTATTCATTCCAGAATCTCCAGTTATATTCATTTATGGCCCTTCAGCAAGCTGTGCTGCCCACTTCAATAGCTGCACAGAATGTGGTGTACATCATGTATTCAGGCTTGGTCCCTCTTTCAAAGAGTCTTGGCTTGATCCCTTTCTTGCTGTTTCAAATTAAAATATTTAACATGAAATCATCTCTGCAATGTGAGGCTCCCATAGATAAATTTTAAGTTTTAATAATTTATTATTTCCACTTTGAGAGTAGCTCTTTATACATTAAAAAACAAAAACAGAAAAAAAAAAGCAAAACAAAACAAGGCCAACCAATGGAATTCTAACCTTTGGCAAAATCCATAAAAGTTAACAATAAGGCCAAGATAAACTGAAACTCTAAGCACATTTTGTTTGCAGTCATTCCTCGTTTCTAATTTAATAAATGTTT
Source organism: Otolemur garnettii (assembly GCF_000181295.1). Lineage (NCBI taxonomy): Eukaryota > Metazoa > Chordata > Mammalia > Primates > Galagidae > Otolemur > Otolemur garnettii. Next base: position 27,496,411 of record NW_003852412.1, read on the forward strand.
TCCAGAATGCAGCTTGCAAATCGAAGTAAATATGTGTGTGTGTATGTGTGTGTGTATGTATATTTAAAATGCTTACTTTTTCCCTTTTGGGTTTTATGTCAATTGTGTACATTTCATAAATATAAACATAAGATATATTTGCTAAGGAATTACATTTGTTGATGTGGCAGCCTCATGGCTTAAAGTATAAAAAATTCATACCTTGTCAATTATGAATTACATTTCCCCCATTTGTATAGAATATGGAACTTGTTTGTGTACTAGCTAAAAATGTACGTGATACTATTTCAAATGTATGTAAGTATTGCTTAAAAAGAAACTGAACTCATTCTACCTTAAGAGGTCACACAACATCTGAAAACCATGATCCTTTTAAATTAAAAAAACTCCACTTTGTCCTTTGCTCATTTATTCAGCTTTCTTCTACTACGTCCAATTACCAACCCTCTCAGTCCATTCCCTTTGATTTATTTTTTTCGTCAGATGAGTGTCATAATGGGCTTGAATATCCTTTAATACTTAGGGATTTTTTTTTCAAATCTTCCTTCCTAAGCATAATTTATGCACTGACTGGCTCCCACAGCTGTCACCCTGGGTGCCTTCTTGCTATTTCATTACCATATTGTGGATGAACACATCATTGATGTGGTATTTATCTTGATAGACAATGAAAAAAAGTTTTGCCCCTCAGAGCTGTGCCATGTTGCTGCCCTTGTTCATGGGTGTCTTCCCACAGCACTCGCACTGCAGAACTGCCAGCACTGGCGCATTACGTGGTGGCCCACCTCGGATCATTGGTACTTCCTGTGAATAAAATCCTAAATACGCTGGCCATTTAATTAGAAACTGGCCTGCTGCTATGTCTTCCAGTTACCTCACCCATGACCTCTTCTTTCCAAATGCCCGTCAGTCTCCAGAGCATAGGTTATTTCTCCAGACATCCCTGTTTTAATGCTTCCAGATAACTCCCGGTGACCCTGTTTCCCCTTCAACAGCTTAAAGTCATTTTAACATCTGTTGTCACAGCTTACGGTATGATCATGTCTAATAATGTTTTAGTTTTTATAGTGAGTGTGCCATAGTTACACAGCAGTGCCCTTTATTTCTCTCTTCTGAATTTCTCTTCCTAAATTAAACTCTAACTTTGAACTTTCAATTGACTAACATCAAAATTAACCTTTAAAAGGAGCTCATGAATTGACCAAATTGAATTCCTTCAACTTTTTTTTTGGAGACAATTCTCACACTGTGGCTTCATAGCTCACTGCAACCTCAAACTCCTGAGCTCAAGTGATCCTCCTGCCTTAGCCTCCCAAGTAGCTGAGACTATAAGTGCCTGCCACATTGCCTGGCTAGTTTTTTTATTTTTAGTGGAGAAGATTGGGGACCACTCATCTGAGGTATCTTGATTCACATAGCTAGTGTCTGATACTGGCTGTTTGAGGGATCTTCAGCTAATGGTCTTTCCATGTGATTGGGGCTTTAATGGAGATGGAGTTTCACTCTTGCTCAGGAAATCCACTGTCCTGGCCTCCAGAGTATTAGGATTATAGGTGAGAGCCACTGTGCCCAGTTATTTCCTTCAATATTTTAACTATTCAAATTTAAGGTTGAATAACTGTACTGTCATGTTTTTAGGGGACTATAGAGGAAGAATTAAAAAATAAACAATTGACATTAAGAAAATGAGTAAACAAAATCATTCTGGTTTTTTTTTTTTTTTTTTGTGAGACAGAGTGTCAGTATGTCACCCTTGGTAGAGTGCCGTGGAATCACAGCTCACAGTAACCTCAAACTCTTGGGCTTAAGAAATTCTCTTGCCTCAGCCTCCCAAATAGCTGGGATTACAGACACCTGCCACAATGCCCAGGTATTTTCTCGTTGCAGTTGTCATTATTGTTTAGCTGGCCCAGACTGGGCTCAATCCCGCCATGTTCAGTGCACGTGGCTCGCACCGTAACCACTGTGCTATGGGTGCCGAGCCCATTCTTGTTTTCTTCTATCTTGCCCCCCATCCTATTTACCGTAACCTGCAAGTATGGCCAATGTGCAACAAGACTGAGTCAATTATAGGTAGTTGACATTCAAAGTTAATCCCTCACTGATCACTTCCTGCTACTGAATTACAATTCTGATTTCCTTATCAAATTTAGAAAATTTTCTGTATTGTTAAACACTCTTGCAATGGTTTGGATGTGATTTGTTCCCACCAAAATCCATATTGAAATTTGATCTTCAATGAGACTGTGGTAGGGGTGAGGCCGGATGCTCCTGTAATAGATTAATGTCTTCCCACAAGGATGAGTGAGTTCTGACTTTGGTGAGAATACATTAGTTCCTATGTGAGTGGGCTGTTCAAAAAAAAAAAGCCTGACTTTCTTGGTTTCTCTTTCTTGCTTCCTCTCATGCTCTCTGATGTGCTCATTTTCTACATGAGTGGAAGCAGCATGAGGCCCTGACCTGATGCAGCTGCCCAATTCTGAACCTTCCAGCAACCAGAACAATAAGCCAAATAAATCTTTTCTTGATAATCACCGATCCTCAGGTATTCTGTTGTAGCAACACAAAATAGACTAAGATACCCCTCACTGGTCCAGGAATATGCAAGAGAACTGATAATGTCTGCTGCTGTTTAATATGCCCTACTTTCTTGTAAATTTACTCATTAAAAACAAGACCTTTGCCAGCCCTCTCATTATAAGTAACAAGAGGGTCTTAGCTAACAATTCAGAATTATCATTAAAAAAATGTAAAAAGCCTGCCAAATTCTTCTTTAACATTAGCCAAAAGATGAACTATGTCCATAGAATCCTTTGGGAATATAGCACCTAATGACCCAGTGCAATAAATACTTGACCATCAAAAAGTACTGATTTTGAAAGATTGCTTTTTTTTTTTTATAACCTAACCTTGCTTTATACAACATAAACAGATGCATTACTGCTGAGGCATGCGGCATCTCTAATTTCATTTTCACAAAGCTTCACTACACCTCCACAGAATCCAGATTAGTTCTCTCAGTAAGAAACTATGACATTACCCTTATTAAGTTCATAGGAAGTTTCTATTTACCAGCAAAACCAGGAAATTAGTACATAATATTTCTATCCTAGGCAAACACCTAAAAACACAAATCCACACCCATAGATCGTAAAACACTAGAAAATGATAAGGATAATCAAGAAAATGCTTTACATGGAAAATTCAGCTGTGAATCCGATATTCAGCCAACTTTAACCAATGTTATAATATCAGTTCATTATTTTTTAAATCTAGAAAAATATTACCAATCAAATATTATGAAGAAAAACATTAACCTAATTATGAAATGAAACTAAGCTCTAAAGCAATAGGATACTGGTAATCATCATTGACTCTCCATTATATATTATATGAAGGCAGGAGTTGAGATGAAAGACTCAGACTGCACACTGTCGAATTGTTCATTTTAGCCTGCTCCTAGATTCTGTACATATTTTCTGGGTTTTTCTTTTTTTAATAACTAAAACTTGTAGACTGTTCCCATTCATTTGCTACTGACCTAGCATTTCCTGAAGGATCTAGACATTGAAATGATGAAATATAAGCAAACTTTTCATAGAAAGAACCATTCTAACCCCCCCTAAATTCATCTAAGCTTTGAAATTCTTGGTGTTGTGTTGTAGAATCTATTAATATTTGTGCAAGAAAGTAAAGTATAATCATACTGCAGGTCAGAGGACATCTGCACTACAAAGCATGAACTTGATGCTGCCTGCGGGCAGGTGGGTAGGTATCAAAAAGCTGGGCAGTGGTCTGGACTCCTTTCAAAAACTACTAAGCTAGGCATAGAAGGGATCTTTCTTTCTTTCTTTCTTTCTTTCTTTCTTTCTTTCTTTCTTTCTTTCTTTCTATCTTTCTTTCGCATTTTTTGGCTGGGGCTAGGTTTGAACCTACCACCTCTGGCATATGGCACCAGTGCTCTACTCCTTTGAGCCACAGGCGCTACACCAAAAATATTTTTTTTCTTTGTTTTTTTGGTTTGTTTGGGGGGTTTTTTGGGCCAGGTCTGGGTTTGAACCCACCACCTCCAGTATATGGGCCCGGTGCCCTACTCCTTAAGCCATAGGTACCACCCGAAGGGACATTTCTTAAACTGATAGAGGCCATCTATAGCAAACCCACAGCCAATTTCATATTGAATGGTGTAAAATTGAAAACATTTCCACTCAGATCAGGAACAAGGCAAGAATGCCCACTGTCTCCAATGCTATTGAATATAGAAATGGAAGTCCTGGCCATAGTGTTCAGGCAAGAGAATGCAATCAAAGGTATCCAAATAGGGTCAGAGGAGATCAAACTCTCACTCTTCATTGATGACATGATCCTATACCTGGAAAATCATAGGGACTCAACTTTGAAACTCTTAGAAGTGATCAAGGAATACAGCAGCATCTCTGGATACAAAATCAATACTTACAAATCAGTAGCTTTTATATATGCCAACAATAGTCAAGCTGAAAATATAGTCAAGGACTCTATTCATTTTACGGTAGTGCCAAAGAAGATGAAATATCTGGGAATTTACCTAACAAAGGATGTGAAAGATCTCTATAAAGAAAACTATGAAACTCTGAGAAAAGAAATAGCTGAAGATGTCAACAAATGGAAAAACATACCATGCTCACGGCTGGGAAGAATCAACATTGTTAAAATGTCCATACTACCCAAAGCAATCTACAGATTTAATGCAATCCCTATTAAAGCACCATTGCCATACTTTAAAGAACTGGGAAAAAATAGTACTTTGTTTTATATGGAATCAGAAAAAACCTTGAATAGCATTACTCAGAAATAAGAACAAATCAGGAGGTATCACATTACCAGACTTCAAGCTATACTATAAATCTATAGTGATCAAAACAGCATGGTACTGGCACAAAAACAGAGCAGTAGATTTATGGAACAGAGTAGAGAATGAAGAGATGAACCCAACTGCTTATTGTCATTCGATCTTTGACAAGCCTATCAAAAATGTTCATGGGGGAAAAGACTCCCTATTTAACAAATGGTGCTGGATGAACTGGCTGGAGATCTATAGAAGACTGAAACTGGACCACCCCCCTTCAACATTAACAAAAATTGATTCTCACTGGATAAAAGATTTAAACTTAAGACATGAAACTATAAAAATACTAGAAGAGAGTTCAGGGAAAACACTTGAAGAAATTGGCTTGGGAGAATATTTTATGAGGAGGACCCCCTGGGCAATTGAAGCAACACCAAAAATACATTATCGGGATCTGATCAAACTAAAAAGCTTTTGCACAGCCAAGAGCACACTAAGTAAAGCAAACAAATAACCTTCAGAGTGGGAGAAGATTTTTGCAGGTTATGCTTCCAACAAAGGTCTGATAACTATAATCCATAGAGAACTCTAATCAATAAGAAAATAACAAATAACCCCATTTCTTTGTGGGCAAGAGACTTGAACAGAAACTTCTCTGATGAAGACAGGCACATGGCCTACAAACACATGGAAAAATACTCATCACCCTTAATCATCAGAGAAATGCAAATCAAAACCACTTTGAGATATCATCTAACTCCAGTAGGATTAGCCCACATCACAAAATCCCCAAACTACAGATAATGGCATGGATGCAGAGAGCAGTGAACCCTTCTACACTGCTGTTGGGAATGCAAGCTAACACAACGTTTTTTAAAAGAAATTTGAAGAATACTCAAGGAACTAAAAGTAGGCCTACTGTTCAATCTTGCAATTCCTCTACTAGGCATATACCCAGATGATTAAAAATTATTTACAACAAAGACATTTGCACCAGAACATTTACTGCAGCCCAATTCATAATAGCCAAGACATGGAAACAGCCCAAGTGCCCATTGACCCATGAATGGATTAACAAATGGTGGTATATGTACACCATGTAATACTATGCAGCCATAAAGAAAGATGGAGACTTTATCTCCTTCATATGGATGGAGCTGGAAAATATTCTTCTTAGCAAAGTATCTCAAGAATGGAAGAAAAAGTATCCAATGTACTCAACCCTATTATGAAACTAATTTTTAGCTATCATAGGAAAGCTATAACTCAATTTTAGCCCAAGAATATGGGGAAAGAGGAGAGGGAGGGGAGGGAAGGGGCAGGATGGGTGGAGGGAGGGTGATTGCTGGGATCACACCTAAGATTTACCCTAAAAGGGTACATGTGAATCTTTCTAAATGTGGAATATAAATGTCTTAACACAACAACTGTGAGAATGATATGAAGGATATGTTAACCAATTGGATGAAAGTATTTCAAATTGTATATAGAAACAACACACTGTATGCCACGATAGTATTAATGTGCACAACTATGATTTAATTTAAAAAGTATAAATAAATAAATAAATAATAAAAATAAATTTACCCCCCCCCAAAAAACAAAAACAAACAAAAAAATTGTGGTATATGTACACCATGGAATACTATGCAGCCATATAAAAGGATGGAGACTTCACATCGTTTATGTTTACCTGGGTGAAGCTGGAACATATTCTTCTTAGTAAAGTATCTCGAGAATGGGGAAAAAAGTATACAATGTACTCACTACTACTATAAAATCAATATATAATCACCTACACATTCATATGAATGGCAAAACATAACTATAGTCCAGAAATTAGAAGGGAATAGGAGAGAAGGGGAGAGGAGGGGAGATATGGGAGGAAGGAGTGTATTTGGGAGGACCTCACCTAATATGCATGATGCAATGGTACATTTCAAACTATTAAGGAATGAGTATAATTGTGATGGATGTGTTTATTAGTTTATTTATTTATTTATTTTAATTTTTACATATACATATGTTTATTAGGTTTCCACTTCTTGCCTTCACAACATTAAAAAGGCTTAAAATTTAACAACAGTAACAAAGTTACAAAGTAACTTTGCACAAAGTTATGATTTAATAAAAAATAATTAAAAGGTGATAAAAAATAATTAAAAGGTGAAGAAAAACTACTAAGCTACTTAGTAAATGAATCTTACAAGCTATACAAAGCTTTACAAAACAGATAACTGAACAAATTGGTATAACTAACAATATTGGTATATAGAAATAAATATTTTTTAGTGCCTACTATGAGCCAGGCAGTATATTAGGTATGGAGGCTAAGGCGGTCATTATGACAATCATTGCCCCTTCTCTTACGGAACTTTCATCAGTGGCAAATTTTGGACAAGTAATCAAATTAATGAATTCATGAATGACATATGGTCAAAAGGCAGTATTCGAGTCTCCTACATTTCAGTACATTTTCCATTTTCTATAAATGGATTCATACATATTTTGGGTAGGGTTATTTCTAGAAATGCTATGGCATGTATGTTGTTATTATTCATAGAATTCTTTCCTATTATCTCTTATGTTTCTTGTTTGAATATTGATTTATACTTTTGATATTTGCTTACATCTCATAGCCTCACTAATTTTTTAAGAGGATTTTACTTGGCATTTTGGGGTTTTCTAAGAAAAAAACCAAAAATGCAATTAGTAACCTTTCTACCTTTTACTCTCCACCAGTTAGTCTGTTATTTCTGATCTGTGTCTTATTGCACTAGCCAGAGATCCTAGAATAAAGTTAAAAAAGAAGGAAATTGGGAATTCTGTCCCCCCTTGATTTTAATGAGAGTTCTAGTTTTACTATTAATATTATATGAAATGATCTTTCTTCTTAGATATCTTTTTTTTTATGAGAAGGAATTATCTTTCTTTCATTTTTTTCCCCTTAAGATTTTATTAGAAATGGATTTGAGTTCTTAATTTTTATTTCCCTCTCAAAGTATGAATTCAAATAATTTTTTAAGAAGAAGCATTTAGAGATATAATTTTTAAATTATTAAGTAACTGAGAATTCTGCTCCTATCACACATAAGAGGGCACTCAATTCTTACGTTATACATTTTCTCCTTAAAATCCTATATACAAGTGGGAATGCAAAATGGTACAACCGCTTTAGGACATATTTTGGCAGTTTTTTAAAAAATTAAACATGTAGCTACCATAAATTAATAACTCAGTTATCCCACTGCTAGCTATCTACTAAAAGAGATGGAAATTTATATTCACCTGTCATTTACAAAAGCCTGTAAGTGTTTATGGGAGCTTTATTCACAATAACCAGAAATTATAAATAACCCACTTATCTTTAAACCATTTCAAACAATGAGAGATACCTTTTGTCACCCAAAAGGAAAAAACTTGATTTACACAACAACACAGGAGAATTTTAAATGCATTTTCCTAAGTGAAAGGATACAGAATCAAATGTCTACCTGTTGGGTGATTCCATTTTACATGACAGTCTTAACAAAAAGCAAAAGTATAGGTGGGAAGACAGATTCTTGGTTTCCAGGGGTTGGGAATGGGAGGAAAGATTATTTGTAAAGGGGTTATCCATGTTTCTGGGGAGCGATGAAATGAAATTGTTCTGTGGAGAACTGTATTAGTGGACACAAAACATGTGGAACTATACATATCAGGATTCTGTTGTATAGAAACAACAACAACATCAATAGGGATATGGAGGGAAAGATGGAATGTAGATCGTGACAAAGGTGAATCTAACTATATGACAAATGAATCACATAATGTGAGGAAGAAAGCAGCTGACCTAAGGAACTCTGGGAAGAAGCATTTTGACTGGATACTTAAAGGCTAAAGACCAAAGGAGCCTTGGTTAGTAACCATACACGTGTCCTTGCTCTAACCACTGAAGCCACTCCAGTACCACTGAGCACACCCAGCACCTAGATCCTGTTCTAAATTCCTTTCTCCAATAAAAGAAACAAGCCTCTGCAGAAATAGCTGATTCTAGGGGCTGGGGGAGAGAAAATGCAACATGATCCTAAAGCATTGAAAAGGAATTCAAGAAGAAGAGAAAAAGATGAGAGCATGTTGAAAGGGCATAGGAGCCACCCTGGAGAGTCAACCACTTGCCAAAGTTGGAACAAAGCTGCATGACAAAATAATGGTAACATTGGATTATACCTAAGTAATAAAGGTCCATGAATCCATATGTAACAATACATAACTGATAACAACACCAGTACATAACTGAGTGAATGGGGGAGAAATCATGACTCTTCCTTAAATAACAATTCCATAATAAATACGAAGGAAAGAGAGAAGTGGAAGCCACCATTAAAATATCGACTGCCACACAATGGATGCTAAAATTAGTAGTTGAAAGTTTATGCAAGAATAGGACATTTGGTAATACCAAAGTATCCCCCCACAATGTTTAGAGGAAAAGTATCAATAGTAGCTTCATGGAAGAGAATCCTAACAAACAGTAGCTTAACCAAGTGATCAAGGGTAACATGACCGTTAATAAGACAGTCCACATCACACAGTCTCCGGTGTGGTGCACTGAGAGGGCCACGTCCTCTCCCTGGTTTCCTTCCCAATTGCACATGACCTCAATCTAATCATAAGAACACCTTATACAAACCCAAATTAAGACACATTCTTCAAAATAACTGACTGGTACCCTTCAAGAGTCAATGTCATACAAAACAAAGCCTTAGGAGCCGTCACAGATTATAAGTGACTAGAGACATGAAACTAGATGGAATATGGGATCCCCGAACAACAGGAAGACATTAATAGCTGGCAAGCAGTATCTTAGTGTTTTTTATTTATTTATTTACTTATTTTTAGACAGATTAGTCTGTTACCCTTGGTGTCATAGCTCACAGCAACCTCAAACTCTTGGGCTCAAGAGATTTTCTTGCTTCAGCCTCCCAAGTAGCTGAAACCACAGGCACCCTCCATCACAGCCAGCTATTTTTTTCTGTTTTTGGTAGAGATGGGTCTCACTCTTGCTCACATTGAGTAGAGGATGGTTTCCAACTCCTGAGCTCAAGCAATCCACCCATCTCAGCCTCCCAGAGTGCTAGGATTGCAGGCGTGAGCCACTGTGCTGGGTCTAATATTTCAGTTTTGATAAATGTTTTTAGGTAGTGTAGGATGTTAACATAACAGGACTCTGACTGGACAGCACTAGAAACCTATGTACTATTTTTGCTAAATAATGCTATAGATGTTGTACCATTATCCTATCATGTTTAATGCTTCAGAGATATTTAAGGCTAGCCTAATTTTCATCTCATTTTATATAACCTGCTTTGGTTTTACCTGCCTGGATGCTTTAAATCTGTTTCACTCTTTCTTGAAATTAACTAGGTTTTACATATCCTTGGAGTTTCTTTAGTGTCACAGACTATTCTAATATTTTTGTCTGATACTCATATTAGCATTTGTCAGGTTTTTCCGCTTATCCAGATCACTTCCACCACCCTGTGGCTCACAGTAGGCACTGATGACAGTTCACTGATACATTGTTTTCTGAGCTGTGAGTCTTCCAATGTTAGGGTTTTTATAGTTATTGGATCAGGTGGTTGGAAGAGGTTTTATTAAGGGCTGCTTGGTAGAGATCACTTTAAATCAGAAGCCAAAGCGTCTACAGTTTTGAAGTGGCACTTTGAGCAGGATCTCCCAAGATACTTCCACTGAAAAAGAACATCTGCCTTGTCGGCTAGGAACTCCTGTACTTCAGAATCAGAAAACAGAACAGGAAGTAATAGTTGGTGTCTCACAGGATGATTAAAGCCAGCGATTTGGTACTTCTCCACAAGAACTATAAAGTTAGATAGTGGCCTGGAAACCAGTAAAGCTGATTGCAAAATTAATATTTAAAAGCCCCTCCGATCTAATGTGCTCTTGTTTCCATTCTCCTTATTCTTCACAAAGACAAAGAGTCCTCTGTAAATATTGCTTTAAGGATTATCAGGCTTCAATTTTCAAATTCATCCAAAGGCCATAATTTAAACCATAATATTGGCTTTACAAATGTAAACAGTGATTGAACCGCTTTCCTTTAGCTAATAGGAATGCCAATGAAATTAGAGTCAATTAAATAATTGCCTTATTAGCCTAATGTATTACTGCCGTGAGACATGCCGGGGCCCATCCAGCGGGCGGGTAGCTAGGATGGAAGAGAGCTGTGTCAGGGAACAAGGACAGACAGCGGCGTATTGTAACGACTTGATCTGCAGAAGAGAGAGTTGATGCACCAATTTCATATTTTATACTTTAAACGTGGCTGAAGATAGAAAAATCCTAAGAGATTTTAAGATTTTCATTTGCTTCCAACGATACCTGGTGTTGGACAAATGATGTCTCCAGGTGAGGTGTAGTTTGCCCAGGGACACCAGCCGCAAGGACCTCCTCTGTCTGGCAGACCCATGTTGCATCTCTTTAGTGACCCTTCCTTACCCACTTCCCACTGCTGCTAGGACACTGCAACTCCTTGTCAGCATACCCCACCTCCTGGAGACCTGGCTTCTGCTCTCCTATCCAGCCCCTCTTCCACCAGGCTTCTTCTCGCCTGCTCTTTAGAAAGATCTAAATGGCTCCCCATAGACCCTGCTGGCTCACAGTCGCCCTTTCCCTGTTCATGCCAAGGAAAAGCTGCTTATTTTCTGTGAATTATTCATCTCTCAAGACGTAACTTACATGGCCTCCTTGTGGCAAGTCCTCTCCATCCACTCTGTCTCTAGCACGCTTCTCCTCCCCAATGCAAGTTACCCCATTTTTCCCTCTATGTGTGATTATGACATGTGATTATTTACTTCTAATATTATTTGTTTTAAGAGGTTATCCGTAATTATTTTTTAAACTTCTGCATCCTCTACCATACTTTCTCCTCCCTTTTTGAGTAAAGGACTAAATATATTATCTCAACAACTCAAGAGCCTAGTGAAATATGTGGCGATGCTGCTCGGCAAAGACCAGGGGAATGACCAGGCCGGGCAGGCCATACAGCGCCTCTCTGTGAAGGGAGGGGACAGATTCTAGGTAGTTACAGCCTCTCCTGTAGCTCACCTCCCACCCTGCTATGTCCTAAGCATTCTTGTGTACCTTAGCATAGAAGAACATTGCTGAAAGTACAGCCAGAGTTGGCTCCTTTGGAAAGCCACCGTGTTATGTCTACTACGGACAGAAGAAAGATCTATTTGGTCTCTGCCTGTGTCCCTGACACACAACTCCTAAAACCCTTGTCATTTCCTGAATGACAAGGGTAGTAGGAACATTTTTCGTTACAATATTTGGTTTTAATCTTTGGTTCCTGATACAAGAGCTTTTCAGACCCTTGGCATCTCTGGAGAGATGATGCGTGTCACTCTGTATGCCAATGAGGTGACTGATGGCTGGGGTCCTAAAGAGCTTCAGGACAGGGGTGGCTGCCAGAAAGATCAAGGCATGATTAGAAGGTTGGAACTTTTAGTCCAATCCCCTGACCTCCAGGTAGGGGAAAAAGGCTGGAAAATGAGTTAATCACCAATGGCCAATAATCTGATCAATTGTGCCTACATAATGAAATCTCCATAAAAATGCTAAATGACAGGGATGGGAGCTTCTAGGCTGACGAATGCAGCCATATGCCATGAGAGTGGCATACCCCAACTCTCCTGGGACAGAGCCCCTATGCTCAGGGCATTCTGTACCTGACCCTACACACCTCTTCATCTGGCTGTTCATTTATATCCTCTATAAACCAGTCTGAGCTTCGTGAGTTGTTATCAAACCTGTGGAGGGAGTACTGGGAACCTCAGATTTATAGGCAAGTTGAACAGAAGTGTGGCGAGCCTGAGAGCTCCTTGATTGGCCTTGGGAGTCGGGCCCGTCTTGTGGAACTGAGCCTTAATCTGCAGGTAGTCAGAGTCAGACTGAAATGAGGTTGTAGGAGACACAGCTGTGTCTGCAGACAGCCAGGAGACTGCGTGCTGTGGAAAAACCCACACTCAGTGTCAGAAATGTTAAGTTGAGAAACAGTTTTCCTAAAGATGGGAAGGAAGGTAGGAAAAAAATTCCCAGCTCCAGCTGACCATGATTCTTGGAAAGTAGGGATTCAAAAATCATCTGTTCAAGGTACTGGTACAGAGAAAAGGGCATTGAATTTAAAATTAGAAAACATGAGCTTCAGTTCTATAATTTACCATCAAGTCACCTAATTGCTTTGCATCTTAGCTTTCTAATCTAGAAAATGGAAATAATAATACTAGTTTTCTTATAACATTATTTGGAAGATTAACTGATATGATGAAATGAAGGGTGCACAGACTATAGACGTATTATACAATCCTTTACCTAAAACCTTTGAGGTCATTTTCAGAATTCAGACATTTTAGATTTTAGAAAGGTGCATTTTATGTTATTAAGTAACCTTCCCAACAGAGTTCAGGGCAGTACTCTATAACCAAACACATTAATATACCCATAGCAAAACATATAAACAGTCCTTTTAAGTGGGATAAATTAAGACTTTAAACATGTAAAAAAGACTTTCAGTTTAAGAGTTTTGTGTATTTTAGAATGTCATTCAAGGAATTGTGTCTTTTACTTACATGTAAGTATTATTTATTTTTAATTTTTTTAAACACTGCATATAACATGTAAGTAGTTTGGTTATAGATTTATATAGTATTATATAAATGACTCAGACTTTTGTTTTTTATGGCTTTCTTTCCTTACTGATGACTAATCCCAAGGTTTATTGACCTCTATAAAGAGTAAATATTTCCATTTAGAAGAAGCAAATTGATCAAAGATTCTCAGGACAAATGAATGACAGTGACGTCAACATAAGCAAGGGCTAAGTGGTAACAAGTAAGTTAATTGGTAGGTATTTAATTAGGTTATTCATGTGTATAAATTAAAAGAGAAAATATATATGAACGGTATGTGGCAAAGGTAGGACTATTCTATGTAGAATACTATGGGCCCTGTGTGGAATGTGGCATTGTGCGTGAACAAGTCCAAAATAAGATCTGGTTTCTGCCTTTAGCTAGAAGGGGGACTCGAAATATTCCCAAAACACAGAAATAATAAATATTCAATGTAATGGATATCCTAAATACTCTGACTTGATAATTGTACAGCCTGTGTGTGCATGTAACAAAATTTCACATGTACTCCATAAATATAATGTATAAATAATAAAATTAAAAACTTAAATTTTCTCAGGCCTCTTTGTACTCAGTAACATCCTCCAATCCTGGCACTACTTCCTGTCATGATAATTTTATATTTTCATATTAATGGTTCACATAGTATAGCATCTGTTGGTTTTGATCCTTTCCCTTAGTATGTTTTAGAGATTCTTTCATGTTTTTGATTTATTAACATTTTGTTATTTTTATTGCTGGTCAGTATTTCACAGGAGAAGTACACCTTTTATTCCTTTAACACAGTGGCTCTCAACCATCCTAATGGTGCTAACCTTTAATACAGTCCGAAGGGGTCATGACCCACAGGTTGAGAACCACTGATTTAACAGTTGATGGACATCTGAGTTGTTTTCTGTTTTGGTTGTAATGAATGATGCTGCTGTGGAAATGTGTTTTTACTTGGAATCGCTAGGTTCTATGGAAATACTTATTTAACTTAGTAATGTACTGTCAGACTGTTTTCCCGAGTGGCTGTCCCATCTCTGAGTCTCACCAGCACCGTATGGCAATTCTAGCGGCTTCACATCTTTGCCAGCTCTTATTACTTCCAATCATTCAACTTTTAGCCATTTTTTAGGTATGTAGTAGCATCAAATCATGGTTGCAATTTACATTTCCCCAAGGACTGGTGATGCTGAATTATTGGTCATTTGTATATTATTTTTTCTAAAGTGTGGGTTCAAATCTTTCCCCTAATTTTAAAAATTGAGTTGTCTTCTTACTGAGTTGTAAGTATATGTAAATGTATATATATATATTTTCCCGGATTCAAGCATTTTGTTAGAAATGTTCTGTGAAAAATTTCTTCCAGTCTTGGCCTGTGTATTTGTTTTTTTAACTGTGACTTTGGAAGAAGTTTGGTCTTGAGGACGGTCCATTTTAATTGATTTCTTCTTTTACAGCTTTTGTCTTTTGTATTCAGTTTAATAAATCGTTACCCTAATTTAGTGTCAAAGATTTTCCTTCCTATGTTTTCTTCAGGAGTTTTGTAGTTTAGATTTTCATATTTAGGTCTGACATTTGTTTCGAGTTAATCTTTGTGGAAAGGTCTGAGGTTAGGATTAAAGTTCTTATTTTCCCCACACTAGATAGCCAGATGTTCTAGTACCTACCATTGGTTAAAAAGATTATTTTTTCTCTGTTAAAACAACTTAGCACCTTTGTAAAAACCAAATTGATGATGTAAGTGTGGATCTATTTCTGGACTCCATATAGGGGCCCATTTTCTGCCTGCTGGTCCTTGTGCCGATTTCATACTGTTTTGAGTAAGCCTTCAAGTCAGGTGGTGTAACTCCTGAACTTTGTCCTTTTCCAAAGTCATTTTGGCTATTCTGGGCTATTCTGAATCTTTTACTTTTTAATGTAAATTTAAAAATCATCTAAGCCAATTTCTTCGAAGAACCCTATTTGAATTTTAATTGGGATTGAATAGAATTTATAAATCAATTTGGGAATGATCTTCATCTAAAAAGTGTTTAATCTTAGGCAGCACCCATAGCTCAGTGGGTAGGGCACTAGTCACATACACCAAGGCTGGCAGGTTCAAACCCAGCCCAGGCCAGCTAAAACAACAATGATAACTGCAACAACAACAACAAAATAGCTGGGCATTGCAGTGGACACCTGTAGTCCCAGCTACTTGGGAGGCTTGAGGCAAGAGAATCGATTAAGCTCAAGAGTTTGAGGCTTCTATGACCTGTGATGCCACAGCACTCTACCCAGGGTGACAGCTTGAGACTCTGTCTCAAAAAAAAAAAAAAAAAAAATACCCAAATAGTGTTTAATCTTCAATCCATGAACACTTATTTACTTATTTTACCAACCCTTTGTAGTGTTTTACTTCCTTTTTCCATGTTCCATACTTTTCAGAGTTTAAGTATTGCACATCTTTTGCTATATTTATTCCTGAGTAATTTTTATCTATTTTAAATGGAGTTTTCAAAAATTTTCACTATCTGTTGTTTTTACCAAAATACAGAAATATGCGTTTTTATATGGATCTTGTATCCTGAAAATCTGCTAAATTTATTCATTAGATTCAACAGCTGTATTGTGGATTCCTTCGGGTCTTCTACTCATAAACGTCATATGCAAATAAGAACAGCTTTGCTTCTTCTTTTTCTGTTTTCATGCCCTTTATTTCCTTTGCTTGTGTGATTGCACTGGCTAGGATTTCCAGTACAATGTTAAATAAAAGTGGTGGGAGAAGCCAGGGCGGTGGTCCACACCTATAATCCTAGCACTCTGGGACCCTAGGCAGGTGGATTGCTTGAGTTCATGAGTTCGAGACCAGCCTGAGCAAAAGCAAGACCCCCATCTCTACTAAAAATAGAAAAACTGAGGCAAGAGGAATGCTTGAGCCCAAGTTGGACGTTGCTGTGAGCTATGATGCTACAGCACCCTACCCAGGGGGATAGCTGGAGACTCTGCCTCAAAAAAAAGGACATCTTTGCCTTCTTCCTGATGTTTGGGTATGTTAGCTGTAGGTCTTTCATAGGAGTCCTTGATCAACTTGGTATGTTCTCTTTTATTTTTACCTTAAATGGCTTTGTCCAATGTTTTTCTATATCTATTGCTATGACCACATGGTTTTTCTCCTACACTGTTTCGATGTGGTAAATTGATCTGTTTTTTTGAAAAACGTGTAAATAATTTGACCTAAACTAGAAAATGAAGGCAAGAACATAAAAGAGAGAAAATAATAATAGTACCACTACAAATGGAAAAGAAAGATGTGTTCTAATATTACTTAATGCATCTTTTAAAAAAAACAGCAGAAAGCCACCAAATGCCAGTTATCTGGGTATGTGTAGAAATGTCACCTGTTCACAGGGACGAAAGCATCTTACATTTTCTATTCTTTTCTATTTTTGAGTTTTTCACCTTTACTGGAAGGACTCATTTTGTTTTGACAGTACGTTAAAAGTTGACAACTGAATATTAAATTCCGTTTTAAATATTTCAAGTAATTTGCCTAAATTCATATTTTTTTCTATAGAAAAAGAGCTTGTCTTCAGGTAACTTGTTTTAGTTGGTTACATAGGAAAATTGAAATCCCAGTTAACTATTTGAGAAGTGATATAGTCTCCTCTATAATGAAAACAAAAATATTTCTGTGATTAAATTTAACTGTAGCATTGGGCTACTAGCCTGATGCTTTTGATTCAATGAACATTTAATTTCATTCTAGAAAGAAAACATTTGGGTGATTAGGGGTGGGGCAAAGTACCCACCCCCACAAAAACTGAACACAAAATGAAACAATTCATCATGCCAAAAAAATTAGCTTCCATAAAAATGCAGTTTCCTGAAAGGTAAATTATAAAAGTATGCATTTACCCAATCATTTTAAATACCATAATTATATGGGCAGCTCATCAAAAGACTTTTAGGACTCATTAAAATCATAAAACAATTCTAATTAAATCCATATTTAAATTAAGTTTCTATAACTAACCTACATGGTACTTTAAATCAAACAAAAAAAGTTGTATAAAAGATCCAATTAATTGTAAGTTTTTGTAAGAATTAAAGCCTAATTACTCTATGATTAAGTTTCTCCAAAATGTAATCATCAATGGCTCTATTCAGAAGAATTAGCCTTCTGTACCCCAGATGCCAGCGGAGTGCTGCAGCCTGCCTTTGACACCAGCAAACCTATTCATCTGAAATCAGCATGACTGTGGAAACTTCACCTCCGCCCCCACTGGGGATCCAAGAGCAGAGACCAAACAAAGCCGCAAATTTTATACAGATAAATGTCTCCCTATCTGCAGAGCTCCCTATCTGATTAAATGGATTCATGTTCATCAGCAAATTAAAAAATCCATCGTTATAGCAGGTTTTGGAAACAATGACCATTTCAAAGATCCCCAAGTCAATGGGAAAAGATGCACAAGAAAAGAATAAGTAAGATCTGCAGCTTACAGAGAAACAGAACCAGGCCTTCTTAGGGGACAGCGCTAAAGCATTTCCTTCTAACTCTGTGCAAACTCTTCTTTCTTACTTAGCTACTTGAAATGTTTTTCATTTTTATCAGCCCAACTTCCCACGGGAAAGAAAATAAAAATCTTGGTGACATCGCTGCCTCTTGTGTGTTCTCTGAAACTAATTAGCCCTATGGAGTTATTAGGGCAGTACCATTTTCTCTATGACATCACACAAGGTGAAGGTCATGTCTATAAGATTTTTGGCTTCGTTTGTGTGGTGCCGATCCCACAAAATATAATTTATTGTAATTTCCCCAGTGTCCTGATAGCCAAGTGATTAGTTATATGGTACAAAAGTTCAGCTGTATCACTTGTGATTTATGATCCATAGCCCCTACTTCTGATAATCTAATTTTCTTTTATGGTCAAAAGTAATTTACTGTTTGTGTTTTATAGATTGATAATTTGGGGGAAATGACTATTTAAAGTGTCCTTACAGGTGTGTACTCACGATCGGCATCTGGAAGCTGCAGCGTCCACACGACGGGGATGTAAGGGCAGGGCTTTACCTAGTTGCCAAGAGCTTTCCTGAACTATCCTGGTCTGTGCTAGTGGCAGAATGTTGGCCTGGTCATGGGTGAGCTCAGGATGGAGCTGCCTGCTGCCCACCTTTACAGACGTCAGGGAGGAAATGGTGAGTCCAGGGTCCAGCCTCAGCAAGGTTTCCCTCCCCTCAAGTGCACTCCCCAACCTGAAAAGCCCCCAGCTCTTTGCCATGAAACCCTCCGCAGATTTTTTGGATGTGGAATCAGCTTCCCCTGCTTTGTTGGGCAGACAGGGCCGCCAGCTCTTCTAGGCACAGGGCGCTCTGCTTTGGAGCTGGCTAGAGCGCTCTATCCAGGAAGGAGAAGGGTGGGCACCCATTTTGGTGCTGGCCCACCCTTAATTCTGTCCTGAATAACTGCTACACCTAACCCAGAAGGAGGGAGGGTGCTCATCCTGTGCATTCCCCTCCCCCTCTCAGAGAGGGAGCTCGGATATGCAGATGAAATGGAGGACACCTCTTGGTCATTAAGGCACCATCCTACACCTCCCTAGGGCCCACCCCAGACTGCGCCAGTAAAGGAAATGCCCTGAGAGAGCCAGTGGGGAAGGGCGTGAGCCGGTCTGTTTGTCCCTCCCTGTGTCCCCAGATAGGTTCGTTCCATTTCACAGTCGAGACCTGCTTATGTGACATTATCTCTGTGGTTCCTCTGTCAAATTTGTCCTGCTGGTGACTTTTCCCTCCTAAGGAACCAGAGAACCAGGATAATAGGACCAGAAAGTTGGACTTTGCACTCTGGTGAGTCTGATTATTTTTCAGCCAAGAGTACACCAAGAACTGAGGGCAGATGCCACCCTGGCACTATTAGAGAAGGGAAATATTTGGAGCTATAACCCTGAAATTCCCAGAACAAAGTTCCTTTCTTACTGTCCTCTACCCAATTACTAATTAGCTGCTTCTTTTATTGTGCTTAAGTCATGTGATATGAATACTACACGTAGTGGATTTTATTAAAATGCTTTTTCCTCGATTTGAAGAGGTTCACCTGAAGTGTGGGGTCAACACATAGTCACCGCAGAAAAGAAAAGGTCTCAAAAAGGAAGTCAGAGCAGCCCAGATGGGTGAGAAAAAGGGTGGTGCTTTCATCCTGTGCCTGACTGTCAAGAGGTGGGGACAGGAAAGAAGTTGTGTCTACGCTGGAGGCCTGTCTGCCAGGACCCGGGTTGGCCTCTCTCCCCCATATGGGGTGTAAGTGGGACAGCACCTGCAGTCCTAGTGAGGAGACTGCTGCATTAATCACACACACCTAACAGTGACTGTTAATTAAGTATCATAATGTCTGTGGTCTAATTCGGCCAAATAGGAGAGGAGCTCAGGTGTGGAGGGCAAGTGTCACTGGCTCTATCCGACTCACACAGTGGCAGGAGGACCAGGCAGGGCAAGTCCACCAGGGAGCTAGGTCACACATGGCAGGTAGGGACCCACAATCCACACCAAGGACAGGTCCTGTGCACCTTGATACCCAGGGAACAGAAGTGGCACCACACACAGCAGCAGTCACAAGACCATGACTTCACAGTTCATCGTGGCTGTCTAGGAAGCCTGGTGCTCCCCCAGGGGAAGAAGGACCAGACAACGTACATCCAAGACCATGAGAGAGAGCCGCACTCCTCCTGTGCCTGCAAGTACCTGCTAAACATGTCACATGTACGGACTCTTTTAATCCTCACACCAATGAATTAGTATTATTTTCCACATTTTACAGCTGAAGAAACTGAACTCCAAAGAGGTAAATGATTTATCCAAGATTACAGTCAGTAAACGTCAGAGTTGGGATTTGAATTCAGGCGTCTGGCCATAGCATCATCGCTTGAGCATCATGTATTATTCCCATTTTTCACATGAAAAAACTGAGGCACAGAGAGGTTACACAGCTTGCACCAGCCATGAAAATTGTAAACAGGAGAGGCTGGATCCAAACCAGTGAGAGTCCCGCTCTGGACTGCCCTTTGTTTATTTATTTTTGTCATCTCTTCCTATTCTGTGAAGCCTTTTCCTAAAGATTTAGTCAGCCTCAGTAGGGGGAATAAGAGGAGGTTGTTTGCCCTGTTGGGACCAAACAACTAAAACATGTGTTATTTGTTTTTTTTTTTTTTTTTCTTTTGGCCAGGGCTGGGTTTGAATCTGCTACCCTTGGCATTTGGGTCTGGCGCCCTACTCCTTGAGCCACAGGCACCACCCATAAAATGTGTGTTATTTGGGTGGGGTGGGAATGTGGAGGCAGGAGACGGGAGGAAGGAGCAGGGTGGTGATGGCAGCACCGTGAGCCCAGGGAAGGAGGGGCACTGGAGGCCGGGCACTGGAGGCCGTGCGCTGTCAGCGTCCTGCTCCACCCGGAGCTACTCCAACTAGGGCTCCCTCAGGACATCCTGCTCTCCCCTTCAGCCCACCCACCGCCCGCAGAGCTCTTCTGCCCCTATTCTGACCCCCCACCATGGGTTTCCCTCTTCTCCATCCTGCAACTGTGTTACCACTCCCACAGATTCAGTCCTCTCCCCGAGGATTCCCGGGGTTTATCAACTATCACCACTCCGAAATCTGCAGCCTCTTCAGAATGCCTGCTTCCTTCTCAACTACACAAAGTGTGTTCTTACTCAGCCATCTGCTTCTTACCTCAAATTCTAGAAATCCAAAATAGAATGAATTGTCTGTCTCTAAACCCAGCCCCTGCCTCCCTCCTGTCTGTCTGCCCCACTCTCCCTTGCCCTTACCACTTGCCATCTCTGCGGTTTCTACGCTCACACCTGTCAAGATCACATCTTCTCACTCCCCTAATCTAAGCTCCCCTCCTATTTCTAGACTCACGTTACATTTCCACAAAATCTTCTCTGATTACTTCAGCTTTCAGTGACCCTGAACCCCTTCATACTTAACACTTATACAGTATGAAACAGCATTTAATCACTTCTGTTCAGTATTTTGTTTTTATTTCAGGTTAATGTGAGGGTATAAAAAGGTCACAATATTTGGTATTAGGTAAAGTCCCTCTGTAGTTGTGTGCCACACACCCCTACACTGTGCCTATTAGGTGGGAGAAGCCCACCCCGCTCCTTCTCCCCATCCCTGTTTTTTGCCATGTATTTACCTGGGTCCTAAGTGAATCTTAGCTGGGTATACACTGTACTGCACGTCAGAGACTGGGGTCCTGGCCATATAGCCTTTCCCCAAATCCTCATGATCACTCTGTGGGGTTTCAAAATAGTCTCCAGATTAGAGAGCAAGATGCTGAGATTAAGAGAGATGATGTGTCTTACTCAGGGTCACAAGGCAGAATGGCAGAGGTAGAATTCTCACCCACTTCTATCTGCCTACAGGATGATATAACCTTTCCACTCCCCATGCTGACTACTCCATCCAATTCCTTTAAGTAAAGTTAAATTTTTAAATTCTTGAGTTTGACTTTTTTTCCTATGAAAGAATTTGAGTTGTAATCTGAAACACATATATTAATATCACCTTAATTTCTATTCCAACCAAGATAATTCATGATTTCTATGAAGCAGTCCAATAAATTCTAATACAGATTTTATCCTATTCTATTATCATTATAGAACATAAAAGATATTATCACAAATTAAAATCATTTTATTCAATTTGAAATATTTGAGAACTACCAATAAAGTCACATAAACACTCTGGTCACAAATAATATAAAGTTACATACAATTAATATCTAAAAGTCTATTATTTATAGAACCACAGGACAATTCTATACCAGTCATAGTCAGAACTCACAGCAAACCTTTTCCTCCTTGCCAAAATGCAGCGGTATCCCTACCTGGCGGTCTCACTCACGGACACATTGAACGAGTGGGGGATGCTGTTGGAGATCTGCCCTCGGCTCTCGCAGCCCCTTACTATTTCTGTGCTCTGTGGTCTGACTACTACCACTGGCCGAACTTTCCTGTCTGCAGAGGGTGGCTTCCAGGCTGCTGGATTCTACTCTGCTAGTAGGTGTGGGTTTAATACTCCCCTGTTTAACTAAAACATGAAGGTTGTAGGGATATAAATACCTCCGTTCCCTCACTCCATGGCCAGGCCAATTCTGAGGTGTGTTTTATACTGTTCTCCAGGCCTGCCTTGAAGGATGAAGCTTCATTTCCTCTGGGGTAGCTGGCTTAATTTTGCACTCTTTCTTTCCTTTCCTCCTTCTCCCACTATCAGCTCTAGTCCTCTGTTAATTAATACCCTGGAACTTCCCAGAGCACCATGTGCATTTAATTCTCATCTTGGGGTCTGTCTCTGAGGGAGTCCAGCTAAGTCAGCAACCATGATAACTTACGCAATCAAAATCCTGAAATCATTACATTCTTCTTTTGCTTACAATTGTCTTTCCTGTGATTTCTGATCCACTTTCCTCCATTTCTGCTTTATTTTCTACTGATGACACTTCTAAGGTCATTACCATTCTGTGCTTATAGGACCAGGCTAAAGGAAAAAGGAAATATTTGGGGGAGCCAGTTACTGAAGGTGGGAGGCTACAGTCCAAACAAGACAACTGACACTTAGAACTCATGACCACTGACCTGCAAACTAGATGAAGACACACCTCTCCTACTGCTGACCCCTGAAACAACACAACAGAAAACAAACTAAACCAACTCAAAAAGGAAAAAATCCCTACACCAGTACAGCTATTATCTCCAAACCCCCTGCACCAGTACAACTATTATCTCCTCCTCCTCGTCTGTCTTTTCCTTTTTATATAAATTCTAGAATCCGGCAGCCTTGAGGCTGCCCTCCTGCACACAGTTTCTTCTCTGCTACTTGTCACCACTTTAGAGAGGACATGTCCATTGCTCCTCAAAGCTTCTGTTTCTCTAGAAATACAGAATTTAAACATACCCATCAGGATCTTAAGAATTAATTTCTTTGAATTTATACAGAAAGTTCTTGTTCTTTTGATTAAATGATAGTAGCATCTGCACAAAAATATTCCTTGGAAGCAGAATATGGAAAAACGCAAATGGCGGAGCTGTTTTGGTTGCTGTGAGGTGACCCACAGCACCCTGGGCTGCTACAGTGTCTGGGAAGATGCTTGTCTTTAACAGAAGTCAGTAGAGCCTCAGACCACAGCCATGCTCCCGGCCCTGCCATGAGCGGTATTAAAGAAAAATTTATGCAGTGACATTTATTAGAGCACAAAGGAGAAAGGCTTCGTTTAGGACCATTGCGGTGGAAATGGGACCTCTACGACAAGGGTCTTGCAAAGGGAGGGACTGGGTTTGACTCTAAACACAGCGGGGGCAAGGGGGAATTTATAACCAAGGATCAGGATGGGGGGTCAGAGGTCTGGGGGATCTGGGCTAAACCGACCTACCAGGATTCTAGAGGCCGAGGGGCGGGGTGATCAGATACCATGTGGGGGGTGGTGGAGGGTGAGGATGTCTAGGAGATGCGATATCAAAGACCGGCGTTCTGGCTAAACTGACTTAGCAGGATACTTTAGCTAAAACTGGATTTTACAAGGAAGTGCACAGGTGGGCCTAGGAGGAGGGTCAGGGGCCGGACTAAAGTTTGGCCAAACACTCTCCTGTCAGCCTGCTGGCATCTACATAGCTGCAAAACACAAGCCACTGCTTGTGGCATCTTCTGCCACCAAAGTGTGAATGGAAGGGTTCCAGAGACGAGGCAGGATGAAGGGGAGGAAGAGGAAGCGGCACAGGGATGGAGGGCTACGTAGGAGGGGCGAACTCGGGCAGACGGAGCGCGCATCTCCGTGTTACACTTGCTGGGCGTAAACAATCACCATTACCGTGTTGGGAAGACGGGTCATTCCAGCAGCCTAGCAGCCTAGGTCAAAGACTGGGCTGGGGCAAGAGGCGCGGCCGTCGAGGTCGGCAGCGATTCCTGCTTCCGAGGGCACGGGCTGCGGTACCTGCAGTTGCAGCAGCGCGATGCGATGCCAGGCACAGGCTGCGCTGTTTCACGTAGCCACAGCACTGGCTCCGGTCGGTCGGGGAAAGCCCCAGCACCAGCGCTTTACTTCACCCAGGGCTCGGGGGCACGTGGCACTGCAGTTTTTGTGAACGTGGACAGGGCCCAGGCTCCTCTGAGGTGCGGTGACCCCTAACCCGGCAGCTGCTGCTGATGGCTCCGCCTTCGAGCTTTTCGCTCTGAGGCAGCAGCCCCCAAGTCAGAGCACCACGGGGTGGCATTTTACCGTCATTCCTAAGATACTGGTTTTCATAGAACTGTCCTAAGGTGAACAAAGACTCCAGTTATAATGATGGCATCCATGTGTACACACAGAGACGTGTAAAGGGTTCATTATTCCTAACCGAATTGCAGAAACTTAGAGAAATAAAACATTCCCTGCCATTTTCATCATCAACGCTTGCAAGAGAGTGCATAAATGCTACAGTTTACAGAAATAGCGAGACCTTGCTGAACCCTCCCAGTGATTAATTAGAAAGCCTGGCTTACAGACTTTTCTCTCAGGTGTAGTAACCTTGTAGCCCCTTACCATTAAGAACTAATACATAAACGCTCGGGTAAGCACAAACAGGGTGATAGGCAGTGCAAGAGCGATGATCTGGGTTTTTTAGGCGATATGCTCACTCTGTCATTTTACTGTGGAGGACAAAATAATATACAAAACTAAAAAGTTTTGCAAAAGCAACTTTAGTGAGCAACTTGGTATTAGCCATTTAAAAGGATCATCCTTGTGATAATGTCAAGATTAATTTTAAGAAATGAAAGAGCATAGTTTCAGGAAAGCATTTAATCTGCAATTAAACTAAAGATATTCAGTAAAGACATATAGTGGGTGATCAGATTTTTAAATTTATTCTTACAAAAAAGAAAATGAAAAATAAAACTAAGTGGATGAGACCACAAAGCAAGTATTCACAATGAAATGGGAGACTGTCCATTTAATAGATACTTGAGGATCTGATTTACACAGATACTGCAAATCACCCATCATATTAAATATAGCACTTCTTATATGCTAATAAGCATCAGTATCTGCTGATTCCGCCCATCATCCTCTCTTTTTGGATAAACTTTGAGAAACAGTATGTCAAGCTGGGAGCTTTGACAATCTTGAAATGATATTGTAATCTTTAAAATTCCAGCTTCTGTCATGAAAATGATAATAAAAACTAAAGGTATCCTTATTACAACGAGGGAAACAGAATCTCACAACCAGGACAGTATATTGAGGAAAGAAAAGCAATCAAACTGTATAATTAAAGACAAACATTGTATAAATAACTAAATCTATGAACAACTGATTCATTTTAAAAGGATCTTTGGAGAAGTAACAAATTATTTTACAAAATCTTGACAGTAGTATATAAGTCAAATCATTTTTGTTATTGAGGTAATGCGAGCTATGACAAATTTGTACTCCATTTATAATTGCCAATTCAGTAAAAGATTTCTTTTAAGCTAAAATAGTGACTTCAGACATATACCAAAATATATATTCTTTTTTTTTTATTTCTTATAGCATAACTGTGTACATTAATGCAATCATGGGGTACAGTGTGCTGTTTTCATATACACTTTGAAATACTCTCATCAAACTGGTTAACATAACCTTCATGTCATTTTCTTAGTTATTGAGTTAAAACGTTCATACTCTGCTTTTAGAAAGATTCACTTGTACTCTTATAAGATAAACCACAGAGGTGACCCCACCAATCACCCTCCCTCCCCCCATCTACCCTCCTCACCTCCCCCTCCCACTCCCTTCCTATATTCTAAGGCTGTAAGTAGGTTATGACATTCCTATAAAAGCTATGAATTAGTTTCAAAGTAGGGCTGTATACATTTGATACTTTTTCTTCCATTCTTGAGATACTTGCTAAGAAGAACATTTTCTAATTCCATCCATATAAACATGAAAGAGGTAAAGTCTCCATGTTTCTTTAGGGCCGCATAGTATTCCATGGTGTACATGTATTACAATTTATTGATTCATTTGTGGGTCTAAGGGCATTTGGGCTTCTTCCATGACCTAGCAATTATGAATTGGGCTGCAATAAACATTCTGATACAAATATCTTTGTTGTAATGCGATTTTTGGTCTTCTGGATATATACCTAATAAAGGGATTGCAGGATCAAATGGCAAGTCTATTTTTAGTTCTCTAAGTGTTCTCCAGATGTCTTTCCAAAAGGAATGAATTAATTTGCATTCCCACCAGCAGGGTAGAAATGTTCCCTTTTCTCCACATCCACACCAGCATCTCTGGTTTTGGGATTTTGTGATATGGGCTAATCTTACTGGGGTTAGGTGGTACCTCAAAGTAGTTCTGATTTGCATCTCTCTGATGATTAAGGATGGAGAGCATTTTTTCATATATCTGTAGGCCATGTGCCTCTCTTCTTTAGAGAAATTTCTATTCGAGTCCCTTGCCCACCCTGAGATGGGATCACTTGTTTTTTTCTTGCTAATACGTTTGAATTCTCTGTGGATTCTGGTTATTAAACCTTTGTCAGAGACATAACCAGCAAATATCTTCTCCCATTCTGAGGGCTGTCTACCCACTTTATTTACTGTGTTCTTGGCTGTGCAGAAACTTTTAAGTTTGATCAGGTCCCAAAAGTGTATTTTTGACATTGCTTCAATTGCCCAAGGGGGTCTCCTCATAAAATTTTCACCCAAGCCGATTTCTTCAAGTGTTTTCCCTACACTTTCTTCTAGTATTTTCATAATTTCATGTCTTAAGCTTAAATCTTTAATCCAGTGAGAGTCTATCTTAGTTAATGGTGAAAGGTGTGGGTCTAGTTTCAGTCTTCTACAGGTCGCCATCAAGTTAGCCCAGCACCATTTGTTAAATAGGGAATCTTTTCCCTACTCAATATTTTTAATTGGCTTTTCAAAGATCAGATAACGGTAGGTGGCTGGATTCATCTCTTGGCTCTCTATTCTGTTCCATACATTTACCTCTCTGTTTTTGTGCCTGTACCATGCTGTTTTGATCACTATCGATTTATAGTATAGTCTGGTAACGTAATTCCTCCTACTTTGTTTTTGTTCCTGAGTAATGTCTTTGCTATTCGAGGTTTTTTTCTGATTCCATATAAAGTGAAGTATTATTTTTTCTAGATCTTTAAAGTATAACAGTGGAGCTTTAATGGGGATTGCATTAAAATTATATATTGCTTTGGGTAGTATGGACATTTTAACAATGTTGATTCTTCCCAGCCATGAGCATGGTATGTTTTTCCATTTGTTAACATTGTCAGCTATTTCTTTTCTTAGAGTTTCATAGTTCTCTTTATAGAGACCTTTCACGTCCTTTGTTAGGTAAACTCCCAAATATTTCATCTTCTTTGGCACTACTGTGAACAAGATAGTAAAATATATATTCTTAAGGCATAATAGTTTGCATTGACATTTTGCTCTTTTAGAATCCAAGTCCACATATACCTAGAATAATTCCAGAATATAAAATCACCAGTTACTTGGCTAGGAGAGTCCTGGATTATATGTGCATGAGGAATAAGAGAACTACCTAAAAAATATCAGTTCTGGCTCACCACCCGTAGCTCAGTGGGTAGGGCGCCAGTCACATACACTGAAACTGGTGTGTTTAAGGCCAGCCTGTGCCTGCTAAACAACGACAACTGCGCCCAAAAAATAGCTGGGTATTGTGGCAGGCGCCTATAGTCCTAGCTACTTGGGAGGCTGAGGTAAGAGAATCGCTTAAGCCCAGGAGTTTGAGGTTGCTGTGAGCTATGACGCCACAGCACTCCACCCGGGGCAACAGTGAGAGTCTGTCTCGAAAAAAATATATATATCAGTTGATTCTCTGCAAATCCTTTTTCTGTTACACAAAGTTAACATCACATCCAAACCAATGCAGAAAAACAAAGACCATCAAGTTAAATTGTAAGCTTTTTATGGAAAAACAGCTTTTTTTGGCTTCCTTTGTTAAGTCCTCCGGAAGATTAACACTGTGCTACGGGGAGCATCTTACATATGCTGATGGAATCATTTATCTTTTATTTTTTCCTTGAGGGGAAATGAAAAGCAAGAATATACAAAGGACAACACCAGAAAGATGCCCCTTTTCTTTTCTGGGTATTTAAAGCTATTCATTCATAAAACTGTCCACATGCTTTCATCTACCAAGGGCAGTTAGTTATCACTCAAAAATCTCCAGAAATAATTTTAATATTTGGTGAACATATTTCCAGACATCTATATTCATGAAAAAAGAGAGAAATAGTTTTAAAAATGGGATACTTTTATAGATACTGGCTTGAATAACAAATAAAAGGAAAAGAATGAAGTGAAAGAGAAAAACTGTTAACACATCAGAGAATCATTTCTTCACTATGAGTTCTTAGATTTCCTTAAAAATTCCTTTGTGTGTAAGGAAAAAATAGCATGAAAGAACTTTAAGTCAGTACTTAAAATAGCAGCTCTTAAAAGCTGATTGCAAAAGGTGTGCTAACACATCAACAGTCCCTCCTTTTCTTTTTCCCACCCTTAAATAGTTGATATCTATGTGTACAGATATATGTATAATTATGTTTATACTCTCAAGACTTGCATGAACTTAGATATTTTATATGGTATTTTATTTTGATTCACCTCTTGATAAGAATAATTATCATGGATGTCACAATTCCTAAGCTCTCATCTACCTCATCTCATCTTTAGATTTCACATTTCTTTGCCCTTGGAACCTTAGAACCATGGAGCCACTGTTCTCTGCCATAGGTGTTATTTTAGGAAAGTTTAAGACACGCCTGAATTTCCTCCTTTACACGACTTGCTTCCTTAGCTAGCATGCCTATATAATTTTATCTTGAGAGACCAGAAATTGTATTGGCATATGCTGTTGCACTGATTTCAAGTTTTTCTCAGATGTAAAGGGCGCTTTCAATATATAAATCAAATCTTTCTTCAGGAAATATTTTGTTGTTCTATTTGTTCTGCAATTTTCTTTAGAAACAATAATTTCATGATTGTTGGATTCCCCCTTTTTCGATCTGCTCTCTCTAACATTTTCCCTATAATAATTTTCCTTATTTGGTTTTTACCTAACTTGGTTTGTGAGGTTCATCCTCTTTGCCTGTGTTTAATCCTGGCCTTGACAACTTTGTTTTCAGGAGTAGATATTCTAACTTTCACATACTTTTAATAGGGTTTTCATGTCTGTAATGATTTGTAGTTTCTCTTTCATTTCTTTCCGAGTTTTCCAGCTCAGTTTTCATCTTCTAACATCTCAGTGTGCCATTTTTTGGGACTCTTTTTAGATTGTTCTCTAGAGGTCATGTTGTCTGTAATTCCTTAGACCAGTGGTTCTCAACCTTCCTAATGCCTCCTAATGCCGTGACCCTTTAACACAGTTCCTCATATTGTGGTGACCCCCAACCATAAAATGATTTTCATTGCTACTTCATAACTGTAATTTTGCTACTGTTATGAATCATAATGTAAATATGTGATATGCAGGATGTATTTTCATTGTCAGAAAGGGGTCATGACCCACAGATTGAGAACCACTGCTTTAGAGACTCTGGAGAATTATTCTCATCTCTTCTGGGCTGGTCCTCTTCACGGCACGTTCTTCATCTGCCTTGTATTATGACCCTTTGCTCTCTCAGGTTTTATGCATAGATCAGATATGATTTCTGTTTGCTGACTGGGTAGGCAAAATGCCTTCTAAAGAATAGGTTGAGTTTTGTTTGTTTGTTCATGCTCCATGCTTCCTTGAAGAAGCTGCTGTGAAATATATTTACTCTTATCTGCCTCAAGAATTCTTCTAATTCTTGTACCATGAACATCATCTCATCAATGCTGAGAACTTTTATTCCAAGGCCCTAATGCTTCACAGGCATTGAAGGTTTCCTGAAACTCACACCATGGTTTCTTTTCATTGCCTTCTCTTTCTCAATGCTTATCCATCAAGCTCATTGATTCTTCCCTATGGGGTCTCATCACTTTTCAGTCAACCATTTCTGGACTAACCTTTCCTTCCTTCCATCCTCAAGTGACATGTGATAGTTATGAAAATACTTTTAGGGCTTATACTAATCTGGAATAGAGGAACCAGCATGGGGCAAATCAGTGCTATAGAAAATACCACAGTACCGCTCTGCTTTGGTTGGAGACGTAGAAAGCATATTTCAAAACAGTTCTTTATTTATTGGGAATGACTTTATGTTGTTATGTCAGAGATTATTGTGTTTCTTTTACTCTCCAATTCAAAAATTGAGCCAATAATGTTCTTTGTTCCTAATCAGGTTCCAGTTCTATCTCAAGCCCCCCTAGATGTCCATGGCCAGCAACTCTAATATAAGTGAAAATGCAATAGTATTCTTGGTTCCAGTATGATTGTCAACTGAGTAAAGCAGGACCCACTGAGGTGACAACTGGACTGCAAAAGAAACATTTGTGAAATATGTGGTCCCGGAGAGCACTTTTTACACCAACCTAAACAACCAGGGTGTCAGAAAGAGATAAGCTTACCTTTCTTCTTCTCCATCTTTCTCAAATCTTCAGGGCTTTTTCAAGCAGCTGTATCCTAGTTCTAGTCTGTCAGAGTTATCTTTGGCACTCAAATAAAGTGGAAGGCCAAGTGGGGTACCTCGTTGGCTCCTGTTTCTCATTAAGACTGTAATTAAAGACTGAGGCAGATATGGGGCTATTCTCCCCAGGGGAGAATAGGTTGGAATTATTTTATTTTTTCAAGTATAATATTCTAAAGTATCCTTCAAACATTTTCCCCCTGTAGTGTCCAAATACACAGCAGTAAAACAAGTGAAAAGTGTGTTTTTAATAATTACAATGTGGAGTGAGGAGACACACCCCTTTTCAGAATGATAGCATTTGCCCGTTCTAATCTTTCTCATACTTCCAGAATACAGGGTCCTCACAAGGTACAAGACTTCAGCCTGATTGTAAGGCAAAGAACTTGTTCCTTAGGTTGTGAAAAGTCAAACTATGGCTCCCTGCTTAATGCTATTGTATGGTCTATGATATTAGTCTTAAGTCATATGAGACACAGTTAAGTAGTCATAGCCACTGACTTTTAGTTAATCATCGTACAAAGCTATTGACTATTTTCAGGCATATGGTCTCTGGGGGTTTTTTAGCCATGAATGTCTGAAATATTTATAAAACAAATGATTTGTAGTAGCAAAATGTAATATAATTAGTTTTTATAGCATAATTAATCCACTTTGCATATCTTTTCAGCTGAGGACTTAGAATATTAACAAATATTCTTTCAGGGAAAAGATCATTAAAGCTAATTTAGAAAATATAAAGTAAAAAACATTTCACAAACTGTAGATAAGTGAAACAAACAAAATAACAGATTTTTGTTCCTATGGAGACCTATGCTAAGATTCTAATGAGGATTCTGAGCAGAAGGCAAGGGAGACCACCCACCTGTGCGGAAGACTTCAGAGTGTGAGCAAGTATCCACTGTGCTCAATACTCGTGAGACCAACAGATAAACAACTACATGCCCACGTGGGGGAACAAACACAATTAAATGCAAATGGGGGAGGAAGGAAAGGAGAAAGGGGGAACAGTGGTAAGCTCTGACTAAGGCACTCACTGTGAGGGTCACAGCACACCCCCTGAGTGAAGGGCTTAACTATAAGTTGAGCTTTACCTAAGAAACACAAACAGGGTGACCTAATCAACTGTACCCTCATATTAATCTGAAATTTTTAAAAAGTATAAGCTATGTTTAAATTAATGGGCATCTATTCCTAGCAGGTCAATTCCACACACATTTACTACATATAGTGCAAGGCAGTGAGTTGGGTGTGATGAGGTATTACTGACACACCAGATGTGAGCGTCAAGGAGTGAACCATCTGGTAGTTGCAAGGCAAGGTGTGTGTGCAGGGACCTGAAGAGGGAGGCAGGCAGTGGCACTGCAAGAGGCACTCACCACAGCCTGGAGGGTGCCCAGGCTGGGACGGCACACAGGCCAGGATATTCACATCTGGCTGAGAGCTAGGGAGAATGCCTGATGGACTAGGGAGCTTTTGAGATGAATCTCAGAGGATACCCAAGATGGGGCTTGGGCTAGGGGTTGGAGAGGCATTTTGGGTGAGGGGTGCAGCACAATCAAAGGGAAGGTGAACATATTAGAGTGTTTGTGAACAAATGGAGCACAGCTTGTCCAAGAGGGAGATATGTTAGATAAAGGTGCAAACCAGCAAGTGTTTGAACTTGAAAATGGGCCAGGGCTTACCCTTAAAGGAAAAGTCATTTTCAAATGTCACTATACTTTCAGAATCATTCATTCTGGAGATGCTATTACAATCCTACTTACTGGTTCCTTCCCAAAGGCTTGTGGCAGTAGATCTGAGGTGAGTCTGTGCTCCTACATTTTCAATGGGTATTCTAAATTATTCGGATATATGTGCTCCATAGGCTATACTCTGAGAAAACCCAAGTGGGGCTTGGAAAACAACTTTTCAGGATTTTGATTTTTTATTTTTAGGTAACAGAATCTTTATGTGTTTCTGCTGAGTGAAAATTTGGTTAGTTTCAGAAACTCTGGCTGTTTGGATTTGTTTGTGGCATTAAATGCTTTTTATAACACGAAAACAGATGAGCTCTTAAAAGAAAACCATATTGATAAAATTTAATCACAAACACACAAACACATGCATGAACAGTCCATACTCCACCAGATTCTAGAAATCTCTAAGTCTACCAAAAACAATGTTTAAAAAATAAGCTACACAAGCCCAAGAATTCTGCAGAGCTTGAAGTCTCAGTATTCAGAATCATTGTGAAGCGTCAGATGCGCCACACCTCAGTTGGTTGGGTACAAAAGAAATTTAAATAAGAGATGAACTATGCTATGGGACAGAAAGTAGGGCTCACGTGTGATCCACCTGTCAGTGTGCAGTCGAGAGGAGTGTGCCCCTGCTTACATAATCTTCATGCTGCTTTTACTAATTAACATGTGTAAAAATCTTAGGAAAATTTTCAGCAGGGGTAATACGTCTCTTTACCTCTTCATAATTCATGTTTCTTCCAAGCATTTTTAATGGTGGCTAGAATCTGCAGTAGAAATCACATTCTTGATTTTTTTGACAGCATTGTCACATTTCTATCCTTTTGGTGTTTCTTAATTTCAGACTCTGCATTTTGACAGCTCAGCCCTGCTGATTAATGCTTCCGAGAAACCCCTATATTGCCTGCCTGTTAGCGATCTAATTTTGTGCTGGAATGCCTGGGCTGGGATGTTGAACCGATTCACCACCCAGGTGGCTACATTTGGACTAAATGAGCTGTGAAGGGTTTCATCTTTGCCTATCACAGCCTTCCTTAGCAGAGCCCCACAGTGTGCAGCCACTGCTTCAACATGATTTGTCACAACCCATCAATAGAAAATAAATTATTGCCATTCTCACTTGTCAATGGGCTTGTCTTCACTTCAGCTGGCCTAATGATTGGAAGCTCAAAGGGAACATTTCCCATCTTTGTGGAGCATGATTATGACCGAACACACTGCTCCCCAATGCATCCTGGCTAGTAAAAACACGTAGGGAAAGCAAATTAATTGGCTGTCTTGCGCCAGTGATTAGAACATTACACTTGCAGTCTGCAGAAACTGATATTAGGCAAGCAAGATTAGGCCGGTTCTGACTTTTATTTGCTTAGTGCAACATGATTAGCAACTGCTGCATTCAAGCTTAGCCACTTGCTGCCGCAGACTAAAATCTTCACAACGTAAAGGAAGCCTCACGCCGGGACGCAGGTAAGCACGTTCCAGGCAGAAATCAAAAATCTCTTCGGGAAGGAAGCAAATGAGGAGCTGTAACAGAGAACTCATCAAACGGCTTTAGCGTCCCCCTCACGTCTGGCACTTCTGAAAATTATATTCTCAGGAAACCTGCTCTGTGAGCTATCCTTACAGAATGTAGAGGAGGAAATTGTGCCTTTCAGGGGACCAAGAGTAAAAGGACCCAAGGAGCAACAGGAAGCAGAAGGTGACATCTTTCAATGAACTAACTGAAATGAGCTTGCTTTAGAAGAAACGTAAAACTCCTTTCTTTTTAAACAAACTGAGAAAGAGTAAGAAGGGTAAAAGGTACCATGGCATCAAGGCAGACCTCATAATTACATACAAAGATGCAGTGATCAAAGAGGAAACGGTATCAAAAAATTAGGTCCCGAGTGTGGATTCAGTTTCCCCATTAACTGCTTTGCCTGGAGTCTAATGACAAGGGCTTTACCTAACAGAATAATAAACAAAGATGTAGTGTACAAGAAAAAGAATGCCTGACACGTTAACTATTTAAAACATGATAGTGATTTAGATTTTGGCCATGTCTCCAGAACTAAGCAGCTTTTATGATTGCCACATCTTGCCTACAACACCTGGGAATAAGAGAGAAAAACACTGCCAACAAGACCCAAATCCGAGCTCCTGGCTTCCACCTTCTCTGGCGTTCTCTGTGGATTATTTTCCATCCTCTTGTCTGTTCTTTGGCCCAGAGATGCTCCAATAATACAACTGAATCTTCAAACGTGGGCAGTTTAGAAAGACTGTGTGTGTAGTTTCACATTCACAGAATTCAGTGCAGGTTTCCTTCTGCCACAAAAACAGACAGCTGTGGTTTGAGAGCCCAGAGATGTCTCTGCCCAGCAACCTGTGACTCAAAGGCATGGCCATTTCTCTCACGTCAGGCTTACCAAACACTTCAGAGTTTTCTCCACTTTCATGCCTTTTTACTAAGCAAGAATAACTGCCTTCTGCTGTGTGGAAACACAAGCTGTTGGGTTTCCAAGTTGCCCCTTTGGCTCCTGCGTCAGTGTCATGGCTGTTTCCTCCTCTCACATGGCTCCTGTCCCTGCTCCAGGGGCCTGCCCTACCCAAGGCCTTAGTTGACGTCATCGTGCTCTGCTGTCCTCTGGCTTCCACACTTTGACGTTCCTCTCTATCTTATTCTTATCTTAGACTATTAAAATAGGACCCATCTCCTGTGTATTCCATCTGCTATCTTGAGCCCCACCTGCAACTCATTTTTCTTTCCCTTTTTATGTTTATGTTTTGCAGCCCCCACCCTTTTTCATGAGTTAGCAAACACTGTTCCCTAAGGGAACGTTCCTCATCTTTAACTCTGTATCATCGTCTTTCCTTACAAAGCAGAGCCCCATGTTGAGATGTGATTGGTGCTTTATACACATATACACAAATAAGCATTGGTATCTTTTAGAAATCATGTTCCCATATATACATAAACACTGGAAAGTTAAATGAAAGATTAACTGATAAAAATGTATGTTACGTGGCATTAACACATAGGTGGCATTTTCTAGCCAATGGCTGCCTTAATCTATGCTATCTACTCAGTGATTGCTGTTAATACTAAAAATATTCCTGTTTGATCATAACGGTAGTTGGATACTTAATATTTATTAGACAGTAAAGATCTGTACAACACATTTCTACACCATGGATTTGTGCCTGAAAGGGGAAATTTTTTAAATATAAAGTAATCTTGTGATTCTCAAACTTTGCCCAATTAAATAAGCAAAGCAATTGCATTCTTCCAAATGAAAATAAACACTCTTGTCTCATGAACTTCTATTGTCCATAATTAGAATTATGAAAAGCATGTATGTCAAGACTGGGAAATAACGTGTCACAAAGCAATTGAATCGAGGCTTTATAACGTACATGTCTATATTTAAAAGATAATTTTAGCAAGAAATGTGAAGGGTCTGAGGTTTTACCCTACTTGCAAGCCAGCAAGATGGCCTGCCGTGGTTTCATAAATGATGGTAGAAGACGCAAGAAGAAAACAGCTCAGCTGCTCACGGCACCGAGGCAACATGAGCGTGGTGCTCATCTGGGTCTCCCTTGGCCCCCTCACTACCACCCCCAGATCCCACGGGGCCCAGTTCGTAGTGGCCCAGGTGGATTTGTGTCACAGCTAAAGAAACTCAAATTTGGGAAACCCAATCTTATATGAGGCTGCTAGTGAACCAGCCCAGGAGGGAGCCGTTCCCTTTATTATTCCAGTAGAAAAACAAACCTGCCTTCTACCCTGAGGGAGCTACCACCTCTTTCTTCTGAGGTTGTTTGCTCTGCAAATACTCTTGAAAAGATTGTCTGGGGCAAAAGCTATCACTAGAGGTGTAAAAACACCATGGAGAACCACCACTTTAACAGAGTTTAAATAATGTTGGTCATATTAACTATTAAGAGAACATCTAAAGCCCAGGTTACCGTGTAAGATATATTATATGTATTATTTAATTCTATCAGGTGCTCTATGAAATGGATACTATTATTCTCATTTCATAGATAAGATAAAGTAACTTGACCAAAGAGGTAGGATTTTAAGCCACATTTGTTTGACTCT
Source organism: Otolemur garnettii (assembly GCF_000181295.1). Lineage (NCBI taxonomy): Eukaryota > Metazoa > Chordata > Mammalia > Primates > Galagidae > Otolemur > Otolemur garnettii. The sequence continues at coordinate 27,533,322 of NW_003852412.1, forward strand.
TGAACGTTTCCCCGGCTCTCTCCTCTCAAATGTTTTCTCTGGCATTCTCTATCTTCATAAATGACAGCATTATCTGTCCATTGGCCAAATCAGAAATTTGGGCACCATGGGTTTTTTTTCTCTTTTGTCTGATAAACCCCTGAGTCTTAGTGACTCACCTACTGACTTGTGAATGAACCCTTTACACCTCAGTTAGACTACCATCATCTCTGCTGGAATGGCCACGAGAGTGACCTCCACACTGGCATCACCGCCTCCGATCCCACCCAGCCCTCCCTCCAATCCCATCTCCACTTTTCAGCTAAAACCAATTCTCTACAAATTAAATCTGATCAAGTCATTTTCCTGTCTAAAAGCTTTCACAGATTCCCCATAGTCCTCAGGGTAAATACTGATTCCCTGAGTGGCCCACCAAAAGCTGTTCTATGGAGCCAGACTCATCTTCTGCCTGACTAGCCCTTCAGCTTTGCCTTCCAGCTATGGACAACATTGTTCAATCTGTGAAAGTAAAATTTTTGTTGTTGTTTGCTTTGTTTTGTTTTTTACTTTGAGTTTTCTAATTTGGAATATTATTTCCTTCTTTGCCTTGGCTTCCCCGCACCTCCCCAGCTTTGCCCAGGCTACAACTATCCTTTCGATTCTTTTTTTAAAAAATGAATTTACTTTTATTGATATATACCAGATGCACATATTTTCAGGATACAAGTGATAATTTGACACATTCACATAACCAAATCGGGGTAATTAGGTTATCTACCACCTTAGATACTGATCTTTTCTTTATGCTGGGAAACATCCAATTTATTCTCTTCTGTCCTTTCAACTGTGGAATGTCACCCCCACTCTGAAGTCTTGTGGCTCTGACTCTGGCCTGAGTGCCCGCCTGTGTTTCAGGAGGGGCCTGGACTTGTCTGGCCGTGGCGTGTGACACGCTGGACTGTATCTGTTCATGCCCACTGCTTTAAACCCCAGCATGATGGGAGCATGCCTCAGTCACCATTGTATTCAAAATGCTAAATTACCTAGCACACAGCACACTCTCAATCAATATTTTTTAAATGAATGGACAGGTATATGTGCAAATGAGTAAACCATGCCTCTTACAGCTTTCTCTGCAATTTGTGTGATGCGTGTGATACAAGGTCTCAAAAGCTTATACCCTCCCCCTAATTATCAAATAATTGGAAAAGTATTTATTTGAAAGAAAACATAAGTACAACTCACAAAAACATCCCAGGAAAACTCTGCAAAATAGACTCTCATTCACCGAGAAAACAGTAGGATTCACTGAGGCAATAGTAGGATTCACTGAGACTCTCATCCCCTGAGGCAACAGTGAATCCTGCTGCTGAGAGCGTTCCTGCCAAGTCGAGTTGCTCTGAGCCTCCACTTAGTGACCCCAGACCTTGCACTCTGAGCAATTTCTCTGGTCTAGGCCATCTGTACTCTTGGCTCAGTTAGACCTTATTTGTTTCCCTTCTCTCCTAGTTGCTTACTTGACCATTCTAGAAGCTAAAATGCCTCAATTCAATTGAAAGATGATAGTAAATATTTAAGTAACTGTGCCCAACTATGGAGCTTTTCAATACCCTTCAAATCATATTCTCCAGGCAAATTCTTTTCCCTGTGTTTATGTAAGGGCCTATCCTGAGTTTAGATGAAACAAAAACAAAAATTAGAACCAAAAACCCACCATTGAAAACATTTTCAATTCTCTGCATGAAATGCAATATTCAGTCAAGAAAAGGGTAATTGCAAAATGTTGAAGTGCCATTAACTTACTTCCCTATTTATATTTATTGCTGGAATAAATAGTCCTGAAATTTTAAAGAGCAAAGTTGTATTACTGAGATCTTCTGAGGGGTGACTTTTCAAGTTGCCAGAAAACACCAGGGGACAAGTATTCAGGGAATCAGAAAGCAAAATGGAATGACAGTGGAAGAAATAGAAAATAAGGCTTAAAGATGAAAATCCAGAAGTGAGAGGGCAGAGTATAAAATAAATCTGAATTTATTACCAAGAGGGACAGGGGCTAATAAAAATAGTAAGACAAATGGGCCAAAGTCACAGGAAGCAGAAATGTTTGCCTGGCAGGTACACTGAACATAGGAGGGGAGAGACCAAGGCAGGTTCCATACCAGGGCAAAGGAAGGGCGAATGGCTGGAGAATGGAGAAGAGATTCTGAAGACAACATAGAAGATTTGGCCTGAGACTTACTGTGTGGGTGTAAAGAGTCAAGTATTTTTTTAAATATTGACAAAGGATTTAGACACTTTTTTGTTGAACACTAAATACGAGAGGAAAATGGAAAGAAAGATCTAGGAATTAAAGACCCTTCTCTTTTTATTATTCCCACTCTCATTTGCCTGAGTAGTTACTGCTTTCTGCGTTCCTCTCTTCCCATCTTCCCTGATTAATCTTCCTAAAACCATCTGACTGTGTCATGTAGTCAACGTTTTCTTGGTTATTATCCCTGAGCCCCTGACTCAGCTCCCATTACTTGATCTTGCGTCCTTTTCTTCTCCAACAAGCTTCTTGAGGAGGGTGGGCTCCACTGCTGAATGCATTTTTCTTACCATCGCAGTGATCTCTGGGTCCTGTTCAGCGATCACCTTTTAGTCTTAATCTGACTCTGCCTCTCCTGGTGAACTGATGGATGCTCCATCTTTCTTGGAGTTCTGCTGTCCCTCCTTTCTCTCTGCTTCTTTGCTATTTCCTCTCCTGGGTGTCCTCTTTGATAAACCCCCTTAGCTCCTCCCCATCTACCCCTAGCTCTCTTCTCTTACCTCTACCAACCCTTGGCTATCTCGTCTTCTCCCATCATGTAAACCCCCAAGCCTCCCTGGGACTCCCTCGAACCAGACTTCCCTGAGGAGCTCCAAATCCACATTTGCCACTCCAGACACTTTCACCAAGATGAGCTCCTGGCTCCTCCATGCCCAGAGCAGCCTATTATCTCACTACCCAGCTTCCTCCTCCTGACCCCTGCTGGGCCCCTTTACCCTGACATTGGTGCATTTAGGGATGGCAAGGAGGCTCATCCCCTCTATGAGAGTCTCTCCCACATTCTTTGTTCAGGCTGGAGCGGCACCCTCAGCACATCATCTCAACATGAACCTGTCCGTTTGGAACATCAGCTGATTCGTTTGACCCTAAGTTGGCATTAGTTCTCACCAACTGTAGGGTGCGGGGTGGGGGGAGAATATGGTAAAATAATATTTAAGGAAGATCCCTGTGATAGTAAATTAAAGAGATTTAAGTCTGAGACTCTATAGAGGTGGGGAGCAGAGGCTGGCAGGAGCTTGTCCATTCTGTGAGTTGCTGCCATGAGGTGCTCTTACTTGTCTTTCAAAGCAGATCGGGAGGAATGGTGTGATTAGTTTGTGGTAACAAAGGATAAAAAGCAGTGACTACCCAGACCTGGGGAGCTCCAGGCCCCTGGTCATCCTGGAGGGCTTGGTTTGTCCTGAGTAGATGAACACCAACACCACTGAGGCTGTATTTGGGGAGAACCATTTCACGTCATCTCCTCACTTCCCCTACATAGAAAAGATTCATAAGAATTATCTCTAAGAACTTTTCTATGCAAGAGTACTAGTATTAGGCAGGAAATAGCTTGTTGGTATTTTTTTTGGTTTTTGCACATTTAGAATTCTCTACTATTGCTCTTTATTTGGTCCCTTTGCTGATAACTCATAGTTTGGGAGAACTGAAAAGTACAGACACAGATTAGATTAAAACCCACATTTTAATCCTCCAGTTGCCAAATTTCCATGAATCCATGTTAATTAAATAACTCAAATCAGGCCCTCATTTACACATTTACTCCTTAATTATTGTGATTACTTTCACTTAAAAATTCTGCATCAATGGGAAATGAGTTCCATAAAACAAAAAAATATTATGACATATTCATGTTAACATAGGAGGAAAACAGGAATATTTCAAAGAAAATTTTCTCTTTTACTATGTATATACATAGGAGTTTCATAGGAGGCAACATACAAACATTTCAGAACTAAAATATCTCAGTAATGGAAGGAAACATTTCAAATTCAATTATTCCTGTATCTTTTAATTTTCTATTTCCTTTGTGAGTGTAGCTACCATTTCAGATGACATGTGTCATTTTTAATTGAAAAATAACATGAAATTGAAATAAATAGCGCAATGAAAGAACTTAGCAGGAAAACAAAAGGTTTCAGTCCTAGAGATGCACATTCTCAGTGCTGACTGATTTCGTATCTTTGGATTCATTTAGGACAGAGCAGAGACCCACAAATGTGAAGCCCTGAAGACTGAGGTTCCTATGACCCACAGCTGCCTGCCCTGAGTGGGGGTGAAATCTAACTCATAATTACACCCGCAGGTTCACTGTGGGCTGGACTAGTGGACCCAGCGGACAGCACGTTCAGTCGCACATACCCATCCTGTAAAAAGCAATTTTGATTGAAATTTTACTTTCTTAAAACTTATTTCCATGACAGAGAATTATTAGCCCAGGATAGAAAAGCTAGAACTATAGCGTAAGAAGAAAACTTTTACGCTCCATATATTTAGATATCAGTGGGGGTTTTTGTTTGTTTGTTTGTTAACAAACGAACAAGCAAATAGATAACAGAGATTTAAGGTATCAGTACTGAGAACAAAAGCCTGTATCTGGGACTGAGAAATATGCAACACTATGGGGGTTGTGTGAGTTACACCCAGATTGACTCAGGGAGTTTTTTAATCAATGCCCATTGTTGGATTCTCCTGCCTCCTGGGTGTCTTCCTATTAATACGCTATACAGGCATGAGGCTCCCAAATCAAGTCACCATGTTCAGAGACCCTGAACAAACAGCGTTTGGTCCCAGGGTCCTTGCACGCAGAAGAGCCAGAAAACGGCTCAAACAGGTGGGTGTTCTGGAAGCGAAACACCGGGACTAACTCTGAAGTTAAAGCGCAGGATATGGCCTAGCGTGGAAACCTGTGATTAGAGTCCTGTCCCCACATCACATCACAAAGCCAACAGACCAAGCCGAGAAGCGGGCCAGCCAGGGGCTCGCGCCTGTGATCCCAGCGCTCTGGGAGGCCGAGGCAGGTGGATCACCTAAGCTCGGGAGTTGGAGACGAGCCTGAGCAAGAGCTAGACCCAGATCTACTAAAATAGAAAAACTAGCTGGGAGTCGTGGCGGCGGCGCCTCTGGTCCCAGGTACTCGGAAGGCGGAGGCAGGAGGGTCACCAGACTCCAGGAGTTTGAGGTTGCTGTGAGCTATGATGTCGCAGCACTCTACCCAGTGCAACAGAGACTCGGTCTCAAAACAGACAGAAACAATTACCCCCCAATGTCCTGGAGCAATAACGAGACATCTTAGAAACTGCTCAAATATGTGGGTCCGTAATCCTGCAGCGTTCATACTTCCCTAAACTCAAATGCCATGTCACACATTCGGCTGTGTTCCCGCTTTGCTCCTGTTCTGACTCCCACCTGTCCATGCACACAGAGTACTAACCAGTCCGCCTTGGAAAGTCGAGACTGTGCACAGGCTGGGTGACTCTGCCCCTCCCCCGCATCCCGGCGTCTCCAGGCGCGGTCAGGCCTGACCGGACCCCAGCGCAGGTGAGCTAGGCACAGAGCACGCACCTGTTCACCTTTACTGCTCTGCTTCGACACGGTCGGCACGCAAGGAATGACTGTTGGACCAAACCAAATTGCAGAAGCAAACATTCCAAAAGTCTGAGGAAATTAGAGACAGCCAGCCACCGGGAGGGGATCCAAGCAGTGATTAACTGATGAAGTTGCTGCTGCTCCAGTCCGCCTCCCAGCCCTCATTTAAGCGGCCTCCTCCTCACTGCATCCCGATGTCCCCGTCTAAAGTCCTGCCCATGCTTCAGGATCTATATCCAATTACCTGTTCTCCATGATTGTATTTTTTATTTTCCAGCTGGATATTATTCTTCTGCCCTTAACCCATCCATTATTTTTGTTCCTTTGACACTTGCCTTATTCAGCTTTGGAGTCCCATTATTTATATATTTATCTTCTTGCCACCTCCGTGCTTTTTCATTGGCTCTCACTAAGCTTTATACCTGCTGAACTCTCCATAAATAGTTCTTGAACTGAATGCGATTAACACAGGGCAAAAATAATTTTTATCTCAGTAATAATACATCTGAAATAGATTATAAAGTTATGTTGACTACATCATTAGCTAAAAGGAAATATTTTCTTGTGAAAAAAAACATGAACTATATGAAAGGATTACTAAAATATATCCCACATTTACGATATTTAAATACAGTCACACGCTGCTTAACTAAAAGGATGGTGTTCTGAGAAATGTGTCCTTTGTGATTTTGTTGCTGTTGTTATCTACACCCCAACAGTACAGCCTCGTACACACCCAGGCAGAGCACATGCACATGTTACTGCACTGAATACTGGTGGGAACTGTAACACCATGTTAAGTATTTGTGTATCTAAACGTAGAAAAGGATAATGGTAAACAGGTATAGGTCACTTACTGTGAATGGAGCTTGTAGGCCTGGAAATTGCTCTGGGTGAGTCAGTTAGTAGATGTGAAGGCCTGAGACAGGGCTGTGCACTGCTGTAGGCTTTATAAACACTGTGCACTTAGGCTATACTCAATGTAAAAAAATATTTTTTATCTTAGCTGGGTGTGATTAAGCATCCCTGTAGCCCTAGCTACTTGGGGGGCTGAGGCAAAAGGATCAGTTTCAGCCCAGGAGTTCCAGGCTGCTGAGAGCTATGATCATGCTACTGCTTTCCAGCTTAAATAACAGAGAGAGACTCTGCCTCTAAAAAAAAATCTTTCTTCAATAATAAATTGAACTTAACAACTATAACTTTTAAACTTTATAATCTTTTAAATTTTTTTAAACTTTTGACTCTTTTGTAAAAATAGTTTAAAACAGCTTGACAAATATATATTTCTCTTATATTCTTATCTTTTTCTATCTTTAATATTTATTTACTTAAAAAAATTTTTTTTGTTAAAAAGTAAGACACACAAACGATACACAAGAGCCTAGGCCTACACAGGATCAGCTCATCAACATCTCCATGTCTTGTCCCGCTGGAAGTTCTTCAGGGGAAATAACACCATGGAGCTGTCCCCTCCTATGACAATAATGCCTTCTTCTGGAATACCTCTTCTGAAGGACCTGCCTGAGATGGTTTACAATTAAATTTCCTTTGTTAAGTAGGAGTGAGCTATGAAATAAGGATAAAACACACAGCACAGCGAATACCTAACTAGCAGCATAGCCATTTATTAACACTGTGACATACCACACACTGACATCATTGTGTGTGCTCTGCTGTGCGTCCACATAACGGGCAGCTCGGGAGGTCTATTCACACCAGCATCATCACAAACACCAGTAATGTGTGGTACTATGACTGACAGCTACAGCGTCACTGGGCAGTGGGAATTTTTCAGCTCTATTCTAACTCATGGGACCACTGTAGCATATGCTGTTCATCCTTCACCTAAACATTGGAGTGTGTGACTGTACAGCAAACTCATATAAGAAGAAATAGCTCACTAAACAAATCCTGTCAATCTTGATTCAGATTCCATTAATTAAGAATTTATGATAAATAATTCATCTTGCGCTTTTATGCATTATATGCACGTGGTGAGCCCACGTAAGAGGATAAACTACACTAAAAGTCATAGGCCTTTTTAAATATGAGAATGAAAATTATTATGTTAACAGCAAAGCAGGCTTGGAAACATGTTATGCATTAGGATGATCTACAATTCAGACTCCTCAGTAACCCGTGATTCATTTTTGTGATGTTTTACATGTCCCTTCAACTTTGTTTCCCTAATTTTGTAATAAAAAAAATTCAAGTCAGCTTACTAGAATTCTTACATTCATTTTCTCTCTTCTAAGAGGTGTTGGGTTTAATTCCATCAGGAGAAGATACTGATAATGTTTAGCACTCCACTACTGGGTATGACCTTGAGGATCCCACCCTTCCCTTTGTAGCCTCAGGGGGCAGAGCCTACAAGGATTCCAGAAAGTAACATTCACACAGTGACCAGGATTAGGAATCAACCCACTTCCTGGGCATCCTTTAGCAGTCTCCACTTGACAAGTCATTCCTGTTCAACCCACAACACACTCACAGCCTAAGTAAATGGTATCTATTTTTATCGTGTCCTTACAGGTGTCTAGAAGTTCCACCAAACTGTGACTATAAGGGTTACTTCTGTAAATAAGACATGGCCAACATGTGAGCAGGGTCCTCATCTGTGTCTGGGGCAGGAGGTGCTCAGCCAAGGTGAATATAAGGTATGCTCTCCTGAGCCAGAGTGGCACAGGAACCTGCTGCAGGAGGACAGAGTGAGGGAATGTTTTGGAAGGAGGTTCCTGAAAGTCAGGGACTAAGACCCACTGTGCAAGGAAAGGCAACAACTTTATACCCTCTGCTCCTTCTCCAGCCATGAGTCCACTCTGTCGCCAAGAAGCCTGAGCTCAGTTCCTTGTTTTCCTGAGCTTTCAGGATGTCAAGGTCATGGAAAAGTTATGAGGTCCCTGGAAATCAGGCATCTATGTCCATATTCTTTGATAAATTCCCCCCATTGCTCAAGAAACAAATACACAGGTTCCTTTTCTTACCTTCCTTGCCAAGGCACCTTGGTTTATTTTGGTGATATCACTTTCCCTGCTCAGTGAGAATCTAGTAAGGTTTGGGAGGGTAGGATGTTTGCGGCTTGTCAGATGCTGTATCAGGGGCTGCGATTCTCACCCCTACCTTTGCCTCCTACTTCCAGGCAAAACTGGAGTGTGAAATTTTCCCCTAAGATCCTAACTCTTCACTTTCAGTTAGTGGTCTCCCTTTCTTTTCCTTGCAAGTCAACCCCAGGCTACCCAGGACTACTTATAATAAAACATTTTAGTCTTGAAAGGAATCTTAAAAATCACCTATTGTAACTTCTAGTCAGATTCTCCTTGAAATCGTAGTCCAAATTGCCCATACTTAAAAGCTAACTGTTTTAGCTATTCAGCTGAAAGAATCCATGCCAACAGCCAGCAGGAGATTAAAGAACATTCTTGAGCCTTTCTTTGTGCTCCCAGGCAACCAACACATATTTTAATTGCAATTCGCTAAAGATCATGTTTCACTCAATATTTCAGGTAAGGAGGGAAGAATGGAAGAGAGGAGAGGGTAGTATAATGAGAGGATGAAGGGGTGCTGCTGTTTTTTGAGCAAGGGGGGATATTCATTCTGCACATAAGCTTTGACCCCACTTATTAGTTCGAATAATCAGGAAAACCAACATCACTTAGAGTGATGTAGAGAAAGAGCAAGGATTTAAGTAGTAAGAACGCAGTTCTTTAAATTGGAACCTAAACTCAACCATTTCTGACCAAGGATGGGAATGTATTTCTCTGTAAAGATATAGTCCATTGCATACTTAACTCTCAATAATCATAGAAGCATGCTGCAGGCTCAGTGCCCATAGCATAGTGGTTATGGCGCTGGCCACATACAACTGAGGCTGGCAGGTTCAAACCTGGCCCAGGCCACCTAAACAACAGTGACATCTGCAACAAAAATAGCCAGGTGTTGTGGTGGGCACCTGTAGTCCCAGCTGCTTGGGAGGCTGAGGCAAGAGAATCGCTTAAGCCCAAGAGTTGGGTGTTGCTGTGAGCTATGTTGCCATGGCACTCAACCAAGGGCAACATAGTGAGACTGTCTGAAAAAAAAGCATGCTTCAACACAGTAAGGCATCATGTCTCTGTGAAAATAAGATGCTTTATTAAACTGTATGTTAGAAACTCCTCATTTCTAAATGGTCAATGTCTTTATTGGTAAAAAAAAAAAAAATCAAATATATTCAAACTATAAATTATGGGGGAATTCTGGGAAGATAGCCAACTGGTAGCAACCCTCATCAGAGGCTCCTAAGCAGAGGAAGAAAAACTAGACAAAATCAGACTCCAGGAAGCCAAAGATGGGGAGCTGAGCCAAGAAAGAAGTTTGGCAGGCTGTAACTCCAAGGAAGAGCATTCAAGAAAACAAATTACAGGTATAAAGCCTATTGACTAGAGGACGGGAGACCCCTCCCCCAAGCAGGAGGCCTGCCACAGGCTATCTGCAAATGAGCAGAGAACAAAAGACCTCTCATTTTACCTTGCCGGAGAGAGCCACTAAACTCCAGGTCTCTTTCTCCAGGGAGGTCCCACTTATAAACCTAGACACCACCCCACCAGGCATAAAATTGAACAGATATTTTTCCCCACAAGTCCAAACTCCCAGTCCACCCTTTCCCCCTCTGGTGGGCTGAAGTTCTACCCCCTGCAGAGTATAGAGTGTTTGGTCTTGTCCTGAGAGACCTGGGCATAGTGTGGCTGCCAATCAGCAGGATGGAATCTATGACTAAAAGGGAAGAAAGAGGGTATGGGAAGAAAGGGACACTCGGCAGGAGGAGGAGCAGTTCCCTGGTTGTGACTATGCCTGGTCAGTGGTAGTGTTGACACTCAGTTCGGGCTATGTCTGGCAGAACCCCTGGCTCTGACGGCACCTACAGCAGGAGAGTGGTTGCCTTGCTCTGTGTGGACTGAGTTTGGCAGACAGGGCTAATCCCTGCTGGGCCTGCAAGCAGAGGCTTGATAGGTGTGGACTGTGACCTGAGAGCAAGGGCGTGGTCTCCTGATTCCAACAGAACCCTCGAGCAGTGGCTTACTGGGTGTGCACCAAGCCCTGAGGACTAGAGCATGCCCCACTGCCTCCAGCAGAGCTGGTGAACAGAGGCTTACAAGGTAAGGACTGAGACCCTCAGGTGGAGTGTGGTGCCTTAACTCTAACAGAACCTGCGAACAGAGGCTTGCTAGGCAGTGGACTGAGACTGGCAGGTGGGGCATAGTCCCCTGACTCCATCTGGTCTGGCAAGCAGAGGCTAGCTGTGTATGGACTGAGACCAGAGGGCAGGCCTGGTGCCCTGACTCCAATAGAGCCTGCACACAGAAGCTTGCCTGGCAGTGGACTGAGACTGGCAAGGGGGCGCATGGTCCTCTGACTCCAACTGGTCTGGTAAGCACTACTCTAGACTCTACTCTAGAGGCTAGCTGTGTGTGAACTGAGACCAGTGGGAGGGGGTGTTGCCCCTGGCTCCAGTTGAGCTTGTGAGCCTAGAAGCAGACAGTAGTGTGGACTGAGTTTGGCTGGTGGGAGTGTGGATCCCTGGCTCCAATTGTGCTTTGAATCCCTTTGCTTTGAATTGTCCTTGAATCCCTCTCTGTTGGGCAGGGTTTGCACTACAAGAGATAATTTGGTTGGAACCTGTGTCTGGGGCTGACCCCTCTAGGACATTCTGAGGTTAACCTTTGAAGTTCTGTAGTAGAAAAGAGCTGAAGGGTAGGGGCTGGGCACTGCAGCTATTTGTATACCTTCACAGTCAAGATTTAAATCTAATAGTGTGGTTTCTTAGGATAGGGCAGAGGTTGGTTGATATCAAAACAGAGCTAGCCTGCACTATCTCACCAAGTAGGTCCTCAGAGTCTCCAGCCAAAACTCTGAAAGGGGCCTTTGTAAGGTTGTTGGAGATAAGCCACAATTACAAAGCCTAGAGCTCTGGTAAGGGTCAATCTCACCCTACCAGTTCTAATAACCAAACAGTGGAAACTAAACATGCCAAAGACTCAACAGAAGAACTCTGGTAACATGAATAATCAGAGTAGATCAACCCCTCCCCCCAAAAAATGACAAAAGAGATATAACTGAAGATGCTATGCATAGACAAATGGCAGAATTCAGAATATGGATTGCAAATAAGATAAATAGAATGGAAGAAAAGATGGAAATTCAATTCCAAAGAGTAGTTTTAAAATTGTCTCAAGAAATTAATGAATTCAAAGCCCAAGTCACTAAAGATATGAATATAATGAGAAAAGAGAAGCGCTCAAGGAAATGAAAAATTTAGTTGAGGAGCTCCAAAATACAGTAGAATCCCTCAGTAAGAGTTGATCAGGCAGAAGAAAGGATCTCTGAAACTGAGGACAAAGCTTTTGAATGTTTCCAAACACTCAAAGAGGCAGAAAAATGGAGAGCAAAAATTGATCATTCCCTGAGAGAGTTATGGGATGAAAAGATCAAACATTTGTCCTATAGGAATTCCTGAAGGAGAAGAGGATGGTACAGATCCTCTAGGTACAGATGCTCTACTCCAAGAGATTTTGGAGGAGAATTACCCAAACATTGCAAGACAGTTTGAGAACCCCAGTAAGACTCAATCCAAATAAAGCATCTCCTAGACACATTGTGATTACCTTTGCCAAAGTTAAGATAAAGGAGAAAATTCTGCAAGCAGTCAGATGTAAGAAAAGCATCACCTACAAAGGAAGAAATATCAGAATAACTGCAGATCTCTCAGCCAAAACGTTTCAAGCCAGAAAAAGATGGTCATCAACCTTCAATCTCTTAAAACAAAACAGCTTCCAGCCCAGGATCCTCTATCCAGCTAAACTGAGTTTCATTTGCATTGGAGAAATCAAATACTTTAATGACATAGACATGTTGAAGAAATTTGCCATAACTAAACCAGCTCTCCTGGATATTCTCAGACCTATCCTCTACAATGACCAGCACAATGCTCTACCTCCATAGTAAACTCCAGAAATTTTTTGAAACAAAACCCAACTTCCACAGTGGTGAAAGGATTAAAATTGTCCCCTGGACATCCAAAAATCATGACACCCAAAACACAACAAGGCTTATCAATTCTCTCAATTAATGTGAACAGTTTAAATTACGCTCAAAGAGGCACAGGCTGGCTGACTGGATACATAAACAGATTGAATATCTGTTGTATACAAGAATCTCACCTTACCTTAAAGGATAAAAATAGACTCAGGGTGAAGGGATGGACTTGTATATTACAGGCAAATGGAAACCAGAAAAAAGCAGGAGTTGCAATTTTAGTAGCAGATACAATTGGCTTTAAACCAACAAAGATAAAGAAAGATAAGGAAGATCACTACGTATTTGTCAAGGGAAACACCCAACATGAAGAGATTTTTATAATGAACATTTATGCATCCTACCAGAATGCTCCTCAATTCATAAAGCAGACCCTAATGGATATGAACAACTTGATATCTTCCTGCACTATAATAGTTGGAGATTTTAACACCCCATTGACAGTTTCGGATAGATCCTCCAAGAAGAAACTAAACTAAGAAATATTAGACTTAAACCTGACCCTAGAACAAATGGACTTTACAGACCTCTACAGAACATTTCACCCTAATAAAACTGAATATACATTCTTCTCATCAGCCCATGGGTCATCCTCCGAAATAGATCATATCCTAGGACACAAGTCTAACTGCAGAAAATTTAAAAGTATAGAAATTATTTCTTGTATCTTCTCAGACCACAATGGAATAAAAGTTGAACTCAACAGCAATGGGAATCTCCATACTCAAACAAAGTCATGGAAGCTAAATAATCTTAGGCTGACTGATAGCTGGGTCAAAGACGAGATTAAGAAGGAAATCACCAAATTTTTGGAACTAAATGATAACAAAGACACAAATTATCAAAACCTGTGGGATACTGCAAAGGCAGTCCTAAGAGGGAAATTTATAGCATTGGAAGCCTTCCTTAAGAAAACAGAAAGAGGGGAAGCAAAGAACTTAATGGACCATTTCAAGCACTGGAAGTGGAAGAATATTCCAACTCTAAAGCCAGCAGAAGAAAAGAGATGACCCAAATTATGGCAGAATTAAATGAAATTGAAAACAAAAGGATCATTCAGAAGATCAATAAAACAAAAAGTTGGTTTCTGAAAAAATTAACAAAATTGGCTTGGCACCTCTGGCTCAGTGGCTAAGGCACCAGCCACATACACCCAAGGTGGTGGGTTCGAATCCAGCCTGGGCCTGCCAAACAACAATGATGGTTGCAACCAAAAAAACATAGCCAGGCATTGTGGCAGGCACCTGTGGTCCCAGCT
>NW_003852412.1:27549774-27599572 GCF_000181295.1 Otolemur garnettii
TACAACAAAGACATTTGCACCAGAACATTTACTGCAGCCCAATTCATAATAGCCAAGACATGGAAACAGCCCAAGTGCCCATTGACCCATGAATGGATTAACAAATGGTGGTATATGCACACCATGGAATACTATGCAGCCATAAAAAAAGATGGAGACTTCACATCTTTTGTGTTTACCTGGATGGAACATATTCTGGAACATATTCTTCTTAGTAAAGTATCTCAAGAATAGAAAAAAAAATTATCCAATGTACTCATTAGTACTATGAAATCAATATATAACCACCTATACACTCATAGGAATGGAAAAATATAACTACAGTCCAGAAATTAGAAGGGTATAGGAGAGGGAGGGCAAGGGAGGGGGATATGGAAGGAGGGAAGGTATTTAGGGGGACCTCACCTAGTACGCATGATTCAAGGGTACATTTCAAAACTATTAAGAAATGAGTATAATTGTGATGGATGTGTTACTTAGTTCAATGTAAACATTTCATATTGTATATCGAAGCAACACCTTGAACCCCATAAATGCATCAATGTCCAAGGTTTTGATTTAATACAAAATAATTAATTTTAAAAATAAAATAAAATAAAATATGTACAGAAAAAAATAAAGGATGGGAAAATGGGACATTTCCCACTAAATTAAAAAAAAAAACAAACTATAAATTATGGCTGGGCATAGTGGCTTACCCTGTAATCCTAGCATTCTGGGAGGCCGAAGCTGGTGGATTCCTTGAGGTCAGAAGTTCAACACCATCCTGAGCAAGAGCTAGACTCTGTTTCTACTAAAGATACAAAAACTAGCTGGACACTGTGGCTGCTGCCTGTAATCTCAACTACTTAGGAGGCTGAGGCAAGAGAATCACTTGAGCCCATGAGTTTGAGGTTGCTGTGAGCTATGATGCCACAGCACTCTACCCAGGGTAATAGAGTGAAACTCTGCCTCAAAAAATAACCAAAAAACCCAACTAAAAATTATAGTATATACTTAAGATGTACAAGATGATGTTTGTTATACATAGTAAAATGGTTAGTATAGTCAAACAAATTAACATATCCACCTTCTCACATGGTTATCCTTTATGTTGTATGTGGGCAAGAGCATATAATTGTACTCTGAGCAAAACTTACCAATACAATGCTGACTACAGTCCTTATGTTTTACATGAGATCTCTAGGCCTGTTCATACCATGTGTGTAATCTTTGCATCTTTTGAACTATACCTCCCCCATTTCTTCCCCACTCAACCCTTCCAAACATTACATTTGGACAAAGCAATACTTTTCCTTTTTGTTGTTGGTATTGTTTTTTTTCTTTTTTTTTTTTTTGCAGTTTTTGGCCAGGGTCGGGTTTGAACCCACCACCTCCTGTATTCGGGGCCAGCACCCGACTCCATGAGCCACAGGCACTGCCCTGTTGGTATTGTTTATAACTATGAAAAGTTAGTTTCACATTTCATTTTTACCAGGTTATGATCCTATGGTATTAGTAATAAAGAAATAGCTGGAGACCCACAGGAGGGGCACAAAGAGGCTAGCTCAAGCCAGAAAGTTGGTCAGGGACTAGCTAGTCATGTGCAGAGCCACACCCAAGCTCTCTTTTGTCCCCAGATATATTTTGAATGGATTGTGCCTCTTTGTGGATTCTTGCTCAGGTCCTCCTGATGGTCTTTATGGAACAGAAACTGACTGCAAAAGAAATGTATCTGCTGTCTTTCTCCTTAGCTTGGCACACATCCTTCCCCCGCACGAGACAGAAGCCATGAGTGTCACTCTGCCACCTTCATCATTGGACAAACATTTTTCAAGTGACATGAATGTTAAACCCCACAGTTTTAAAAAGCATCCCTATGATGTATAAATATGCTGCTTTTATCTAAGGCCTTTCTTCTTCTGATATAGAAAGCGTGATGAAAGGATAAAAGGAAACTATATTTCCTTTTTTAGGAAGCATTAAAAATGTCTTTTCCAGTAATTATTACACTAAAGATTCTCTAACAACATATGCTTAGTAATAATTTTTGTCTTGTAGAAATATGAATGTTTTCTAATGGAAGGTGTTTAAAATGCCTTAGTTGGAGAATAATTCAAAGAAAAGCCCTCTTGGATTCATGGCAACATCTATCAGGTGGCATTATTTTCCAATGGTCTTTTAGTCTATCCTCCGTATTCAAGGGAGCTTATGTCCAACCTATAATTATTTTCTTCTAATTGGAGTAATTCATGGTTAATTTTTCAAAATGATCCCTCTTCAAAATCAAATCCATTTCTTGTCATGACATTAAAAAAGATACAAATAAAATATTATCAAAATGCAAATTTACGTCAGAAGAGAATATATTTTTTAATTTTCTTTAAATAGCATGAAAATCTTTCTCCACCAGCAAAGGTCCCACAATTCTCTCTTTGATTAATTTGGACTAGTGAAGGGGAAACCGAACAATGAAATGATGACTATAAATGTTTTTGAGAATTATTAGGGATTAATTGAATTAACAGCATCAGGGCAAGCCATTTCCTATATTCTTATAGAAGCAATAAAACTGAACACTGGCTGAGGCGAGCCGTAAACTCATTAGCTTGGGACCCTGGGCATCTGAAGCTGTACTTTGAGTCACTGTGTCTCTCTGTGACTCTTATTTGGATTCTGCTGATGGGTGAATCTCTTTTTGGTGGGATTCTCCTGCCCCCTATACCCTCTCTTCAAGGTGCAATTCCTTTATTCTGTGTTGGCCTAGAGAAGCCATGGGCCTTCCTGTCTCTAAACTGGGATCATGTTTTGCTGTGTCCTGCCCCTCTCCCCACTCTGAATGCAGTTCCCCACTTTGCTTTATTCTGATTACTGTGTGAGACTCAACTGTCCCACCAAGAGGGGAGGTGTTCCTCTGCCCAAGTAACTTTTAGGTAATAGCAATTAATATACATCTGCTCTGCATAGGCGAAGTTTCTACATGCACTTATTGAGTGCCTTCAGTGTGCAAAGCCCTTGGAGTAATTTGAAATGTCAATTGTGTATGACATAAAGACTTCCACCAGATTCAAATAAACACAGGAGAATAAAGCTATAGATACACATAAATGTAAACATTATAAAAAAAGGACCTTTGGAAATGGCAGCTACTGCTGGGATTGAGAAGACAAGAAAATTATAAATCTGGGAAATGCTAAAATTATTGCTGAAGAAAAGTAACCTGCTTCCAGTTTGACAAGGACTGAGCAATGTCATCTTCTTCATCTTTAACCAAAGCTTTTTAACTTAGTTCATTTTCCTTTTTCCCTTGTTATAGACTAAATACAAATTCGTATATGGAAGTCTTAACCCTCCATGTGGTGGTTAGTAGGTAGGGCCTTTGGCAGGTAATTATTCATAAGAGCAAAGCCCTCATACATGGGATCGGCATCCTTGTAAGAAGAGACATAAGAGCTTACTGCTCTCTCTGCTCTGCTTTTTGCCAAGTGAAGACACAAAGGGAAGACGGCCACCTGCAGGCCAGGAAGCCCTCACCAGACACTCCACCTGCTGGCTCTGTCGCCCAGGCTGCAGTGCAGCAGCCAATCACAGCTCAACGTAGCCTCAAATTCCTGGGCTTAAGTATCCTCCCACCTTAGCATCCTAAATAGCTGAAATTACAGTTATGCACTACCACACCTAGCTAATAGTTTTTTTGCTTTTTGTAAAAATTGGGGTCTCACTATGTTGTCCAGGCTAGTCATAATCTCTGCTGACATCTTGATCTTTGACTTCCCATCCTCCAGAGCTGTGAGAAATAGATGTTTGTTGTTTAAGCCACTAAGTATATGTTAATTTGTTGCAATAGACTGAACCAATTAAGATATTCTCCCAGGGAGAATGCAGCTGAACTTTCCTTAGAAAAATTGATTTTAAAACATTTTGCTTAAACCTCCAGATATTCACAATAGCTGTGACAGAAACTACAGTGTGCATGGGGTCGGGGGGAGAACCAGTTAAGTGTCTTAGTTCACCCAAGGAATAAACCTTTATTCTTTGAAGCCAGTAAGATCTGGGGAATGTACAAATTTCACTGGCTATTTTTGAGTCTTTGATCTCTTGCCTTTTAAAAAATACTTTCAGGTACTTTAAATTAACCCTGAGTTTTATCACAGATACATGACCTAGCTTAAAAAGCTGAGATAATAAAAAAAATGGAAAACAAAGAATGTTTTCTCACTCCTCCACACATCTCAGAGGCCACAAAAATCTGTTTCTCCTGGCATTTACCTGCACGTTTCTAAATAGTCTTCTAATATTTCTTTCTATGTCCTGACTCATCAGTTTAAAGTATTATTGATTGCTTACTTGTTATGGTGCAGCTACGTATAATCACAAGGACAAGACATCTCAGCATTACTAAGGGCTCAGGCTTCCTCTCCCTGCCCCCTGCTTCTTTACTGGCTGGACCACATCCTCACATCACCATCAGCTGCTTTTCCAGAGCTGTTCTCAGCAGGTTCTATCCATGTCTTATTGGCCTGAACTAAGTCACACGACCACAACAGAGTGTGGGAAAACCAGTATTTCTTCCATCTTTCCAGTCTCCACACTAAAGAACTCAAAGGAAAAAGAGGCTGGGGTGGGAATTTAGGTCCTAGCTCAGTGTCTGCCACAGTAGCCATTATGACTTTTCAAATGCCCCCATAGATCTGTTTAAAGCCTTTTGTTTTTTCTGACTGTTTTAGCATGTCACCAAACATATCAGAATGCTTTTTCAATATTTTCTGTGTAGTGGTACACATAGAAATTAACATTTGTACAGTTTTGTGTGGGAAATGGGAGGAAGGTATTAAAGGCTTGAGGCTACTGGCCTAAGACTCCGACTGTTGCAGACCCCACTCAGCCACTCCAAGGCTAGGGAACCAATTTCCCCTTCTCTGTAACCCAGTCCCAGCTCCCATGTGTGTCTGTGGAGAGGTCCAGCCACCTCTGCTCCAGACTGTGGATTTCTGAGCACACTCATCATATGGGATTTCCTCTCACTTCCTCTGTTCCATCTCCTGCATCCTGCATCTCCTCTTCCTGGGTTTGCTCTAGTATTTTACCAGTGCCCAGATTCTGGTACTTTCTTTCTTAAAAAGGTCCCCAGGAGGTGAATATTTTGAATGCTTGCATGTGTGATGATGTCTTTATCAGGCCTTCTGAATTTTGACAGCAGCATCTTTCAGCTTTCAAGGCCACTTTTGAAGTGAGCAGTAGTCTAGTTCTGCCTTCAGGGGTGTCCAACCTTTTTTATTTCATCTGCTACAAATTGAAAGAATAAGAGTTGCCTTGGGAAAGCTGATGAGGAAAACACAATTCCATACATACAACCCGGGATTTCCAACACCTCAGAAGAGCAAGGCCATCCTCAAAAAATCAGCACGAGGCTTGTGGGGCCACAGGTAGCACACCCATGCAAGAATTGATTTTTCTTTTCTTGTGGATTTTAAGATCTTTTTTATACCTAGAGAATTGTAACGTTAATGATAATGTACATTGATATAAGTATTTTTTCAGGTATTCTACCAAGAGCTTGGCAAATCTTTTTAATATGGAACATGTTCCCATTAAATTTGAGATTTATTTATATTAGTCTTTTGGTAATTTTCTCTAATTTTTTTTTCTGTTCTCTCTTTTTGAAGAGACTCCTATATATTGGGTGTTGGAAAGGCATCCTGAATTGTTTTTCTAATTTTCTATTATTTTTTCATATTTTTTTGCCTCATTTTCTGATAGAATTTCTCAACATTATCTTTCAACCTTCTATAGACTCTAAAACATTATTGTTTTCTGATGATCATTTTTATAGTACCTTGTTCTTCTTATATGAAGCCAATATCCATTCTTAATTCTCTGAGAATATTTATTGTAGATTTTCTCTGAAGTTTTCTTCTGGCATCTAATGCAGATGCATCTTTAGGTCATTAGGTCTCTATCTAGATCATTAGAGATAACACAACTCTAATTCCTGTGTGTTCTTTTTTTCTATTTCTCTTTTTTGATTTCTCTCATTCATATTAGAGATTTGCCTCAAGCCTCTAGGCCCATCTCAGTGATTCTAGGCTACCTCTTCCTGTTTATGATAAATCCAAGTCACAATCTAAAAGCTCTCTGGAAGGTGTGTGCTTATGGGAATGTGCTGTGGTGGGGGGCATAGGCTGTCGGCTGGGGGGTTTCACTGACACTGGAGTTTGTGCTGGAGGACTTCCAAGTTTCAGTATTAGAGACTCTTGTCTCTAGGGGGGTGTGGTTTCTCCAGAAAAGAATCCCCTGCTTAGCAGGCAAATGCCTGGCAGGTGCGATTGTAAGGAGAGGAGGGGTAGGCACACCTCTCTTCAGTTCCATCACTGACTCCAGCACTTGGGGTGTTCCTACATGAGCTACCTTTAGAGGATAAACCTTCTATCTCCTGTGAAGAGGTAATTGAGGACACAGAAACTTCCAGCTTTCCACTATTCTGCCTCCCAGGATAGCTGGTGATTCTGAATCCTGAGACTTTCCTGAGTTCTGCTGAGCAAATCCCCTCTTCTTGAGATTCTCTTCTGCAGGGACTGGAGTTACACACTCCAGCCAGTTTCACTTGTTTTATGTTTTCCAAATTGCACTGCACACTCGTGTCAATCCATCCTCACTTCCTCACTGATATTTTCACTGTTACATGCAACATAAAAGATTATCATTCTTTTTTAAAACAATACACATACATTCTAGAAATGTTGTACTCTTTTTTAAATTAGTGTATACAGTTGCAGGCTCCAAGTAGATATTGATGTCACATAGCCACAAGCATTTAGAAAAAAGGAATGATGAGATAGACAATGGACCAATAACATTTTTGACTGTTTCCCTACAGAAATAAAGCTAGAAAAAAAGATGCTTCTTCTCTTCACCCCATAGTAAATTTTTCTATGAAAAATTCTCAAATAGTTTCTATTCAGGCTGTTGTATTATAGTAACTGGGAGAATATTGCATTATTTTTCTTTCTTTAAAAGGGAGAACCATTCTTTCTTTAACATAAAAAAATCATAGCATTAATCTGTGCCATGTGTGTCTCAGTAGTGCCTCAAAGTACTTCTTGGTGTTGAATGAAATTGTTCCATGCAGGCTCAAGCTTAGGTAAATGTCAGAATAAGTTTATGTGGGCAGCATAGTGCTGTGTCCTCAAAGAACCTAAATACAGAACACCCTTTTTGTGTTTGCAGAAGCAATTCCACATAGTCTATATTTGAGAGTTAGTATGAAATATGGCATCCTGTTTATTAGGAGAGTGTTTTCTTTTAACAGCTAACCATATAATTAAGAAAACTTTTTGTATTACTTGCTTTTGGTAGTTTGCTAGGTACATGAGGAAGCAAGCAGAAAGGCTGAAAGTAATAATGGAATAAGTTGTAAAATCTGTAATTATCTGGAAAATTGATTTGATACACAATTTTGAAAATTATTGCTCATTTTTGGTTTGATACTTAAATTATTAATATTCAAATTATTACCTATCTGAATGTTAAAAGAGCTAAATAATTTTATTCATGACACTGTTCAGGCAAAGTATTAACAGACTGGGTAAATGTACAACTATGGATTTTCATATGATATATTTTGGGACATTCAGTCCATGAAATAATCTGTAACCATTTAACATGATATTGTAGAAGACCAGCTTTCAGATTGATAAAATAAACTCATGTATCTGATAAGAGTTACAGCTAACAGGGCAGCAACTGTGTGTATCCAGAAGCCATTCTCACCTATACTATAGCAGGATTGTCAAAATTTTACCATATCCTTTGAACTTTTTGCACATGAATATGTGAGTTGCTTTGGGAGAAGAAAATAGAGCATTAGGAAAGAATATTTGATATGGTAAGTGATGAGAATAACTAAACACAGAAGAAAATGAGCTGGATTGCCACCCCATGGTATATTCATAGAATTGAAGGCATTCACTTAATTCATTACATATTGTATTAGACAAGTGGTCAAAGAAACTTAGAATTAGGAGAACCATGAAAGAGTATAAATTGTCTGCTTTGAAAGCAGAGAATTGGCTAACTTTAGATGCACTTACTTTTTACATACACCTTTATGAGGCTTTTTCTTTTTTCAGTTGCTGGCCATGCAATTTCTCTTTTCTCCTTTTGTTACTTTAGTAGAGTTAAGGTCAGCCAATGTGTTTTTACTCTCCATATTTGAATCTGAGGCAGGACTATTCCCACTGAGGGTTCTTGGGGAACTTCATTTTAGTTATGTTTTAATAAAGTCTTATTTGTATTGACTTCTGGGACAGCATGGCATTCCCTAACTGATAAACTACTTGGGTTTACTTTTTTATGGAGGGATTTTAATTTAATATGATAGATTCAACTGTTGTTTTTCAGGTTTTATATGCATGCCTGGAAGCCTTTTAATAACTTGCAATAACAAACAAAATGAATGTGACTTTTAGGGTAGACACTCTTGTAATTGATATTTTTACCCACTCAGGATGTTTATTTGTTTTGCCAAAATATGAAGTGCATTCTTTCCATCCTTGGGGAATAAAAAGTAATGGAATTGCAACTTACTAAAAGTTGTGAGAAAGATTCCATAGTTGAAATGAAAATAATTCATACAGATATATTTCTTGCTTGCTAGACATATGATTTTTGCATAACTCACAAAAAGTATAAGATTTTTTCCTTAATTGAACAAATTCATTTGACTTTTTGCATAAAGTAGTTAGGGATCAAGGAGTGATCGGATATTTTAAAAATATATAAAACAGTAATTAAAGTATACATGGATAAAAATCCTGCACAGGAAATTATATTATTTTAACTTTCAAAACTGTATATTTCTAATACTGAAGAATAGGATTTTGGACACAGAAATTATTTTGATAAATGATAGAATTCTGCCTATGGCCACAGAAGAGATAAGAACAAGGAACATAAAAATAGGGAATCTACAAATAAGCATGTTGTGATTATTCTCCTGCATAGCATTTAAGAACAGCTTTGAAAAGATCCAGTGTGCTCAGAAGCTGCTCAAATTGACATGGTTCCTTAAGAGAACTATCAGGACAACTCTTGTACAGTGATGAGGCATTACTGAACAATGTTTTTGGTTGATAAACAGTAATAAAAATTTGAGATTGAAATGCCCTTTTCAAGGAGTAGGTCACTCCTATGAAAACATGAGACAGGCATTTAAGTCTGTCTCGTCCCCTGACACTGAGCCTCTTCGTGTTTGTGCATTAGTCAACTTGACACCTCAAGGACCCTCACATTTTATGATGATATCAGCATGCTGGTAATATTTTTGAAAGACATGTATTTTTTAAAAGTCTATATCTTACTTTGTCAAGACTGAATGTATTACAATTTTTTCATGATGGTTTTCATAAGGCTGACGAAATACCAAATGGGTTGTAGGAGGAAAGGTTGTAGCAGGTGTGGTGTGGTGAAGATATGGAAGAGGAGGATTTCAACAAGTTGCTGCAGTGATTGGTGCTTAATGTCAGTCCTACAGAAACAAAAGCAATAGCTAGTGTTTATTAAGCTATTCTAAGAACATGGGGAATAAAACCACTGTGTTATAGTTCTTTGTATTGCTGAGGCTCAGTGATTTTATTCTTCTGAGTTCACTCTTTCTATATTTAGGCACACCTCACTTTGTTGTGCTTCACAGATATTGTGTGTTTTACAAACTAAAAGTTTGTGGCAACTTTGCATTGAGCAAGTTCATCAGTGCCGTTTTTCTAATAGCATGTGCTCACATTGTATCTCTATCATATCTTGGTAATTTTCGCAACATTTCAAATGTTTTCATTATTATTATAATATCTGTTATAGTGATCTATGATCAGATGTTACTACTCTAATTGTTTTGGGGCACCACAAACTACAGCCATAGACTGCTGTTCTGACTGCTCCACAGACCAGCAATGCTCCACCCCCTACAGCCCCCAATCTCTCTCCCTCTCCTGGGGGCCTCCCTGCTCCCTGAGACACAACAATGTTAAGATCAGGCCAATTAATAACCCTACAGTGGCCTCTAAGTGTTCAAGTGAAAGGAAGAGTTCCATGTTTCTCACTGTAAATCAAAAGCTATGAGTAAGCTCAGGGAGGAAGGCAAGTTGAGAGCCAAAATAGGCTGAAGGCTAGGCCTCCTGTGCCAGGTAGTGGGCCAAGTTATGAATGCAAAGGAAAAGTTCTTGAAGGAAATGAAAAGTGCTGACTCCTGTGAACACATGAATGACAGGAAAGCAAAACAGCCTTATTACTGAGATGGAGAGAACTTGAGTGTTCTGATGGAAGATCAAATCAGCCACAACACTTCCTTAGGCTTAGGCAAAGACAAACCCAGAGCAGCGCCTAGCTCTCTGCAATCCTAGGAAGCTGAGAGACCAGAGAGAGCTGCAGAAGAGTTTGAAGTTAGAGATTGTTTCATGAGATTTAAGGAATGAAGCCATCTCCAGAACATAAATGTGGGAGGAAAAAGCATAGATTTTCATGTGGGTGAAATAGCCTTCTATTGAAAGAAGATGTTTTCTAGGACTTTCATAATTAGAGAGAAGTCAATGCCTGGCTTCAAAGCTTCAAAGGATGGGCCGATTCTAATGTTAGGTGCTAATATAGCTGGTGACTTTAAGTTGAAGCCAATGCTCACTTACCATTCTGAAAATCCTAATAGTCTTAAGAATTATACTAAATCTACTCTGCCTATGCTCTATAAATGAAAAAACAAAGCCTGGATGACAGTACATCTGCTTATGGCATGGTTTACTGAGTATTTTTAGCCCACTATTGAGACCTGCTGCTCTGAAGAAAAGATTTCTTTCAATATATTCCCACTCACTGACAATGTCCCTAATAATCCAAGAGCTCTGATGGAGATCTATTGAGGAGATTCATGTTGTTTTCATGCCTGCTAATACAACTTCCTTTCTGTAGCTGAAGAGTGATTTTGACTTTTAAGTTTTATTATTTAAGAAATACATTTTATAAGGCTTTAGCTGCCACAGACAGTGTTTTCTGTAATGGACCCAGGCAAACACAACTGAAAATCTTCCAGAAAGGATTCACTTTTCTGGATTTCATTAAGAAGATTCATGTTTCCTCAGGGAAGGTCAAAATATCAACATGAAGGAGGTGATTCCAACCCACATTGATGACTTTGAGGGGGTCAAAACTTCAGAAGATGTAACTGCACATGGGGGGGTAAATATTAAGAGAACTAGAAGATAAAACTTGAATGAATAAGGAGTTACTTTTCATAGATTAGAAAAGGAAGTGGTTTCTCAAGATGGAACCTACTCTTAGTGAAGATGTTGTGAACATTGTTGAAATGACAAAACGGATTTAGAATATTCATAAACTTAGTGGGTGAAGCAGCTGCAGGGGTTGAGAGGATTGACTACAATTTTGAAAGAAGCTCTACCATTTGATCTGCTATGAAATAGCATCACGTGCTACAGAGAAATCTTTTTCAAAAAGAAGAGTAGAGTCAATCAATGCAGCAAACTTCATTGCTGTCTTATTTTAAGAAAGTGCCACAGCCACCCCAGCCTTCAGGAAAACCACTCTGATCAGTCAGAGGCCATCGACATCAAGGCGAGACCTTTCACCAGCAGAAAGATTTCACCTTACTGAAGGCTCAGATGATTGTTAACAATTTCTAGCAATAAAGTATTTTAAAATTAAAGTATGTACATTGTTTTTTACTATGGCACACATACTAGATTAAAATATAGCTTAAATACAACTTTTTAAAATTAAAAACCTACTTTATTGCAGAAACTAATTTGAGAATAAGACACAAAAAGCTTATAGTGTAGTTGGGAACATGAATACTTAAATAATCACTTACAATAGTACAGTATGCCAAGAAATATAACCAGGGGATATCCAGGCAGCTTTTGAGGCCTCGCCTAGAGAGCATCAATACAACTTCTACATGCAGTGAGAAGCCAAAAAATTTGTATGACTCACTTTATTCTAATTCACTTTACAGTGGTAGTTTGGGACTGAACCTGTGATATCTCTGAGCTATGCTCATGTATGACACACACATACACATACAAACACACAGAGGGGACCCTAAAAATGTATACACATTTTAGGAACAAAAAAACTGTATTAAAATTGCAATACTCAAGTCAGTTTGACTTTTGCAATTACTGGAGATATAAGATACAATATACACAATAACAAACATTATCAATATACATTGAATATTACAATTTTAATACAAGTTTTTCCTTTCTAAAAATGTGTATACATTTTTGGTACCCTCTGTATATAGGCATTGCCTATCTCATAAATTATCATGAGGATAAAATCATATGATATATTCAAAAGCCATTCAAGGTTAAACTGTAGAAAATTATTCAAAGTTTACAATCTGTTGGTGGATGAACTGAGGGACACCTTGCTTTTTAAGTATATATCTTGTATTAGTCGACTTTAGGTGTGTGACACACATTTTTACTGAGTGCTCTTTGATAGATTCCATATTTGGACTCTGTATCTCAAGACTCCTTTATACTTTCCACAGCACTTAGTAGAATGCTTTGTACATAGCAGGTATACAACAGGTAGCATAATAGTTGTTTATGGAGCCCAATTATATGAAGCATCTTTTCTAGCAAAACAGAATATACTTGAGATTGTTAGAGGTGAATGTCTCAAATAGGAGATGGCCCTGTAGATTAGCTTATCTGATCAATGGTTAGCAGTTTCCACTGGTAGGGCCTTTGGGTCTTCTGTGTTCACTGAACCTCTTCCCATGTTGATATCTAACAGAGTTCATTACATGACTTGGAGTTCATTAAAAGTATGTTGAAACTCATCAAATGTACACTTAAAATTTGTTTATATCATTGTGTCAGAGTAAGAATCTACCAGACAGGGCCATACAGGCCGAATATACGGGCTTGAAAATTGGGTGCAGATGTTAAACAACCAGTGCAAAAGATAACTAGAGGGACTTATAACTGCAGATGAGAGCCACTTTCAACCAGCTTTACAACTGTCTCTGCCACCTTACATGAACTTTGACTAACTACAATATCATTTACATTGTGGTTTTAAAATTTCTCCCCCCTTGAAATTGTTATGACAGTTCTGAAACAACCATATAAAATTCTGTGTAAAAATGGGAGGGAACCAAATTTCAGAAATCACTACTCAAACTCTTAGTAAAAGTCTTGGCCTTGAATATCATTCTTCCTAACTAGCAAAAGATTATAAAAGATCTAAAACCACTTCCTCCCAGTGCAGCTGCTCTTTTTCAAGACTGCTTGATTCCTTTTTAAGAGTATACTTTCTCTTACAATAGAAGCTATTGCGTGATTGGGTTATATGATGTGTCCTAAGATTCTTTTCTCAACCAGTCACCAAGAACTTGGAAAAACCTCCACTTGGAAGCCAGTAACAGTTGAATACAAATTCCTCTTTTGGAGACAAAAAGAACTGTAAACAAACTTTGCATTCTAGTTAATGATGTGAGCACTGAAGTATTTTTTTAAAAAAAAGAACACTAATAGCTACACCTGACCTTGAAATGCATTAAAAAATAAGAGGATGGATAGATGGGTGGAAAGATGGAAAGATGCGTGAAAGGCAAGGAGGGTAAAGTGGTAGAATCATGGTGATGTGGATCCGGGTATTTATTGTGAAATTATTTAAACTTTTCCATATCTTTGGATTTTTCATGATGAAATATGGGGAAAAGTTAGTTGAAAGTGATAACTAAAAAAATAAAATTATTTAGTTCATAGCCCTTTTACTTTGAGTCTTATATATCTGAACTTTCAGAAAATCTTCTAATCCTTATATAGGACACAGATTTACTCTATTAACTTATGACTTTGAAAAGTGCTCCAGAAAGTACTGTAATCAATTTAACTTCCCATTGCATTCCTAAGTTATAAGTTTGGTTCACTTACATTTTTAAAATAATAGCTATGTCCCTGATACAATTTTCTTATCTATAAAATTCATAAAAAGTTAAAACAAATTACTAAAAATTATAGTGCTTTGTGATGTTTATTGGTAATTGATTTTTAATGTTATATGTTACTTATTGGACAGTACATCCTGACCTTAGCATTTCTTTATGGGTGATGCCAAAAAGTAGAGTCAGCAGAATGTACCTACAGTCTCTCCCTGTCTCTCTCTTCCTGCATTCCCATATTTCTCCTCTCCCATTTCTTTTTTCTGATACACAGAAATTGCATAGCTTAGATAAGCAGGGAATTTAAATGAGGGAAAATGATTAGTGCAAAATTAAAATTTTTAAATTAGATTTGTCCTTTTATTAGAATAAAATATCTAAGAAACTGAAGCACAAATGTACAACATAAAGAGGAACAATTTTTCTCAATCTGCACAACTTTTAGTTTCTATATTCTTTTATCATTTAAGTTCTAGACAGCTTATTTTAATGCATTATTTTTTGTTAATGATAAATTGTTCTTTAGTTTTTCTTTTGAAATGACAGAATGTACACTCCCACATTAATACTTTTTTACTCTAGGAAAAATGGATCAAATGCCTATCTGAAACTTTCAGTTTGCATTGCTGATAATTTCTATCTCTGAAGGAGACATGGTGTGACAGCACGGGGCACAGAGCTGGACCAATCTGTGGAAAATGTTTCAAGTCAGGAAGTTCTAAGTTTTTAAAAGGTCTACCCAGATGTCAATAAATAAGAGAAATGGGCTGAGAGTTGTATGTGCAGTATAAATGAACAGGCTGCATGCGCTTTGAGGAAATCTCATAGGAACGCATTGAGAGATGCGGCATTCTTAAAGTCAAACATGTCCTATCAACATTCCTACTACAAAGTATTTTGTTACTATTTCTGTGCTCTCGATAGCCTTGTGCAAAGGTGAGTCCTTGGATCAAAGCATACGGGGGCAGCTATTCAGTTATGCTGAACTGCGCGGCAGTGTCATTTTGCTATGGCTCTCCCTATTTCCACGTATTTGCCAATGGAAATTTCTACTCTAGGAATCATATTACAGCAAAGAGAGAAGTAAATCCATGGGGCTGGATTCCATTTCTCAAGACATATCAATATGAAACAGTGCTATTGTTGGTTTCCTGTATGTGCTGAATCAATAAGACGTATGCACTTATGCTGTAAGGAAGCAGTCCCTCTTTAAATTGCCCTTTATATTTACAATCACTTAATTACTTTATTTTGGCAAAAATAAAGGTCATTAAAATCATCTTGAGGCTTGACTTAAATTTCAAGAAGTAGCCTGCAAGTTGTCTAGTCTTTAAGTATGTTCCATTTAACACATTTAATAGACGTAAAAGCTCACAAGTGATGATATGAAGGATAATTTACGCTTGCAATGCATTTTTGTCCAATTAATAGATTGCCTGTGTGTTGCATATTTTGCATGACAAAAGAGCAGAATATTAAACTGCCATTCATAATGAAAATGCACTTTGCAAATTAAAAGTGCCGAAATAGAAATTTTTCACCCTGTTTAGGAAATAAACAGTCCTTAACCAATTAAACTGCATTGTAATAATTCTATGATTTATTGCAAGTTGTTTAACTTTCAAAACTCGGCTAACCCATATTAAGGTCACAATCCATCATGTCTTGCTTGGAAAGCCAGCAAATAATGGCTGTTGTATTAGCTGCTTTTGATGATAGTATGAAAGAAGTATTAGCACTTGTCAACAAAACTGCTTACAACATAACATTAGCATGCACGGGCTGCTGTACCTATTTATTATTCTGGCAGCTTCACACATATTGTTACAAGCTTATAAAACATTTTGTCGGGTGGAAACCGAATGTACACTGTTTGGTTTTCTGATAGACTGGCAGCATAAATGTCTGGGCTGACTTAGTTTAGTTTAAGTGTAAATAGAGACACAAATTCTTCAACCTGTTCTCTTATTGATACTGAAAAGTGCTGAATTATTCAGCATCCAACTCTTCTGTTTGTGTCTATCACAGTTATCAATTACCCATCAGTCTTCTTGTCAAAACAGAATGGATTAATCTGGCTGAAAATAAGACAAATAAATGGATACTATAACAGGGGTGTGGGGTTGCCAGGCTGTCAAAGGGAAATCCAGGCAGTGACATTTGCCGTCAAAAATGAGATCTCTGGCTTAAGTGAGCAAATGATTCCCCTTTTGCAAGCCAAGAATGCACTTAACTCACATAAGTAAATTAATCTGCCTTCTTCAACTGCTAATGCATTAGTATTGAGGTAATAGTTCCATTGCTGAAATTCTCCTATGTTTCAATAATTTGGGTCTTTGCTCTTGTTGCTCACAGGAAATGCAGATACATTTAGTTATTTTATCTTGGTTAAATAGATGGTTGCCTGGTAAACAAGTGGACCCATTTAACAATGAAGTTACCCTGATAGTTCGGTGGGCTTCCTGGCGCTCAGCTGATGTGATACCAAGTAACTCTTTGCACAGATGGCTGGTGGAACCCACCCAGCATCTGCAAAGCCCACCCCTGTTTTCTTTCCCAAACATTTTATTTGGAAATCTTGTTTGGCAAACTTCCTGAGACTCTGCCTGGCTGTTCAAAGTACATATTTCCAATCTACTTCATTTGGCCCTTTTATCAAAAAAGAACCAGCAAAGAGCCTTCTGATTTGGCACAAAAATATCAGCTGCAGACTGAAGCAAGTTTTAGGATCCTGGCCAAAAATGTACAAGAATTTTATCTTACATGCTTCCATGCTGGACAGTTTTACGTAGTTATCATTAACATCTGAAGCCTTCACATCACAACAGGATCAAAGCCTCCCAATCTGCATCATCTGATAGCTTAACTTTGCCAAAAATTCCCTCTTGTTCTTATTTTCCCAGACATTTCACATCCTAACTATTGCAGACACTGTTCCTTCCTAGACTGGGGGGTGGCAAGCAATTTACCTGGTAAAAATGGCTCCATTCACTTCATGATGAATGAACAGATTACTTTTGAATGAATCATCTTTTTTCTTTTTCCAGTAGATTGTGTAAAGAATTTTAAGTATTTAAAAAACAAAACCCTTTCTACATTTAGGGAGTTCTCAAGAGGTCATACTAATAATTAAATTCTAGGTATAACTTCCATTATACTCTTAAAGACTTGGATTGGAAATTTTCATCTCACATTCCCAGAACATGACTTCAAATTTCTCCTCAATGTAAATCAGTTTCCAGGAACTTCAACATTAAAAAGAAATACACTGATTGGCCTGGTCACAACTCACCTTTGCTATCTCTCTTTCACTTGGTATATAACCCCAAGGCTCCTTCAGGGAAGGCACCTGCTTAAAAATGTACATTCAACTTCCTCTTGAAATAAGGCAATGTTTTTCTTACCAATTTATTATTATTATTATTATTTTAGTCCCTCTCTTCTTTTCTCTTTAAAACAATTACTCATTTATATTGAAAGGTAGTACTGTACAAAAGTTTGCATGGCTGAAAAGTGTTTTCAAAGTTTTAGCATTTTTCCTAAAATTAATTCTTTATAACTTTAAAAACTAAGTTCATTGTCAGGTATATATGATGACTTTGCTTTAAAGTTCTAGATGTCATTTTCCACTCTTGAGAAATGTTTCAAAATACGTGGTTGCCATTTCAGATCCAAATTTTCTAACTCTAAACATTCCCTCCAACTGGTTCCCTTTTTCCAAAATCCCAATCAGTTACTCAGCCCTACAGACCATGTCTTTATAATGCTTTATAATGTCTCTTCTCTTCTCTCCTTTCACTTACCACTATCACCATGCTATTTATTCCTCACTAATTCATTCAGATATCCACCTGTGCACCAATTCATCCATTCAACAGTTCATTGAGGGCCTATCATGAGTGGTCTGTCTGCCTCAAGTTTCCCCGTACTTCCTAGCCCTTAGCCCTCATTATGAAACATCTTCTCTCATGTTGCCCCCCTTGAAATCTCGGTTCAAATGACAACTCTTTGTACATTTTTCTTGTTCTCTAACCCACATGTTATTTGTTTTACTTCTTTAAGTCTCTTGAGCATTTTTCTATTTCCCTATCATTATAAGGAAGAAATCCTATCTCTGCTACATACTAGCTTGATGACTGTGGGCAAGTTATAGAACTAACAAAATCCTCAGTTTCTCCTCCAAAATCAGGGATATTGTCACTCCATAGGGCGTCACAATGCTGGCACACAGTAAAACTCATCAAGTTCTTGCATTAGGGACTTAGAAATATATCTGTTTTAATATTTGTATGTTGAGTGACAAAAATTATAACTGCTTTTGACATGTCTGAGAGGCTTAAAACTATACATAGTTATGACCCTGGGTGGTAGGCTGAGCTCCTGGAGCCTGCTGTCCAGCCTCCTATCCTGGCTCCTGCCATTTGCTGGCTCAGTTTTGTTAAAGGAAGAAGTGAGTCGGTTCAGAGTTTCTATGTCTCATAGGTCAATGGGCCCCCACATTTTTGGCACCAGGGACTGGTTTCATGGAATACAATTTTTCTGCAGACTGGGGGTGGGGGAGGGGAGTAGAAGGGCATTAGACTCTCATAAGGAGGCACAACCTAGATCCCTCACAGACACAGTTTGCAGTAGGGTTTGTGCTCCTGTGAGCATCTAATTCTGGCTGATGTGATAGGAGGAGGAACTCAAGGCCTGAGTGAGGATGGGGAGCGGCTGTAAATATAGGTGAAGCTAGGTGGTTGGCCACCACTCACCTCCTGCTGGGTGGCCCACTTCCTAACAGGCCATGGAACCTACCAATCCTCAGCCCAGGGGTTGGTGACTGCAGTCATAGGTAGTTGTTAAGGTTAACTGAAAGCCCCATAATACTTAACAGAGTCCCATAATATGACCTCCAAATGTAACTTGTAACTCTACAGGGGACTCAAAATGCTCTGCCATATAATTCTATGTGGTAAGAAAAGACTATTAAAATGAATGAAGTTCCTTGAATTATTGTCACATCCTTCTAAAAGGCTCCCCTGAATAACACTTATCCCAACCCCAGTCCAGTTTGTGTCTCACAGACAGACTAGTAGCTCCTGAGAAACGCTCTCTGTTATACAGAGTGTCACTCCCCAAACAGAGGGCCATATTCTCTGCCTGCTGGGACACCATCAACTTCTCCTCCTGGATTTCAGAGTGCTTCCTAACAGTTTCCCCTCTCCCGAAATGTTTTAACTCATTTTCTCCCTAAAATGTATCATCTGTCCTCTGACCCTTCAGTACCTGCCCTCCGATGTACAGAAGTCAAACTTCCTCTGGCCTTGTATCTCCCCCGCACATGGATCAATTCCTACCCTGCCCCGCACATCTGCACACATCCTCCCTGTCTGCATCCCTCTTTCTAAGAAGCTTGCTCTCCTGCTGACTTTCTGACTGACACAGCCCTCCAACATTTTAATGCCTGAAGCACACAGAGATTTTGCCACACAATTTAGCCATTAATTATAAATTGTCTTGTGGCATTTGCTGTGTGTTTGCTTTGCCTCTCTGGAGACGTCTTGCTCTCATTCTGCTTCTGAGCTCTCCTCCCTTTTCTCCCAGCCTCTCATGGTGACCACACCACTTGTTGGATATGTGTTAGCACGTTTGGATTCCAGCTTTGCTTCTGGGCTTGACTTGCCTTCCACCTAACCATACGGCCAAGTCATTCTTATACACCAGAAAGAATTTTCCTTCCTTCCAAGTGTATTTCTCACACTTTTTTATTTATAGCCAGCTCTGCCTGACGAAGCAAGTGTACCTGTGTTGTGTGACAGGTGCACGGACTCTCAAGTATTAGAGCTGGGGTTGGAATCTTTTTTGCCACTTACTAACTGTATGACATTGGGCAGGTCACTTCTCTGAGCCTCAGTCTGCTATTCAGGTATATAAATATCAATGCCAGCCCCACAAACAGATATGAGAATTGTATGAGGAAATAACATAAAGTGCCTGACAAAGAGTAAGGAATAAACTTTAGGTATCTCACACCTCCAGCCAGTCTGACATATATTAATAACCTCTGTACTCTATCCTTATTATATATAGTACACATTAACACAATCAGAATCATTCTATTTATAGATGTATATTTACTTTGGGTACATATGCTTTCATTGAACATTCTTCATTAAATAATTCCTTTAATTCTTTAAGAGTAGTGTACATAGTGCTTGCAAATTTAGTATTTTCAAACTCAACTAAGTGCTCCGCTATGAAGCCTGCAGAAATTAAAACTTACTAGTTGTTCAGAATTTATTAATATCAGAAATTATCTTTAGGATGCAACACTGGTCTCTCCTCTCCCTCACATATGAGGAAATTGAAGGCTAAATTATCCCTTGATTAAGGATAAAACACAGAGTAGTAGAACCACCATGCTCATGGCTTGCCTTCTAATTTTTGAAATCTAGACATGTATTTCAAGATAGTAAGGCAGAGTTTTACAAGATATCTAATGAAAGTTTCCTCTGGAACAGTCATGACTATCATGCTCAAAATGAGTCTTATCACAGAAACTACCTCTACATTTTAAATAAATTCCTTACAAATGCTTGTTATGGTTGAATGTGTCCAGACTTTGGTTGAGAAATGAGAGATAAATGGTTTAAAATCAAAGTCTGCTGTTAAGCAGAGTTTCTGAGCAAAGCAATCACAATGCAATACCTAATTCCTAGGTTCAAATTGAACTTTCTCCTGTTTTCCTCCCTGCCTCACCTTCTGTTTCTTTTACTTTCTTTCCTTCTTGGCAATCTGAATCGACCAAACTATGCATTTCATTGACAAGTCTGTTTCAGGTACCAGTATTTCTGGTACCTTCCTGGGGAACAATCGAACCTCTTGGATCAGAGTTGACATGCAGGAGTTAAATTATCTTTGTGAACAAGGACAGAGGAACTTCAGAACTTAGTGATTGACAAATGAGTGAAATGAGTCTGGACAGTCTGTTACGTACATGATGGAGATAGCTTCTACCCTACGGGGTCAGCTCTGAGTATAAGGAGGTCCTGAGAAACCATCGTTCTCACTATTGGCTTTAGGAAGGTGGGGGCATGGGGGATCTTTTACTGCTTCCTTTTTAAACTCTTAATAGAAGGCTCCTGAGAGGTTCTGACTCAGCAGCTTTCCGAGTTACCCAGTCCTTTAAAAAGGTTTAAACGTGACCTCAACTCTCTATAACACAGACTCATAATCAGCGTTTGGTTTAGAAAGTCTAATCTTCAGAGAAACTGAGCAAATAATATCACCATAATGGCATTTCAGTTCCACAATGAGATTTTCTTCCATATATATAAACACAGACCCTGGAACAATCTTCAGGAGCATTTTATTGTTTTGATGAGACAATATAATATGAAGTTATCGTAATAACAGTGAGCTACCTTTTGTTTTTCTGGCAAGGAGAGATTAAAGCAAAGTATTTTCTAGAAAGACAAAGTGGAGAGCAGACTCTCTCTGCCTGTGCACCAAGTGTCTATTTTTAGAAGTGGAGTTCCCAAAGCCAGGGTTTCAATTGCACAGTGTGAAGGAAGTTAATCTATCTTTTGCTTCAGATTGATAGTTTGATGCATGTACTATAGCAAATCCCAGCTTTTACGCCTTCCCTTCCCTTACACTCTTTAACTTACCACACCTGAGTTGTAGAAAGTGTATGTGTGCTTGAGAAGTGGGTGGGTCAGGTGCAAGGGCAGATCCTAAATAAGCACAGAAAACCCCGTAGGAGTCTTTCAAAGATGAAAACTGTTCTGTGCCTGTCACTACCATGTTTGATTTTACAGTAAGTGTCCCTCTGTTTATAAAATATCCTGATGGAACTTGGCCATTGGGACAACAAAGCTGTAACACGGACACACAGCGGATGTGAGTTATTATGTACACTCCTCACAACTCTTCAGTGAGCTCGGTATCGATACTTTTATATCTGTATAAAACTGAGGCTTAGAGAGATTAAGTGAATTGCCTAAGGTCACATCATTAGTAAGTAGTAAAACCAAGATTCAAGCCCAGAACTCCCTTACTCGAAGTCCATGCTCCTCTCCACAGCATGGTGCTGCCTCTTGGCTAATGCTGGCTGTACAATGAACATGTTACTTATTCTAAGCAGTGACAAAAATACAGCTTACAAGAAGAGGGTAAGGGCTTTGGTCATTTCTTCTTGCTTATATTTCCACTTCTCTATCTCTTTTATTATCCTTACCTTTTTCATTCTCTGTTATTTTTCCTATTTCCATAATTATGATAAGTAAGAAATAAGAAAATTAGTTCTGAGGGCAAAGGTATTTAATAACCTACTCAGTGAATTTGGGGGAAGCTCCATAATGGTCTCTAACTCAAAACAATACTTGCTGTTCACGTGACTTAGCGCTGAAATTCCCATACTATCTGCTCACTCCTTTGGGTTAAGTGTACCTTGTCCCTAAAAGGTGTCTCTGAATGTGCCATTTTATGATGTAATTGACAAGTTTCCTCAAGATTATTGTGCCCAATATAATCCATCACAGAACACACTGTGGTTGGTTGGTAATAAAGCACAAAATATTTATTTCCTTAAGAGAGTCTCACTCTGTTATCCTGAATAGAGTGCCGTGGCATCATCATAGCTCTCAGCCAACCTCAAACTCTTGGGCTCAGGCAAACCTCTTGCCTCAGCCTCTTGAGTAGCTCAGATTACAGGGGTCCACAATGCTTGGCTAACTTTTCTATTTTTAGTGGAGATATGATCTTGCTCTTGCTTAGCCTTGGCCTCCCAGAGTGCAAGGATTATAGGCCTGAGCCACTGTGCCCCGCCAGCACAAAATATTCAAACAAGTCCTATTTAGCCAGGAACAGAGCAAGTTCTTTGGGAAGGAAAAACTGAAAGGCATTAGAAGACAGGAAAGAGGGTCCTGAGATTGTTCTCTGTGGAAAGTCATCTTCAAGGTCAGCTTTTTATTCAGGGTTGCCTGGGGTCCTCGTGGAAATGAGACACCTGCAGACTTTACACTAGGTTTAATTGCAGCTTAGATGTCAGGAAACTTTCCCTGTCTGCCAAGGCCAGCGTGGGGGAGCTCCTCTGAGCTTCTGTGTTGTACATGTCCCCTCATCCCAGCATACCTGATTTTGTGTGATTGTCTAACCCCATCACTAGACCGGTAAGTTCCTTGAGGGCATTTACTCAGCCATTCATTTGAGGAATATTTCCAGAGTTAGTGCAAAGTTCAGGAGGAAAAGTACACTGATTAAAATACCCAATGTGAAAATGTATATATATCCAATATGGTTGGGTTTTTTTCCTTTTAATTTGGAGGTCCTTTCATAGTTTGAGTTTGGGAAAAAGTCAAAGATGTGCTTCTACCTTACATTCTAGAGTTGAGCAGGTAACACGTGTGAAATGTAAAGGATGGTAACAAATACATTTTAAAAGGTTCTTGAGGGAAGACTAACACTTCTTAGGAGTTTTTCATTTTTGCTAGGTTACTAAGAATGAAATTCACAATCCCTGTACTGACTCAAAAACTGCATAGTGAGGCATGTGGTTTGAAGTGTGAGAGAGTTAGGGAAAAGCAAAGAAAGCAATAAAACATAAGAAACGGAACATGCAGTAGAAGAATCATGAACTGGTGAGTTTTAGAGTGTTGCTAAGATACAAGAGTACCAGATACAAAGCAAATTGATGACAATTATTTAGAATCAACAAACTTTCCAAAACAAAAACTACAAAGCAAACAACAAATGCCCCATCTCATTTTCTGAGAATTTGTCAGTTCATTATCTATCTTGAATGACAAAAAAAGAAAATCGCTTCTTTGTCCTGATCAGAAAACTTGTGTCCTGATTTGACAAAAATAAACCTCTGCTAGCCAGATTCTGTCACACAGTCACATGATTCAAAGTACTTATAGCAGTCATTGGGCAAATCATCACAGTCATCAACAAATGGAAATAGATTTTCCTTTAGCAAAGGTCACCAGTGAATAACAGCTTGTAGATCAGGCCCTGTTACCTGCCACAACTCTGAACTATGACATGGACTTGGGCCACCTGCACAAGAGATCTCATTTGTGGCAACTCACTTGCCATAAAGAAGGGTATAGTAGAGAGTGAGGGGTGAGGGCGCAGGGTATAGTAAAGAATGGGGGGAGCCTTAGCTGCTGACTGGCAGAAAGCCCTCCCTGGGAGGTGGAGTTACCTCTCAGGAGACCTGTCTGCAGTAGCCTGACAGTGCTGTGTCTGTGGTGCTCTAATGAACAGCCTTGAACTACCTCCCCTCTCCAAGTAATCCTGCAGGGATTACAAAGATGCTTGTAAAATTTCTATTGTACTTTCTTAGATAAACCTTCAGTTTCAACCTGCTATGAACCATTTAAATTGCCATTTTCCAGGTAACAAATGGTTGATATAGGCAATTTCATATGATTCAACCTAATTGTTAAATGGTCACGCAGATTTGGTGCTACAATATAACTGTGGGAAGAAAGCAAGAATTAAAATGTGAACACTAAATGTCTTATTATTTTTTTTCCAAGGAAAAAAAATAGTCCTATTGGGTTAAAAGAGAAGACAGATTCCTTTTCACTGCAGTTAGTATTTGTGGACTGTCTAATCCCATAGTGCTGTGAAGTGTACACAATACACAGAAGAGCCCTACATCACCCTTGAGGAATTTATCATCCCTATATGAGCATTTGGTTAAATACAGGACAAAAATAATGTTTCCATTTTCTACATAGCAGACACAAAAGGCTGGATGATAAAGTTCAACTACTCTCTCATGAAATCTATGGATGCCAGTGGCACCCAGATGTACCCGGAAATATCATTTACTGGCCTTTTTATGTTCCCCCACCCCCACCCATTACACTCTGGATATAGTAGCCTTCTTTTCTAGACAAGCTAGATAATTTGCAGGACCAATGTGAGGCCTCTTGTTTAAAAATTAGGAATTTCAAGATGGTAACAGCAGAGCCTTAGACTGGGGCCCTATAAGCAGCGGTCCTCATGTGAGCACCCAGGTTCATGCCCATAAAGGCAGTTTGGCTTCTCTCTGTTTCTCATCTAAGCCAACTTCATCCCCACCCCAGGAAGTGGCACCTGCTGTTAATCTGGCTAAAGTCCCAGATGAAATGCCTGCTCCCCAGAGAGGCCTTCCTTGACCACCCTCTGTAAAGAAGACCCTTATTTTGTGACTTATGTGACATCATGACTAGTTTGCTCCCCCCACCCCAATACTTTGCTCTTTTTTAAATTGCTAACTTCTCTGTAGACCTATTTGTTGTCTAATTCCTCTCCATGGAGATGTAGACCCCATCACAGAACAAACTTCATTCTGTTCATTTCTGTTCACATGACTCCTAGGTGTCTAGTAAGTATGGGTTTTGATGAGTAAATGAAGAAAACTAGATTATATACAGAATTTTTCTAATTTATAAAAATTATTCACTGGCCTTCAGCTTTTTAGGTGTTCCAAAAGACTCAGCTGATATACACATATGCGTACAAACATGAATGAACTAATGAATGGCTTTCCAAACTTTAGCTAATGCCATACATCAAAAATTGAACCCTTATTCAATTGTGATAACTAAGTGATTTATCTTGAGAAATCATACTATTAATACATTCTAAAATCAATTAGCTTTTAAAGTTAGTTCTGCTATGACTCTCATAACTTAAAATTTGAAAAGTACAAAGTAGGCATAAATTAAAATGTTGATAGAAAACATCTCATAAAATAATTTCTAAGAAAATATGGTAAATGTTTTTATTTCAACTCTGCTTACCATTGATAATAGAACTATAGAATTATTAAGATATTACTAAACACCATAAGAAAATTGACAAAGTCCTTTAAATGACCTGTAATTTTTTTTTTAAAAAGAAAGTTGAATGCAGCTATAATTTTTCACAAGGTTAATATTCACTTTAGGGCAGTTAAATTTAAAAAGATGTCAAAATAATTATTCAAGGTCACAAAAATTAGGACTTTGACCCCTTACAGGAATTGCTATCATCAAAATAACCTTAGTTGAATTAACCTGAAGCTCATGTTAAATTACAAAGCTTCCTGCAACATACTTATTTAATTATACCCTCTGAATTTAAGAGTCAAAGATAAAGGCCCCCTAAGACTTGACTGCTTTTCATGGCTCGACTGGTTCTGGCTAAAGAGTTGGTGTTGCAGGCAGATTGTCTTTTTCGGTGTTTTCATAGTTTCCAGCTCCAATTAGAAATTAACAAAACAAGTTATAAGCACTGATGGTTGAAGACATCTCTACATATCCAATGAGTGAGTAATGCAAACTAAATAGGTGGACACTTGCCGTTTAGAATATGATTCTCCATGATGAAAACGTAAGGCAGTCATTCTGTTTTATTCAGTGTGGCAGGTTAGGAATCCCCGTGAAGCTATGCTGAAGCAAAGAGTAGATTAATAATTTAATGTGGTTCAGAACTGTGCAATGGGGTACCACAACCTCTCATTCCGTGACCAGCTGCTGACCCTAATATGGATGAACCAATTAGACATCTCTATTAATTGTTGGGCGACCCATCTAAAACTCACTAGGAATTTTCATTTTAAACAACATTCAACAGTCTGGAAGAATCTTAGTTATCCCCATGGTGGAGGGGATTGATGAGTTAGAAGTACACAAAGGAGTTCAGCAAACAGGCGAAAAGAACTGCAAGATCATTTTAGACCGCGTTTGGTAAAAGAACAGCTTAATATAATGAGCCTTTTCTCAGTCTCCCTTGGTGGAGCATCGGCCCCCTCAGATAACCCCACACAAAGCAAATACTATTCGTCTGAACTTACATTTGCTCCTTGTTATCACAACTTATGCCACTTAATTCATTATTCAATGAATTCACTTTCTTGTTTATTAGATGCAAGGTAGCCCCTTATCCCTAAAGGCTATGTATGCAAAAGACTGCTTGTAATCCTGTCACTTCAAACCTCTCTAGACTTTTACATTGCTTCAGGAATTAGGAGGAAAGAAGCAAACAATTTAGATTTATTCCTGATGATATTAAATCTGTACTGATGAAAGAAAGAAGGAACAAACGTTAGCTCGGAATGTGTTGATTTGGAGTGTGGCTTCAGCTGCTGTCTTCACACGTAAAAGTTAGTAATTCACTTGCTTCCCATAATGAGCACCTTGAATTATTCTTCCTACATTAAAGAGGAATAGATTAAGTGCATTTGTTTTTTCACACAGGCTGCTTGCAAAAAAATGTAATACCAGTCATTAACTGTATTTCAAAGATGCAGGCCACCCCGACAATCACGTGCTGAAGACAGACGTTAAGTAGACTTTAAAATCTGATATCTGATATGTCACTGCTTTTGGGCACCACTCTCTAAGTATATTTAATGTTGGATGAAAAATGCATTGAAAATGTTTAAAAAATTTTCCCATATGGGTATTTTAAGATTCCTTTTGGTTGTCATTAACAAGATGTGATAAATATATTCTGTATAATATAAAACAATCGAAATATTGGAACTCTTCACACAGCATACCACAATGGTCAGAGATATTGTCATTTGATTTGGTAATATTATGCTACTAAAATCATTAAAATGTAAATTAATTACTGACTTAAACACACTCATTGAACTCTTAACACAACTAATATTGTATAAAATTATCTGCATAATTATATACAGTATGTTTACATAAAACAGCCAGGAAAGAGCTACAAATCAGAGGCTGAGTGTAAAATATTTTAAGCTGTGTGGTGAAGTCTTCTAAATATGGAAATCTAAGTGGTTGTTTTAGTATTGATGCTTTACGTAACTGCAGACTGTTCTAAATTTCATGCTTTACTTATTTAAATGCTAAATAACTCTATAGTTATTTTTAAAATTCTCATAAAATTCTCTCCATATATGTATACATGTGCATATATAGAGAGAGAAAGAGCGCGAGACTGAATATATTTTAAACCTGTGTGCATTATTCACAAAACTAAGAGGAAATTATTTCCTTAAATTAATTTACATTGTGAGCTATTTGAGAGTTAGCATTAGTTCATCAACAAAAGCCACAGCAAACATTCTAATACAGCACAGCTCATACAGACATGCCTAGGACAAAAGAGTCAACATCTCCAGAAAATAGGAACCATTTACAGGGAACCTCATTTTGTGAATAGAGTTGTGACTAATAAAATAATGTGTACAAAATTACTTGCAACTATTCAAAGGAAGAAAATACACTTGAAAACTCACTTACCTAGTGACCATGGATATTATTGTAATTACTGTCATTCTTTCCCAGCATTATTAATATAGTGATGAACAAATTGATTCACCTGAATAATTAACCTTTACTACAGCATAACTACCTTAGGTATAGACTAATGTTTTCTATTCAGCTGAAGACATAAGCCTACCAGGGAAATCACACTCATTAAAAATAGTGCAAAAATCAATTGTTTCCTTCCACTCTGAGGAATTAGTATCAACAATTAATTTATGCAGTGTTTTTAAAAGCTTATATCCCTATGTCTATGCACATTAAACAAAAACAGCAGAATAGAGCAAAATGAAATTAACAAAGCGTGCTAATAAAATACAACTTTTCTTGTTGATATCTTAGATATGTAACTTTTTTCATTATTGTACAACTCTTGGTTTTTACATGTGGGAGATTTAAAAAGTCACCCAGTGATTTTTATAGTGCAACCGTATGCTAGATAAAGATATTTAAGCTGTCAGTATAAACTGCTTCTGTTTTCATTTTGCATTTAATTTCAATGCCAGACTCAAGGCATAAATTTTTCATCACCTGCAATGCTATGAATAAAAGATTAAAAAAAGAACTGAGAAGAAATTCTAACACACGCAGTGCATGGGAGTGCATTGTGCAGGCGCCGTATTCATAACTAGATGTTTAATTTCCATCTTTTTTTTTCCTACGTCAGGAACATTATTATTTTGGTTAATACATCATGGAGCTAATTTCCAGCATTTTAGCTTTGCAGAATTCAAGTTTACCTAGCTTGGGCCAAAGAGGCCATTCATTCCACTTGAAGTCTGAAGTATACACCCTAAGATTTACATGCTACTTTGTTAGCACTGCAGGGTTCTATTACTCTCTTATATTTCTAGAAAGGGAATATTTCAACACCATATATTTTTGTTCTGTTCCATTGAAATAGCACATACATTAACCTTGTCTGAAAGTTCAAAGAACTAAGAGTGAACTGAAACAGTCCAACCTAATATCACTTCCTCATTAAGGGTTGGCTTCTTGTTCTCAACCTAAAGACCCACTCAATCCCAAGTGGTGAAGTTATGAGCTCGATGTTAAGGCATTTTTTATTTACTACTTAGGACTGTTTTCTGTAACACAATGCATCTTCATTCTCACTTTATTAGCTTCCACAGGACACAGAGATGAGAACAATTTCTAATTCTTGCCAATAGATCCTGAGCAAGAGATGCATAAGAGTCTTTCCTAATCTTATCAGGAGGGCTTTGGGTTTATTATTGGCCTTGTCATTTGTGAAACTTCACCTTCTCTGGGCCTGCTGGGGACTATGGGCCTGCAGGGGACAGCAAGAGTTATTCCCTTGGAGGTTAATGGCATCTAATAATGTCTAGCTTATTGACTTAGCCTCTAATTACTCAAACTAATGTCTTTAAGGTTATTGAAATCTAGGGAAATCTTTGGAAAAAAAAATAAACCAAACCATGCTCTGATACATTATTATCAATGTGGCATCCAACTAGCTCAGTTGGTCAGCAGACACTGTTGATGATACCTAGGTCATGGTTCCATTCCAGGGAGGCCAGTTAGCTTCACTTTGTTCCATGGTCACAGACGGGTACATCATCCTGTCCAGCTGTCTGAAGTGCTGATGCTCA
Organism: Otolemur garnettii; assembly: GCF_000181295.1. NCBI lineage: Eukaryota > Metazoa > Chordata > Mammalia > Primates > Galagidae > Otolemur > Otolemur garnettii. The sequence continues at coordinate 27,579,591 of NW_003852412.1, forward strand.
CCAGAATAACCAGTGTGAGAGTATGGATGGAGCAGTGTGAGCGTGTAAAGTGGAGTGAGAGTGTAGATGGAGTGGTGTGAACCAGTGTGAGAGTGTAGATGGAGCGATGTGAGAGTGTAGATGGAGCGGTATGAACAAGTGTGAGGATGTAGATGGAGTGGTGTGAAGAGTGTAAATGGAGCAGGTAGAACCAGTGTGAGAGTGTAGATGGAGTGGTATGGAGAGTATAGATGGAGCTATGTGAACCAGTGTGAGGATGTAGATGGAGTGGTGTGGAGAATGTAGATGGAGTGGTGTTGCAGTACAAATGGAGTAGTGTGAACCAGTATGAGAGTATAGATGGAGCAATGTGACAGTGTAGATGGAGCGGTATGAACCAATGTGAGAGTGTAGATGGAGTGGTGTGGAGAGTATAGATGGAGAGCAGTGTGAATCAGTGTGAGAGTGTAGGTGGCGCAGGTAGAACCAGTGTGAGAATGTAGATGGAGTGGTGTGGAGAGTGTAGTTGGAGCAGTGTGAACCAGTGTGAGAGTGTAGATGGAGCAGGTAGAACCAGTGTGAGAGTATAGATAGAGTGGTGTGAACCAGTGTGAGAGTGTAGATGGAGTGGTGTGAGTTCACCTCTGTAGTGAGGCTCTAGAGGGCATCAGTATCATCTTCTGTGAGCACTGTATAAAAATTAGTGATTTTTGATAAGACCTTTTTCTTTTTTTTTTTTTTTTTTGCTTATTGTTTATGACCATAAAGCTAGTGCTTTATATCTTCAGAAAATTTAATGGGATTTAATTAGCTGGACTTCATAGCATCTCTGTGATGTTGGCAAGTTTAATTAAAGTTTCTTTACAGATGAAAAAATTCAAAACTGAGAGGTTAAGTCACTTGTCTGAGGCCCTGTAAAGTCTCAGGGGCATTCCTCAGATTGGAATCCCTGCCTTCTCTGTCTCATTCCACTGTGGTACCCATGAAACTGCTCTGCCTCTATGGAAACAGCCCAAAGTCACAGTAATATGTCACTGTATTATCACATTATTTTTCATTATGCTGGAAGACACAGTTTAGTGAAAAGGCATAGCAAGTGAAGACTTACAGATGTATCTTCCTTTAAGCAATATAAATGTATGGAAATTTGGATTTGCAGAACAGATGAATTAGAGGGTGTCTGTATCACTTAGTCTATGCTATTTCACACTGTTATTAATCACTTTTTTGTATTCCCTAACTTCCCAGCTAGCTAGTAAGCACAGGGACCAGGTCTTATATCTCTTTGAATCAATTGTAGGTATCAATAAATATTTGTTTATGACAATGGCTTTTGACTAGAATGGGATTGGGGAATAGGAGACTATATACCCTGCGGAAATGACAAAATAGGAATTGAGATAAGCATGGTGCTGGGAAGGAGTGCATTTTTCCTACCTGGTCTGTGTAATTACAGGAATTTTAGTTTGATGTATTACATGAAAAAGCACCTAACATCCACTCCGGACACCAGGCATGAAGAGGACCTATAGAGATGATGCACTTAAGGAAAATTTTTGCCAACAGTAACATGCTTAAACAGCAGGGTAGGAGAGGCAGCTTGGAACAATTGTGGAAGGCAGAGACCTCACCATGCCCCAGAACCACCTGTCAGTGGGGACATGGTGTTGGGCGAAAATTACTTGCTTAGTATTCCAGATTGAAAGACACATAGCTACGGGAGACAAGAAACTTTCTTTTTATTTTATAAAATTATTTTTCATAAGGTCTTTTAAGTTATGTGCTTCTTTTTTCTTTTTTATTTTTCTTTCTTTCTTCTTCTTCTTCTTCTTTTTTTTTTTTTTTTGTGGTTTTTAGCTGGGGCTGGGTTTGAACCCACCACCTCCAGCATATGGGGCCGGTGTCCTACTCCTGTGAGCCACAGGTGCTGCCCCTAAGTTATGTGCTTTTCTCATGCCTTAAGTGATCTTACTTGGGATAAAATTGATTTACCCAGAACTGTTCATAAACATGGCAATTTTGTAAGTTAGAGTATGCCCATAAAGCTCTGTACCCTCAGGTAATTGATGTGAATTTGATTCTGTTAGTTAAGGATGAAGTCAAGGACTGTTGACTTCAGACAGGCCGTCCCACTGTTCTCACCCCGTACAGTCACCTGCTGCCTATTCACATCTCCACGGCTAAAGCTCTGGGTACTGGGAGACCTCAAAGAATAACTGTCTGCAATCTCCAGGCTGATCCCATCACCAACTTCTATAGTGGCTAGGGATAATCACTGTTGTTTCTTCTATATGAATATTCTGCCCAAGATTATTAGATGATGTAAATTCATTGCCCAACTTTATTTGTCAAAAGCTAGAAAAAAATTATTTAGTGCTTGTTCTCAGGTGACATATAGCACCCAAGTTCACACTGCATAGATTCACAGGATAATTACGTGGACAATATAGTTCAATTTTCATCTTCTGATTTTAAAAATAAGAGTAACAAATTAGTGCTTTATATTATTTAATCTTCGATGATGTTTTGCCTTCTTCAAAGGGATTGAGTATCAGTATTTTAGGGATGGTTTCTGTCCGCCAGATTAATGCTAATTAACGTAGGAAGCTTCCTGTGTCTGTGAACATCCTAAAAACTCTGTGCAAATTTGGGAGGTCTATCTGTATGTTGAATGTTTTTAGCCAGAGTCTTTTTCAAACTTCAAAGAAGTTCCTGTTTCAAAAGAGGGGTAAGAATTTTACCACTCTAAATCTTCACCTTGTATTTATTTGTAAGAAGTTCATATTTATATTCTCTCTGTTATAATTAAAACTCTGTCGACCTCAATTTAATCACTTTATGAATTTCTTTTTGAGACAGAGTCTTTCTTTGTCACCCTTGCTAGAGAGCTGTGGCATCATATCTCACAGCAACCTCAAACTCTTGGGCTTAAGCGATCCACCTGCCTCAGCCCCTCAAGTAGCTGGGACTACAGGCACCTACCACAACATCCAGCAATTTTTTTTTTTTTTTTCTAGAGACAGGGGTGTAGCTCTTGCTCAGGCTGGTCTCCAACTCCTGAGCTCAGGCAATCCACCCTTCTTAGCCTCACAGAGTGCTGGGATTATAGGTGTGAGCCACTTTGTGTGGTCCCATATTTCCCTTTTAAGAAGGAAAAAGAAAAGGGCACATTTGACACATAAAAAATACATACTCATTATAATATTTCCATATGGAATACTGGGAGAGATTAACAGGGGCAAAGGAAATGCCTTTCCTTGAGATATTTAAGATAAAAATAAATGCTCTCTCCAGGAGGCTTTTTATGTATTTATTCTCAGGAAGTTGTCTGTTAGACTGGAATTCTTAGGGTTCTCTCCAGGCTTATGGTTTCTCTATTATGTGCATCTAGAAGATGTCAAATAATTACTTTTATTCAGTGTCAATCAAACGCATCACTTCAGACACATGCCAGGCTTAGCTAACCTGTCTTTTAAAAAAAGAAACTTCTTTGAACAAAAATACCCCAAATAAACACACACAGAGAAGATGAGGTGTTAGAAAATGGAGTTCTGTTCAGATTTGTGTCATCAACTCACTGAGTTCTCAAAAGCAAGTTAGTCTTGCCAGAAGTCCTTGAAATACATATTTTTTAAACTCTCAGTTGCTTAAATGAAAAAAAGTTGAATTTGAGGTAAGTCAAATATTTCTCAACACATTGACGATGATTTTTAAAATATCCTGGGTTTATGCGAACAGAATTATTAGGAAACGGCCCCAGAAATCTGTAGTCTAACAAGTGACTAAAGTGATTCATTATATAAGTTTGGGGAGTCTGAAAGAATGTGATATTTTTAGTCCCTTAAGATTTTGGTTTGGGTTAGTTGGTATGTGTTTTCTGCCTTCTGAAGATCTTTGATATATAATATTCTATAACTTCTTCTAATCAATTTCATCTAAAGGCTGGGAAAACACATTTCCAGGCCTGAAATGAATTGTTGGTGAGTATGAAACAGCATTCAAGGAGTTAATTCAAAATTCTATTGTCAAGAAATCTCAGAAATGAGAGCATGGGTATGATATTAAAAATAAAAGCTTTCTTTATTCTTTAAAAATCAGTTCTGATTTCAAAAGGCATTGATAAGTACAGGGTCAGCATATTTTTTTCAGTAACGCTCTTGGGGAAACACTAATTTAATGTGCTCTTTTGGACAATTGTTTCTATTTGGATCTTACAAAAAAGATTTTAATTCAGAAGGGAAAGGTATTGGTGGAAATTTATAAAAGGTTTATGAGGGTTTTTTTTTTTTTTGATTAACAAAACTGAGAGCCAAGACACCTTCTGTTTCTAATCATTTTTCTATTAACTTGGACTTCTTTTCCTCCAACCTGAAAGTGAGAGGTAAAATCTTGTACTTAGTGCTATGGAGGTGTTTGCCAATATACTAATGTAATTACATTTAGTCACTTGGAAAATAGATTTATGACAGAAGCACTGTTAACAATGGATATTTTTTGCCTTGAGTTCTGTTTTCTCTTGACAACTTCAATAGTATATTTAAAAGGAGTAAATATGAACATAGGAGTAAATGAAGGATAGTGAAACATAAATAATATTTTCTTTCTACTGACAAATATTAATGTTTCAGGCAGCAGCAGGTGATTTCAGGTCACCAAAAAGTGTTTGCAACTAAGCTACTAAGCCACAAAACAATCCTTCAAGTTTTAGAGATGACCTAATGGTAAGAAGATAGCCTCCTTAGGTTTTAAAACATAATGACCAGATAGGATGCTATTATTTCCAGATGTTTCTATATGCTGGAAATTTTACAAAATGGTTGTTATTGCAGAACAATGAATTTTTTTTTTTAAATAAACAGAAGGTTATTCAGCCATTTTGAGGTAATCTCTCACTACTCAATTGGTAGCTCCATGCTGGCTGGTGTGTAATATAGCTCATTCAATTATTATTTAGGGTAACATGCTAAATTGTTCATGTAAATTTGACTGTCCATTTTTGTGAAGTATATAGATTAACTTTTCCCATTTTGTCCACTCCAGGGAGTATCTTTCAATTTCATTAGGCAGTTAAGTGATTTTCATTTGGGGTTATATGTGAATATTTTTAAAAGAGAATTCCTGCAGATATCGAACTCATACTTGGAGTTTCTTCTAAATTTTGTGTGCCAACTTATTTAAATTATTAAGATTGAAATAGCTTTTGATCTCAGACCATCACTTTATAATCATTTTATCTATAAGAGAGAAGCGTGGCTCTACTATTTCTTTATTATAATTTTGTCATGCCACAAATTCAAGATTCATACTTTCAGTGAACCTAAAGTCATCATCTTCCCAATTTATTTGTAAGTCTGTAGACAACTTATATTTTAGCCCTCACTAAGAACGTAAATTAACTCATGAAACACACACAGCATACAGAGTATCAAACACTGCTGTTAAACAATTACCTGAGTTTCAGGTGACTTAAAGTTTTTCCAGTGCCCTTCAGGTTGATCACTAGAAGTATTCCCACCTATAGTATATGTATTAGCAAACTGGTGAGTCAGGGTCTTAGACTCCTAAAGATGACTTTCTTGGAGTTTCTAATAGACAATAAATTATTTTTAAACATACTTTGTTGGATAGTTAATTTATTTAAGTGACCTCTAATCCCTGGGAAAGATTAAATTAAGAATAAAGTTTTATGTCAGCTTCCTTTTTAATAGTTTTCTGGGGCCTTTCTCCTATAATAATATAATTTATATTATCTTTAAAATCTATCATATAAATACATTACCATGCATAACTATTCTAAGCAATAGCATTATTATTATTTTTTATATTTATTCATTTCAAGTCATCCAGCATGCTATTACTGACCCATGTGGCTAAATATTCTAATTTGTCCTTGTGACTTATAATTAGGTTAAGCAGAAGTTCATTAAAAAAGGATTTTGAAGTTTATGAGAATTATTTTTCTGTTACATGCATGTCCATAGATAGAAAACTCACAGATTTTCTTTCTTTCATAATATACTACAATATGGTTACAAGTGCATTGAAATTCATCTTGTTAGAATGGTAGTAATATATCCCACCAGGACTACTGTTCCTAGTAGCAATTTAAAATAATTATTGTGAGACTTGATGCTAGACACTAGGTTTGCAATAGAATTACAATGAGGGAAGTGTATTAGAGACAAAACATTGCTGGAAGAAAACTTTATAATGGCGCAATTTGGAAGTAAGCTTCAATTTTACAGTAATAGATTCTCTTTATGATGGCACAAAGGACTGAATGCACTTAGCAAATTTAAATCTATTATTAGTCACACTTTGTGGATTGCAGTGCAAAAAGGAGAAAAGAAATTAGCTTTTTAAGTATGTTCTTATATAAAACAGGTTCTAGTAAGAACAGTCTTAAATAAAATCTCCTTGTTACAGTTCAGAAATACTGTCAGTCTTCAGGACAGCAGGGAGTTGTCCAACTTTAAAAGTCTTTCCAAAAATAGTTCTGGAGGTCTCTAATTTCAAATGATAAGTTTCTGAAGTCAGGATATGTTCAACATCAGTGTATTTCTTATCTACAGAAATATAGCAGAGAATGAGAAAGACTGAGTTAATTTGCTCTCTGCCGCCCGTCATGAGCTCTCTTTTTGAATGAAGAGGTGTTTGTAGTTCACATTGGTGCTACACCTGCCTTTACTGTGATTTCAATTACTGTGAAGAGAACTCAGCAGCATTAAATGGTATGATGTGGCACTCATCTAAAGTAAAAAGAGTTGCAATTGGTAATTTTGTGAAGGAAACCAACAGCAAGAATTCAATAGGCATTTTTAGTATAAAACCAAAACACCAGGCTCTGCGCCTGTAGCTCAAGTGGATAGGGCTCCAGCCACATACACCAGAGCTGGCAGGTTCGAATCCAGCCTGAGCCTGCCAAATGATAATGACAACTACAACCAAAAAATGGCTGGGTGTTGTGGCGGGCACCTGTAGTCCCAGCTACTTGGGAGGCTGAGGCAAGAGAATCACTTAAGCCCAAGAGTTTGAGGTTGAGTGATGCCATGGCACTCTACTGAGGGTGCCAAAGTGAGACTCTGTCTCAAAACAAAACAAAACACCAAAAATCCAGGCTTCCATGTTCAAGTTAAGTAAAATGTTATACGCATATTTTTGTTTTAATTATAATCTGTTTTTTCAATCTCATTGGAAAATAACATAGTATAAAATATTGGATACATACATAGTTTTAAAATAATGTAATATTATATTACATTATTTTATATTATAACATTAAACATCCATGATATTATTAACTGGATATGTAGGGATGCAGCTATAATTCTTAAGAAATAATAAATAAAATTCTTGTCTGAGATGCTTCACTTAATTTTTTGCCTGTGAAATGAGTGGAAACATCAGTTACATTGGGAAAATTTATAAAAATTTATAAATATAAATTATATAAAAATTGATGTTGGTAGATTGAAAGATAAGAAAGCAAGGACAGGGCTCGGCGCCTATAGCTCAACCGGCTAAGGCGCCAGCCACGTACACCTAAGGTGGCAGGTTCGAATCCCCAGCCTGGACCCGCCAAACAACAATGACGGCTGCAACCAAAAAATAGCCGGGCGTTGTGGCGGGCGCCTGTGGTCCCAGCTACTTGGGAGGCGGAGGCAAGAGACTCGCTTGAGCCCAGGAGTTGGAGGTTGCTGTGAGCTGTAATGCCACGGCACTCTACCCAGGGGGACAGCTTGAGGCTCTGTCTCAAAAAAAAATAAAAAATAAAAAAAAAAAAATAAGAAAGCAAGGACAGATAGATAATAGTCATCTTTAAAATAAAGTTCTATACATCAGTAGTTACAAATAACTAAAATAGTCCAAGGGAATAACTAAGAAACAGCATTTTATTATAAATTATCCAAATTCACCACCAATGTTAACACTTGATATTTCTTTCCTGTGATTTTTGTTTTGCTTCTGTAGACAGCGATAGCCACCTTTGTTTAATAATTTGAGTCCACTTTTTACCCTCCTGGTCTCCAGTCAGTAGCTTATACATAGACTATTCATAGGCTCAATTCTGCCAATGCTCAATTAATTTAAAATATGTGCTTTCTTTCCTGCACTTCAAAGACATCACCCTCCTGGTTTTTCTCCCATTTCTCAGCCTTGAGTCTGTGGTTATACTTCAGCCTTGTGGCTGTGTCTCTCCCTCCACCTGCTGAGTAGGAGTCCATCCATTTCCATGGGTCAGTTAGCAAGTACGTGCTGAACCCTCAAATCTAGCTCTGTACAGAGCTCCAAATCTATGTAACCGCCTGCCTACTGAGTGTCTATCTTTAGATATTTCATAGATACCATGGCATTTACTTTCTCCCCCAAGCCACATATATTCTTTCCCAGGCTTTCTTTATCATAGTGAACCATCTACTCAGTTGTCCAAGCTAGAAACCTGCATATCATCCCTAAAACACGTCTCTTCCCTCTCCTACATTTCACCCACTTCCAAGTTCAGACACCTCCACTTCCTATTTCACAAGCATGTCCACTTCATCTAGTCCCACTGCCATTGTCGTAATTTGGGTCACCATTATGTTTCTATAAAATTATTCTAATGCTCTCTCAATTGTTTTTTCCTCCCACTCTGACATAACACATTCTCCATGTTGCAAAGAGACAAATCCTTCCAAACTATTTCATTAAAATGATAGCATATTGACAAATATAAATATACAAATTTCTTTTCTAAAAAACTCCTCTGAAAAAAATACACAAGTAAAATCTAAATATAAGCCATAGAGTAAGAAAAATCTTTGCAATACACACAGCAAAGAGTTAATGTTACTAATCAATAAAAAACCCTTGTAAATCAGTACCTAAAAAATATGGGCAAAGGGCTTAGGCAGCCAATTTATATAAAAATAAAATGGATTATAAGAACATAAAAAGATGCTTAACATTACTTGTAAAGGAAATGAAAATTAAAATTAGATATTTTTCACTTATCAGACTGAGAAAGATACTAAAGTTTGAGAATGTGGGGAAAATAATCCTTGTCATATACTATTGATGAGTATATAAACTAGCATAATTTCTTTGGAGGGAAATCTGGAATATCTGTTGAAATTTAAACATTTTTATCTACTTAAAAATTTAAATAATGGTTGCATGTTATCAGACTTCTATACTTCTAGAAATATAGCCTTCAGATATATTAGCATATCTATACAAAGATAAATAAAGTTCTTATAGTAACTTTTATGTACAATAAGTAAAAACAGGAGTTAACAAATATCTATAAATTTATTTTTGGTTAATTTATGGAAACTTATATTCTAGAATATTAAGAAGTATTTAAGAAGAATAAGGTGGATCTGTAGCCATATGGAAAAATCTCTATGTTATACTGTCAGGTGGAAAAGTCAGACACAGAACAGTTTGTACAATATGCTATTATTTGTGTAAAAAAGGGTATATATCTCTATATGCACACACTTTTATATGCACGTATACGCCTAGATGGAAATTCTCTGAAAAACCACATAAGAAACGTTCACAGTGGCTGCCTTTGGAGAGCTCTTTTATGCTGCGTTATGTGCTATTTTTCAATAATTAAACTTTAATTTTTCAATAATTAAAAACAGCTAACTATAAAAAGTACAAATATTGTCATACCATTACTGCCTTAAAATCTTTAGTGCTTTCTCATTACCACTAGGATAATTAATATCCATGTTCCTTCACAAAGTCTGTGTGACATTTACGAGCAGGTGCCGGCCTCACAGAGCATCTCTCCCTCACCACTCTCCATTCTCAAACTCTACCTCTGGTCACAACAAACTTCTTCAGTTCCTCACGTTCACTTACAACAATTCCTTCCATACTATTCTTTTGCTTGGCTAACTCTTTATGTTTCACGTCTTGCTTTAACGTCTTTCTACCAGGAAGTCTTCTGTGATCTTCCCATCCCTTTAACAGCAGGCATCATGTTTAACTGTATGTCTTTCCTCCCACTGACTAGAACCTCCATAAGGACAAGAACCACACCCCTTTGCTCGCAGTTAACATAATGCATGGTACAAGGTAAGTACTCACTTAATAGTCTATAAATAAATGGATGCAAATGAACAGAAAGAATTAATTCAAAAAGATCACATATACATATGTATGTCTATACATCTCCTTATTAATTTAAGAATTGTTAAGTAGCTACAATTAGGCTGAACTTTAATAGATACTTTGAAATAAATAAGGAGCCCAAGAATGAGCTGAAAGTTTGCATTTGGGAGTGGAAACCACATGTTACTGTCAAAATAACTACAAGGATATCAATAATGGCAAATGACCACTGAAAACTGTTCAAAGAACCAGAAATAGCCTTCATTTGCATTTATATCCATTTCTGAACTTTTGCTGACCCTCCGCCCCCTACTTGTAAAGGGTGCTGTCTCTTCCATCTTGTAGAATTTCTAGGTACATGTTTCCCCCTAATTTGGAAACTCTAGGACTCTACATTTCATGCTGGCTATATACTCCTTTCTTGTTCCCTTAGCTCTGCGCCATTTCTACGACAGGATTTGTTGTACACACACATTTTATTCTGTAGGTTCAACCATTAAATTACCAGTATTCAAACTTGCCCCTGAAAAATGACAACTTCATGTGGCTGAACCTAATGATAAAGTTTCTGAAGGCAGGTTACCGTGTCATATTTTTTCTTGGCCTAAAGTTATCTTGGCACTATTCTATGCAGCAGTAAGTCCGTGGTTCTCAAAGAGAGGTTTGTGAACTTTGTGGGTCCCCAACACCCTTTCAGGCATCTGTGAAATCCAAACAACTTTTATGATAATACTAAAATCATAAAAGCCTTTTTTACTACATTGAAATTTGCACTGATGGTACTAAAGAAAAGGTGAGTAAAGGCTCTGGTGTCACCGCACACATCAGCACAGGTGGCACCACGTACTCACTGGATTCTTCACTGCCATGCACTTACACTTAAAGAAGAAAAAGGCCAGTCTCAGGAAGCAAGGCCCTGATGAAGCAGTAAAAAAACTAATGAATTTTATTGAATCCTGATCCTCGATTATACATATTTTCGATATTCTGTATGATGAAATGGTATATATACATAGAGTATTTTTGCTGCATATCCAGAAACAACGCACTTGTGTGAGTGAGTTGAAGGCTGAACTAGCCATTTTTGTCATGGAATACCATTTTTACGTGATAGAACAACGGACAAGTATTTGGCAGATATTTTCTCTAAAATGAACAATGTGAGACTGTCATTTTAAGGAAAACAACTGATATTAATTTTTTCCAATAATAAAATACAAGCATTCAAGCAAAATCAGAAGTTTGGAAAACTTACATCTTCCAGCATACACTTGACAGCTTCTTCATATTTGAAGAAAGATTTTTCTGATGAGATCAGTGGTGACATTAACAATGATAATTTTTGATATTGTATAATGAAGTGTATCAACCTTTGAAGATTGATTATGTGTAACTCAGCCAGCCAATGCAATATTGATGGTTCTAAATTTTACATGGTAAAAGATCCATTCAAAGTGCAAGCCAGCAATGTCACTCTTATGCACTAATATTTTGTTTTTCAAGACATGGTTATTTTTCATAAAACACATTAATGAGTACTAATAATTTATTGTCTTTATTTTCAAGTAGATTAAAGACTTTGAAAGTTTCTCAGTCTTAATTTTCAATGACAAATGTTTTTAGAAATAATCCACATATACAAAAGTTCTTTGGGGTCTTCAGTAATTTTTAAGAATGCAAAAGAATCCAGGAGGGAGACGTCATAGACCCAAGACCTGGAGCAGCTCACAGGCTCTTCAGGTCTGCAATACAAATGGCCTCCAATGCAACTAGATTGCAAAAAGTGGGAAAGAAGCAGAATGGAGAGGGGAAAAGGTTGAAGAGGCAGAGCCTGAAGAATCTGTGGTGGAAAAAGTACTGGCTGGATGCACAGTAAGCAGAAGGCTGGGTATTTCTTGCAGTCGAGGGATTTACAGGTGCTGACAATACTTGGGAACCTGAAGAAAATTTAGATTGTCCAGAGTTAATTGAAGCATTTCTTAATTCTCAAAATGTGAGTAAAGAAAAAGATAGTACAAAAAGAAAATCTTTATCTGACAGAGAATCTGATGACAGCAAATCAAAGAAGAAAAGAGATGTTGTCAACAAACCAAGAGGCCCTGCCAGACTGTGATCCCGAGAGAGTGACCCGGAGAGAGTGGCCCCGAGAGAGTGGCCCCGACAGCAGGGGGTTAATGCTTCTTAGGAAATGGAAAGACTCAGACCAGGCAGACTCAGTGCTGAGGCAAATAGGAAGTGTCCCCAAATTGTAACTGCTTTTTATGAAGGGAGACTAGCTTGGCATTCTTGTCTAGAAGGCGAAGCCCAGTAACTGTTCGTACTGCTATATATATACATATATACTTTATATACATATACTAGTTAATCAAACACCAAGACCCAGATTGTGTATACACACACACATGTCAATTGCATTCATTTATGAATTTATTTATTCAGAAATACTTGTTCAGTGCCCCTGGGTGCCAGGTGCTCAGCAGCGTTCCTGATTACCTGCTCCCTCTATCCCCCCCCGCACCTCTTTGCTGCGAACATGGGCCTACTCTTGTTTTTTACCATCTCTCCTTTTTTATTTTTCGGTCTCAGGATGGGGAAGTAGGAAGTATCAACATTTTCCAAGATGCTAACACCTCCAATTCAAGGACAGATAAGCACAGGTCAGCCAGGAGGTGTCGTCTTTGTGCCCACGTGCAGCGGAGCAGAGCAGCCCGAGTGACTGCAGCACCCACACGGACATGCAGATGTGTGTGAGTGTCAGCTGTCAAGGCCTCTCTGTCCTCCTTATTAGACAGCCCACTTTTGTGTTAATTTTTGTGGTTTAGTAATCACATTTTTTTAATCAATAAATTCATTTGGACTACCTAAAATAATAGAAACAATATATTTATGTTGGACTACCTAAAACAATAGAAACACAATTAATTATTCTTTTAAAATTGCAAATAAGGCCAGGCTCAGTGGCTCATACCTGTAATCCCAGCACTCTGGGAGGCTGAGGTGGGTAGATCACTGTGAGCTCACAATTTCAAGACCAGCCTGAGCAAGAGTGAGGCCCCCATCTCTACTAAAAATAGAAAAATTAGTCAGGCATGGTATTACATGCCTGTAGTCCCAGCTACTCAAGAGGCTGAAGCAGGAAGATTGCTTGAGGCTGAGAATTTGAGGTTGCTGTGAGCTATGACTCCACAGCACTCTACTCTGGGCAACAGAGTGAGACCCTGTCTCAAAAAAAAAAACAAAAAAACTACAAATAAAAGAAGACTCAGAGTAGATGCCTCCCTTACCTGGCACTGGTTCTGAATAGCAGGGTAAGACTTTTTAGAAACAATTCTCAGACTTCCTTTCAATTGGTTTTAGAAAACCTGAGTTACGAACATGGTCACAGAATGTGTTTTGGGAGTCTGAACCCCAGGGCTGGAAGGCAGCTTGTTCACAGCACTGAAGCTGTGCCCTCACACACTGTCCTCTGGCTGGTACAGGAATGGTGGCACAGAAAACTCAAGCAGCCGCTGTCTGGTACGGTGAAGGGGGGGAACCATGAGGAGGATTGTCTTTCAGTGGAGCACTCGATTACAATCTCTAAAAATGTGGCAGAGCCGTTTGGCTGCTGAGAAGCCTTAGTTACAGACACAGACTGCAGTGCTGCTGGCAGAAACAGAGCAAAGACACTGGGCCAGTGAGAGTAAGAGGTCACCAGCAGCTGCAGCCCTATCAAAGGAGAGTCTTAGAACACGTTCTGCAAGAAAAGGATTTGCTGGTCACACTCTGCCCATCTATTCAGTCACACCTGCACAGACAGACGTCAGCAGCCTGTCTTGAGCCGTGAAGTGCTCTGAGGGGTAAATGGCATCCACTTCTCACTAGGCCCCCCTTTCTCTGAGAGTTTGCTCTTGCATCTTATTTGCACCTCTTATGGAATAAATTGTTTGCAGCCCAGCATTCGGGTTGTCCTTCTGCTCCCATCTCCTGTGTAAGCTTATGGAAACCCATTTACTTACCTTTCTGGTCTAAACATGGTGGATAGTAGGTGTTCAATAAATATGGTTGAATAAATAAAGTATAAAATTAGCAAAGCCTTCAAAAACCAGCTGTCCTATATTTATTCATCTACTTTTTCCTCCAACAATGATTTAGCCGCCCCCATCACATACAGAGTGGTATGCTAGATGTTGTCGGTTACATTAGGATAAACTAGACATGACCACTTCCCCTAAAGACACCATAGTTCCAGAAACCAAACTAGTCCCTTTACTGAGAGCCAAATAAAGACACAATACAGATTTTGTTCTTCCATTTTGATCACATCTGTCAAGCTACCAATGACCAGAAATGATCAACAAATTTGTGCAACTGTGAAAATTGATGTTCCTTTACCTTGCTTGTCTATCTTCAATTAGATCAATCAGGTAAAAACAAACAAAAAAATTCCTGACTCAGGAAAAATATCAAACCTTATTACAATTTAGAACTGTACGCAGATTCAACAAATGACGTATTGCTTATTTCAAAGAAATATCTGCATTCCTTATACGTGGCTTGGCTCACATGCCCATTTCAGAACCAGTTGTAGAGGCCAGGGCAGGGTGCACCTGACTGGCTCGGGGGTACATGGGATATGATCCATAGGCCTCCGCCTGCCATGTTCACCACAGTACCCCTGGAACCCAGCACAGTGACTAGCACAGAGCAGGGACCCTATGATATTCATTCACTGAAAGAAGAAATGAGAAATTAATCTAGGATGCAAATTATGTGTTTTATCAAGCATGCTGCGTGGGTAAGTGCTGTAACCTTGCAGTTGTGCTGTGTGGCTTCAAAGCTGGCCTGCACCACTTATTCACCATGTGACCTTGTCTAAGTAAGTTACTTAACCTCCCTTTGCCTCAGTCTCTGCATCTGTGAAATGTAGATAATAACAGTGTTCCTCTCATAGGCTTATTGTAAGTATTAAATGAGTTAATACATGTAGAAGTTCTTATTACAATGCCTTCAGTAAGGACTCAGAACACGTTAGCTATTTTTATCTATGTCTGTGTATGTGCTCCTGGAAAGACATTTATTACTCTTAGTTTGTATTAATCAAGAAAAAATAATATTGGGAAAATTTCTGAATATCCTACAAATAAAATATTTAAAATGTTTATCAAAATCATAAATTCTTCCTAAGTCTTCATATGTCCTAAAACTCAGCAAATTTCTCAAAGGTGGTTGAAGTTCAAATCTCTGCCTCATGTTTCATACTTGGGAAATGAGGATAAAAATATTTATCTTCTGTCGTTATTGTAAGGATTAATGTTAATGGTCAGAAGGTAAAAAGTGCCCACCAAACGTTACCTATGTCATTGTGTCTATAGAAAATAAATAGAGTTACAAAAGAGCAGGATTAAATTTACAAAAGACATATGCGAGGAGAAGAAACTTCTGTTTACTTTCCCATGCTTCCAAGGATTAACAGGATATTGTCCATAAGAAATAGGTGTGGTTGGAACAGAAGAGAACGTGCAGAGGGAACATGATGTGCCCATTTACCGAGTTAGGTTGAGGCCATAGCCAGAAGCAATACAGTGCAACTGGGAAAAAGCTGACTTAGGTTATTTACAGTAACTCACAACCACGTAGGGGACATAAAGAACAATTTCCAGGTGGTGAGAAGAGTTAACATCGGCACAGAATGAGGTCGTAGAGTCTCTTCCTCAGAGATCAACAGGGGATGCTCGAGGTATCTCTCCCACCCTGAGACACTGCTGGTGGACCTTTCCAGCCCTTTCAGTCACATGAAGGCTGGTGAAAAAGAAAGTAGCAACCGGGTTTGTGAGCGACATCGGCATTATCACATAACCCCCAGAATTTACATTTGTCCTTTCATTCCCACAGAGTAATTGTTGAGCACACAGTGCTGCAGGCACTGTTAGTTGGTGAGTCACTAGGTAAGAGGTCAGGCCCCTGTGCTTAAGGAGCTTACAGCACAGCAACTGTCACATCAATGGTGACAGCACTATATGGTTGTTATAACGAGGCTGATCACGTATGGTTCTTTTGTGTGCTAAAGCCAGAAAGCCCAAGAAAACCACCTTAAGCAAACATTCATTAGCTGAGATAACAGCAGTGATGGAGGGGTGACAACTGCAACCACCTTTGGATAGTTGATTTTTAGATGCTCCCCCCACCCCCCACCCTGTCAGAAGATTGGAACTCATGGGCAACATCTTTCATGTACAACCAAAGGGAAATAAAAATCTTAGAGTGTAGCGTAGTATTATTGGCTCAGACTAGGCTGGCTTGGGCCCATTTCTTAGCCGATCACAGAGGTTAGTGGGGGTGGAATATACTGATTGGCTCAGCCTCCAGCTCACTCAACGTTCCTTGAGGCACACAGGTGTGGGAGACATGATTCTCCAAGGCAGACTTGGGAACTACTGCCTCAAAAAAGGAGAAAGTGATGCTACGCCTCCCCGACAGCAATAGCACACCACCCAAGAACATGCCTGCTTGACAATCAATATGTTCAATATTTTCAGTTTAAAAATAGTCTTAGACTACCTTCTGGAGGTGATGCACTGCCTTATGAATTTCTCAAGATTAAAAGGACGTTGGCCGAAAGTTTATAATCTGGAAATGGGACAGGAAGATACTGTATATATAGATGTAACACAAATAACTCATATGTATTTGGGAGAGTTGTTGGAAGGGTGCTGGTTTCTACTGCAGGACTCTGGAAAGTGCCCCCAGAAGGAGGTGCCCTTTGCAACAGATCTCACAGGAAGATGAGAGCGGTGCTGCTCGTTCCAATACAATCTCAGCAGAATATAAAGCAATATAATTCCTCTAGATATCCTACATTATTTGTGAATGCTGGTAAGGAAGTGGCAAATGTCTGGGGTTACTGGCAGAAAGAATACAGTTACTGTGAATAATGGTGCTTACCTTGACCTGGGGTAGAGTTGGCTGTGGATGTCTGAATGAGCAAAGGCTATGGCAACGTGTTCATGGGGAATAGCTGAGACTCCTGTGGCCATCTGACGTCAGTCTAAAGGGCATCACTAAATGTTGTCTTGGACAGGTTGTTTCTCTGCCGGCTCATAGGGCCACCTTGCTCCCTCAGGCAGCCCTCGGAGGCTCAGCAGCATCCTTACACACAGCGTGTGTAAGCATACAGCACACAGTGTGTGATGACAGCCAGCCTGGCAGCCACCACACCCTTAGCCTTTCAGGGTAAAACAAAGTGCAGCTCCCCCCACTGAGCATCCTGATTAAATAAATTAACCATGGCACTGCTTGCAAATACACACACTAGAGTGCAGGAAATGAACAGATACAATGGCCAAGCCTGTATTTAATTTTAATTAAATTTCATTCTGTAGCTCAATTAATCCACATCTCCAAATGTCAGCAGGACTTAGGCAAATGGTATGACATCTGCTGCACGGCACAGGACCATAAAACCTCCACTGCACGCGAGGTCTCTGGAAGCACACCAGGAAAAGTGAAATATCTTTATTAAGTGTGCAGTAACATATAGAAGTCTAACTCAGAATCTAATGAAAAAACATAAAATAGGGCAGAAAATTAGACTAAGAATGTGAGTGGTTATGGGATGGCAAATATTCCTCAATATCCTGCCTTCTGTTATTTACTGTTTCACGGTTACATTTGGCTTTATAGCTGTTTCTTTAATATTCACCTTGTGGGCTTCCCAACTGCCCAGGTTGGTTTTCTTTTCTTTTACTTCTTTCTTTCTTCTTCATTTTATTTTTTTTTTAACATGACTAACACAGACTTCCTCCCTGAGAAAGGGGAGTCAGTGGAATAGGGTAAGATCTTTTGACATAAAATATAGAAGAAAACATTAGCTCTGCAAGGCTGTTTGTTACAGGGAGCCAGAGGGACAGTAGAGAGAGTGTAGGGCAGGCATCCTCAAACTACGGCCCACGGGTCACATGCCATCCACGGAGGACATTTATCCGGCCCGCCGGGTGTTCTTGCTGCCACCTTGCCACCGCTGCCTGTCCTGCTTAGCATCTGACTTGTCCCAGGGTTCTCAGTCCAGCCCTCCAATGGGCTGAGGGACAGTGAACTGCCCCCCTATTTAAAAAGTTTGAGGACTCCTGGTGTAGGGCCTGAAATGCCTAGATGAAAATTGTTGTTCTGTCACTTAAAATATCAGATTAGGAGGTTAAAAAAACCTCCAAAACCAGATGTTATTAATAGGTAAGACTGTTCTCAGCTTGACAATGACTGGTTTTGGAAAATGTCTGTGTAGTATTTTTTTTAAGTCAATGTGATCACTCTTGTTGGATGATAATAGATGAATCTTATTAAAATACACTTACTTAGCATCATGTTCCTGATGCCAGGCTAGACCTGAAAACATAACCCCGAAGGAGACATGGCGTCTTCTCTGAAGAAGGGAGAAAAACAAGTAAAAAATAATTGCAACAAAATGCAACAAATTTCTATAGAAAAAGAGATGTCCAAACAATTAAACAGATTCTGGAGTAATGCCGAAAGCCTGGGGAGGAGCACTTGTCTCGGGGGAAGTGGCCCCCAGGGATCTGTGGGATCGGGGCAGATAAACAGCAGGGGAAAGCAGTGGGAGAAGCATGGCCGAGAAAGCTTGGGAGAAGCACCTTGCTTTTCAGCTGGGGAAAGAGGTCAATGTCTGCCGTGGAGGCTGGGTAGGAGACGAAGAGAGGGGTAGTCTGGCTGATACTGTCCTATGAAGAACTCGGAATTCGCTCCTGTGGGCAACAGGGAATCCTGAGGGCCTTGGGCAGGAGCCCGTGATCAGATTTGTGTTTGGAAGTACAGTGCAGAATGGAGCAGAGGCATGTTATTCTGAGGACTGACTCTACTAAACCCACACAGGTGGAGGCTCATGCAGGGGTGGGGGGAAGGGCATTCTTATTTATATGTCTGATCAAAGGCTAAATAGAATGGGATAAAGACTGGTGCTGGCTTATGCAGACGATAGAAAGGGCTTGTAGATTATTAGCATGGCAGGTAAGTGGATTGCTGCTGTCATGAAAAATGGAAAAAGAGAGGAACAGAGAGGCACTAGTTATTCTTTCCCGCCTTCCTCCCCCTCCTGCTTTCCATAGAATGTAAATTAGTTTCCTAACTACACCCTTTGCCTCTCTATACCTTGCATTTACTCACTCTCTTCAAGGGCAAGGGTAGTTCAGCCTGCTGGTAAATTTGGAAATAAGTAAGCAGGCTCTGCCAGACTCTACCCTTCTACCTGTGACCTGCCTGACCAGTGGTATCTAATCATGGGCTTCACAAACTCACATCCTCCATCAATCCTGGTGTCTCTCAGAACAAAAGTACAATCTATGGCCTCATGAGATACTGATTTACTTCTCAGATTGCTCCCAGTCCAAGTAGGGAAGAGGAGTGCTGTTTACTGGGGCCTCCTCAGAGACCCCAGCAGGGAGGAAGTATAGGTTTTGACCATCATTCTTGTGTTTGGGTCCATCTTAGACCCAAGAAGAACTCTGTTGGATGCCAGCCACAACTATATATGTAAAACATTCAACAAGAAGTCAGATAGCAATGCAAGGAAAGGAGGGCTAAACGCAGAGAAAGTTCAGGTTTCTGCTCATTCAAGAGCAAAAACAGCAATAAAAGCAAGGCTTTCTAAACTCCTGTGATGGCTGTGGTTTATCAAAAGGGAAGTTCCTGGCTCGGCACCTGTGGCTCAAGCGGCTAAGGCACCAGCCACATACACCTAAGGTTCGAATCCCACCAAACAATGGCTGCAACCAAAAAATAGCCGGGCATTGTGGCGGGCACCTGTGGTCCCAGCTACTTGGGAGGCCGAGGCAGGAGACTCGCTTGAGCCCAGGAGTTGCAGGTTGCTGAGAGCAGTGAAGCATAGCACTCTACCCAGGGGGACA
>NW_003852412.1:27599605-27624134 GCF_000181295.1 Otolemur garnettii
AAAAAAAAAAAAAAAAAAAGGGAAGCTCCTTATACACTTTGAAATTCAGATTATCATAAATGTTGGTATTTCACCTTAGGGTACTAGTATGATGGTTTTACTGAACATAAGTCAAGTTGCTTGTAGGCCTCTCATTTACTACAACATTATTACAATAATATTTTTTGTTGTCTTTTTTTTTTTTAAAGACATCGTAACTTCTAAAGAACCTGGAGAAAAATTCTCAGACTATTTATTTGTAAATTGATACTCACTGGAATAAAAAAAAGAATACAAGCCAAACTGAATGATTTCAATTTAGGAGGAAAGAGGAAGATAAAGATATTTGGGGAGGAATAAAAATTCTTTGCATTTTTCCTTACTTTGTGTTTCTCTCAGATTTTATTTTCCATTTTTCACAATTCTAACATATCCTTCCATTCCTTTTTCATATGCTTACCTAAATTTTTGATTCATCTAATCTGATGTTTGATTTATATGCTTACTTAGAATAGTAAAATGCTTTAGGAAAGATCAAAGGCGTCTAACAAAACTGAAGGTGGACTGGGGCAAAAGACTGAACTTCAACACATTAATTATTTTAAAATTACAGAAAAAATAATTATAAATTTTAGTTCTGGCAAATTCAAGAAAAGGTTTCTAGTTCTACATGCTACAATGTCAATTTTAAAAGAAGCATATGAAGTGTATGTGTCACAAACATTTTATCTGATAAAAATGTGTAAGAAGTAACAATTAGCTTCAAACTATCTCATGATCCTTCTGAGACGTTGAATTGATACGCAGTTCCTAGCATAGTAATGAATTTGAAACAGGAATCAATAATGTACCGCTAATTTAATTAGGGTTTAAAGTCAGTTTTCCTCCTGCCAGAAAGACAATGAGTTCTGTGATGTCACGATAATCCAAACAGGTAAAAGTGAAGAATTAAAGTTGTTTAAAAAAAAAACAAAAAAAAAACTTATGTTCAGTTAATGAGTTAAATTGCCTCTAGTAATCAACCTGAATATGTAACAGGAATAAGCATATTAAAGTATTTCTGGTTGTGACTTTCATAATTTGTTTGTATTGAGTTATAAGTATTCCATATATATGTTGAATATTAGGTGTAAAACTTCATAATTTAGCAATATCAACCTATATTACTAAATGTTTACTGCATTTCTCAAGGACCTAAAAAAGATACTATCTAACTATGAAGTTGTATATCAAGGATGTTTTTAAGAAGTAACATTGACTGACACCAACTTGATAGTTTAGATGGGCCTTTTACTGAAGCCAGAGACCCCGAGTATAGAAGCCTCAATTTCTTGTAGCCCTGTGGGTCTGGGAAGTTAGGTGATGTGTATTTACAATGGTTTGCCCTGGGTGGAAATAACTTCCATCTTGAATGGTTACTACTTATTAGGTCAGATTTTTGATAGTTAATGAAGTTGAAGTGTACTTTTTGGATACTTTTTAAAAGATACTGAAATATAGGTGGTAATTAAATGAAAATTCTATTTTGTTGTTAATTTTCTGAATAATCTCTTCAATTTTTGTTCCTTTTTTTTTTTTTTTTTTTTTAAAGACAGAGTCTCACTCTGTCAGTTCAGCTAGAGTGCCATGGTGCCAGCCTAACTCACAGCAACTTCAAACCCCTGGGCTCAAGTGATCCTTCTACTTCAGCTTCCCAAGGAACTGGGACTACAGGTACCTTCCTATTTTTTCTGTTTTTAGTAGAACGGGGTATTGCTCTTGCTCAGGCTGGTCTTGAGCTCCTGAGCTCAAGGGATCCTCCTGCCTCAGCCTGCCAGAGTGCTAGGATTACAGGTGTGGCTGGCCTAATTTATTTAACTTTCAATTTTGTTACCGTATGTGGGCTTTTGAATGGGAAGTTATTACGTTA
Source organism: Otolemur garnettii (assembly GCF_000181295.1). Lineage (NCBI taxonomy): Eukaryota > Metazoa > Chordata > Mammalia > Primates > Galagidae > Otolemur > Otolemur garnettii. Next base: position 27,601,494 of record NW_003852412.1, read on the forward strand.
ATTATCAATTTCCCTATCTCTTACCTTTCATTTTTTCTAATATGGTAACTAAATGGTCACATAATATAAATTAGCTATTTAAATATACTTCCTTTATTTTTATCAAAATAAAATATGAAATTCTGCCCTGTCAGAATTTTTTTTTTACACAAGCCTATGGGCCAGGTTTAGTAAAGTGCCTATGTTATAAGTAATAAAAGATCAGAAAGTATGAATTAGTAATAGGCTCTAAGAAAAATTTACTGAAATTTCTAGCTGCTCACATATTCTTAAACAAATCATATTTAAATATTATGTGGCATATAATATCTAAATAAGCTGCTTAGGTGATATAAAGAGACTAATACAAACTACTAAAAATATAAGAGCAGCAAAGTTTAGTGAGAAAAAGCAAAATTTAGAGAGGTTTGAATTCTAGCTCATAGCCATGATTCTTCCCCTTGATTCTTCCCTGGCTATACAATCCATTCAAACCTAAAGGTAATGGAAAGATGAGTATGGTGTGTGTACAAACACCATGGGAAGAGTAAGCCCTACTCTTCCTATTATAATGACAAAGAATTGCGAACATTTAAAAGGCTAACACTTAGAAATCGGGGTAGACTGGCTGTTTCATGCATCATTCCTCCTTCCCCCTTTCTTCCCATTCCTTCCCTATCCCACTGTATTCATTCATTTCTCCTTCCTCCATCTTATCCCTTCCCCTTTCTCCCTTCTCTCGCTCTCCCTACCCTTTCTTTCCCTCCCTTCTTCACTCCTTCTTTTCCATAGTGTCCTCTATTAGATGCCCATTCTTTGCCAGGTATCATGCTAACTATCAAGAGAAGAGAATTAGAATCAGACATCTGTCCTCAAAGAGCTTATCACTAACCCCCTCATCTTTTGTAGAGACAGAGCCTTATTCTCTTGGTCAGGCTGGAGTACAAGGGCATAGTCACAGCTCTCTGTAACCTAGAACTCATTCCTGGGTTCCAGGGACCCTCCTGCCTCAGCCTTCCAAGTAGCTATGGCTACAGGTGTGCACCACCATAACTGGCTAGTTTAAAATTTTTTTATAGAGACAGGATCCCGCTATGCTGCTCAGGCTGGTCTTGAGTTCCTGGCCTCAAGTGATCCTCCCAACTTGGGCTCCCAAAGTGCTGGGATTACAGGTATGAGACACTGTGCCTCACCCCATCACTATCCATATGGAGGGCTAGCCACCTAAACAGGTGATTTTCCTTCCATATGATAACTTCAGTGGCAGTGAGAGGAATCTTATCGAAAGGCAAATAAAACAGCTGGTTCTCTGGATGAAGTTATCCCTGAAATGAAACTTAAAGCATGAATAGGATTAACTAGGAAAAAAGGAATGAAGAAATATGTTTCAGGTAGAAAGGGCAAAATGAAACAAGAACCACAGGCTAGAAAGCACCAAACAATGATCTGTCTGAGAAACTCGGTCTGCACAGCCACACTCAGTGGCCTGGGGAGTGCCAGGGCTAGTTTATAGATTAGAAAGTTCACGTTGGCAGCAGAGTGCAAGACAGATTTAAGAAGAGCGAAACTGGCGGTTGGAAAACCAGCTGGGGGCATTTTTCTGCTGGCTTCTAGGTGAGGGGTGATTAATGCCTAGTGATTATAAAATAGAGAACATTAAACAACATGCCAGGTAGATTCAGAATCAAACTCCAGCTTTCTTCACCCCTTGTCCAGAACTCTCTCTACTGTCCCAGAAATACAGTTTGTTACCTTCTGGTGAAACAGAAACTTTTTTTTTCTGGAGTCTCTTAACTACACAGGGATCCATAAAGGATCCAGATTCTCCAGGATCTGAGCTCTAATTTTCTTTTTTATGGGGATAAACTCAATACTCATTATCATGAGTCCTTGGCAGGGCACACTCATCTTTTGTGCATAGAGATGTGCTGTTTTGGAGGGGGCGGAAACCCCAGCCAGACATTATCCTTGCTGTCATGGGGATGTTTGGAACCCAGGAGAATGTAAGTTTCCACACAAGGGCACAAATCATTGATGTGAAATAGTTGCTCCATCACACGTGCCTACTCTGCTGCATGTGCCAAGGTAGCCTATCAGGTGCTGAGGCAAAGGTCACAATTGTGTACCTTATGTGCCAAGATGAGAAAAATTAATTTTAAATGCTGAAAGGAAGAGACTGCTAGGGCAGACGGTCACTAAACATGACCAGCTGCTCCATAGATTTGGAGTTTGGAAAAAGAAGCCCATTTCAAATCAGCAACATAACTACAGGCCATGAGAATGCAAACTGCATCAGAGTTTGGAGCAAGATCTTGCCCAAATCAGACTGAATAGTTAGATGATGTGACAAAGTTTCAACAATTCAGTTTGTGTCCACAGTATACTTCTAAATATCTTAATATAGAGTGAAGTCAGTCACAGATAACAACAATATTCCATGCCCTCTGGTGGATTTGTAAATAGGTTTAAAACAGTCATCTGTGGAATTCATTTGTAAGATGGCGTTTTAACACAGGTCTTTTCAGTGGAGACAGAGAATGTGACACCTTAGATACATACCCTCTGAATTCAGATAGAGTCAAGTGATTTTGTAAACACACAGACACACAGACACACACACACACACAGACACACACACGCACACACACTATGCCTAAAGGCATTTTCCTGCATATGGTGTAATTTACATTCTAGAGCTACAAATAAAAAAGTAGCATGATGAGAAGCGAAAAAAAAAAAAAAAATTCCCAAATCTGTCTCCCCTTCTCAACCCTGTGGATCCACAGTGATGGTTTTTAAAGCAAGCTCCACGTTAGAATCACCTGGGGAGCTTCAAACAACTGAGGCCCTAGGCCCCATGCCAGTGAGGTGAGGCCCATGGGCGGGAAGCTGCTCGGCTTTCCCGGGTGACTCCGTCCAGCGGCTGGGGTGGGAGCCTCCCTCTGGGGGCTTCTCCCACTCACACCCCTTGCAGTCGGGCTCCGTGACTGTCACTGGCGCTCCCTGCATACTGCAGAGCTCTGGCTCACTCTGTGCCAGGAGCAACTCTCCTCTCCCAGTTGTGACAACCCAAAGTGTCTGGAAACATTGACAAGTGTCCCCTACGGTGCCAAGTGGGCCATGCCTGAGAAGCACTGTTGCAGTGGGGTGAGTTGCCCCGTCTCCCCTGGCTGAGTCCCAGCAGCAGCTGCTATTTGCTAATTTGGAAGGGAGCCTGTCTGTGGTCTCCTTCAAAACTGCCCACCTGTGTCTTGCTCCGGTTCTCCCTGCCCTCCAAATCTGACTAAGTACGACATATTCCGCCAAAAAGTACCCTTGCTCCCACCCACTCCTCCTGGTGTCTTGGGAAGATGCTCTCTATTGACTATAAACCCAGTGAGGAATGAGAGAACTGTGCCCTGTGCTTATTTTATTTATTTATTATTTTTAAATTTTTTTATTTTTTATTTTTTGAGACAGAGTCTCACTCTGTCATCCTGGGTACAATGCAGTGGGATTGAGACCGGCCTTTTATCCCTGGGCCTGTTGCTGCTCCTGGAATGGAGGAATTCACCCGACAGGAGCAGAGGAAGACACTGGCACTGTGCTTTCTCCTCACTGTCTTCTGGAAATTCCTCCAGTGCATCCCTGATTGGTCTATTTTCAAAACCTGCTCCTGATAGGTCTGTTTTCAAGACCCAAAAGCTCATTGGACAACTGCTACTATATAAGCCCCTATGCAGAGAGCCCAGGCGCAGACCTACAGGAGAGCAAGGAGGTTTGGTTCTTCTTGAGAGCTGTAACACTTGTTAAATAAAACCTAACCTACTGCCAATCCTATGGTCCATTGCTTCATTCTTCGAGTGGCTGAGACCAAGAGCCTGGAAATCCAGTATCAAAAATCCAGTATTAGGATCATAGCTCACAGCAACCTCAAACTCTTGGGCTCAAGAGATCCTCTTGCCTCAGCCTCCCCAGCACCTGGAACTATAGGTGCCTGCCACAGTGCCTGGCTGTTTTTAGAGAGGGGGATCTCACTCTTACTCAGACTGGTCTCAGTCTCCTAAACTCAAGCAATCCAACCACCTCAGCCTTCCAGAGTGCTGGGATTATAGGTGTGAGCCCACCGCACCCAGCTATGCTTATTTTAGAATCATAGAATTTTTGAAATGGAAGGTTCCATTTCCACTGAAAATAATTTAAAGCATCTTACTGAACTTTACCTCCCCACACAACATAAGATGGTGTCAGATATACCTGATGTAACATCAATTCTCCCAGCCAAAATTCCAGTTGGACTTTTTGAGGAATTCAAACTTACTTTAAAATTCACATGGAGAAATATAGTGACATATAGTTAAGTACACCTTCAAACAGAAGGACTTGCCTTCTTAGATATTAAGACATACAATCAATCCATAATATTAAAGATCATATTAGATTGACAAAAAACTAGACAATCTGATGAATGGAACAGACTATAAACTCAGGCAACTCTATGAACATATGAATGTAATAAATGAGCAAATCAACCTTAGTAGAAGAAAGAGAAAGAGCAGCTAGGAAATCTTGTACAGCTAATCTTGATATGAAATATTGAAATTCAGTTACTGATTGATATTTCTCAATTTTCAACTCTTTTTAATTTCCTTTTTTTGAGACAGAGTCTCACTAAGTGCCCTGGGTAGACTTCCATGGCCTCATCATAACTCACAGCAACCTCAAACTCCTGGGCTCAAGTGATCTTCTTGCATCAGCCTCCCAAGTAGCTGGGACTACAGGCATGTGCTACCATAGCTAGCTTTTCTATTTTTCAGTAGAGATGGGGTCTCACTCTTACATAGGCTGGTCTAGAACTCCCCAGCTCAAGCAATCCACCCACCTTGGCCTCCCAGAGTGCTAGGATTACAGGTGTGAGCCATCATGCCCAATCCCCAATTTCAACTCTTAATTTTTGTTTTTTAGTTTTATCCTCAAGACCAAGTTGTTTTTTAGCAGGTTGGTTAAGAAAATGCAACCTGCCTTGTTAACATAAGACATGTTTATAGGAAGGATCAGTGACAGGCAAATAAATTTGCCTTTAATTTCAATTGCATAGAAAGCCAATTTCAAGGCACACAATTGTCTACGTAAAGGAAAAGCAAATCATAAGGAATAGTGTCAAATGAAAATTTAAAAAGTACAGTAGGAAAGAGACGCGAGGTGTAAAAATACCGGGGGCAGAAAGAGGGCGTGTAAAATGAAGAAGAAATCACCTAAAATAGATGCTAAGGGAAGCCGTAAAATAAAATCACTCTCGACAAAGCAGAAGTAGGCAGTAATTACCTTCAGAGGACTGAAGCTTGAAGGAAATAATGTAAATACTCAAGACTAAAAAGAGAGTAGGAAGGAATTCTAAATTCAGATACTTTATCTTTAAATCTGAGCTGAATGGTTACAACATTAAAAAATCTTTTATTACATTTTAGACAAGTAATAATAATACTACTCTTGATTTATTGAAGTTCCTTGTGCCAGTGATTCCATAGAGCTCTGAAAATATCTTGTGACCGATATTATTTCCTTTTAACAGATGAAGAGATTGAGGTGCAGAGCATAAGTGCCTTGTTCATCATCACAATTAATCAAGGGTAATGCTGAAAATAAAATTTAAAGTTCTCTGCTGCTCAGTGTATGGACTGTTTTCTGTCTGATGTTAAATGATCCATAATTAACTTACTATAGGAATAAAGTAGGTTCTTAAGGAATAATTACAAAAAATCATGCATTGGTTAAGATTCATGTTAAATGACTAATAAAATCATTTAAAAACACAAAAATCCTTAAATACATTCAGAAAAACCCACCTTATTGAAATAAAAACAATGTCAATATTGCAGAATTTCAGCAGCAGTCAGCTGAAATTAAGAGATAAGTTTTAAATTAGAAAACTTTCAATCTACTTGTTTTTCCCTAATAATTTATTTAACTGTCTTATTAATGAGTTCTTAGTGAGTCCAATTAGTATTATGAAAACAACTGCTTCCGAACTAAAAAATAACCTCAAGTATAGCTTATGACTGACTTTTTCAATCTCAGCACTTTTTTTGGACATCTAAGCAATCAAATACAAATGTGACCACCCAATTGCTAAGATTAGCACCACAGGGATCATTCAGTGATTTTCTAAGTGTTGATGAAATTTAGTACTGATATATTTCAAAGTGAGGAATCCAAGTGGTTATTCACTACATACCAAACACAAAGAAGTGTTTGCAATCATTAATGGATTGCAAAGTCTACTGATGCATAGTTACTCACCTGGATCACAGATAAACAGAAAACAGTAACATTTAAAACTGTCCTCCCAAGCCACTGCAGTGGCTCTTGCCTATAATCCCAGAACTTTAAGGGGCCAACACAGGAAGGTGACTTGAGGCCAGGAGTTTAAGACCAGCCTGGACAACAACCTCAGCTATATGAAAATGGAAAATAATCAGCCAGGCATGTGGCAAGCACCTGTAGTCCCAGCTACTCAGGAGGCTGAGGCAGAAGGATTGCTTGAGCCTGGGCGTTTGGGGTTGCAGTGAGCTATGATTGCACTCTATTTTGGGTGACAGAGTGAGACTCTGTCTCTAATAACAAATAAACAACCAAAAAACCCACAAACAACTACCCTCCCAAATACACTTATATTATAAAAACTATATGTGCAGAATTGCATAATGAATTCATGTGACATGAATCACCACTTTCCCATTTGAGATTTTTCTCTTCTCAAAATGTTTCAAATTTTTTATAGTTTATTAATGCCTAATTAAAACTGCTTTTTCTTTGTTAAAGGTATCACTTTGATGGGATTATGTTATGAAAGTATAGGAAGAGGCTGGTATTCTTGCAAACGTCCACAGATGTCCTTGTCTATATCATCCCACCGTGACTTGGTCCAAATAACACTTAGTTGTACATTAACACACTGCACAAATGGTTCCACCAACAGCAAGCCTTTACATTCTAAGTACCACAGCACAGCCTTAGCCTGCTCCAACTGTCCTGCAGATGAGTTACTAGCTTATGCTTTAGACGTGATATTTTAGTGCCATTCTACAGCAAAAATTCATCTGAGTCCTCCCTCCCTTCCCTTCTACTCAATTAGCACAAACTTGGAGCTCATCATTCAATTCTCTCCACAATCTGGATTTGATACGATTTTCTAGTATTATTATGCATCAGTCAAATTGTGCCGTTTTGCTCTTCCTTAAATACATCCTGTCCTTCCCCACCTTCCCCCGGCTTTATGCTTTTCTTGGGAAGTTGTCTGCCAAATTGTTTCCAATCTGAATGGTCCTTCAATCCTCCCTGTGTGGCATCCCTTGATCACCCCATCCATCTCTTTGCTGCTCCCATCTTCCTCTCCCAGCTCCCTCTTAATCATGCAGAAAATTATAGCATTTACTAAATGTATCATGTGCTAATATCTAAGTGGCTATTTATGTGCCAGTCTCAGTTCCTTTCACTACACTGAGCTTCCCGAGGGCAGGTTTCTCTGCTGTACATGTCACAGTCAGCGGCAGCTCAATACCCACTGGTTAAACAAGAAGGCAATTAGATGTATTACATAAGATTGTCAAATTGGTTAAATAAATAAAATCAAAAGCTGCATGTACAATACATGTATACATGAACTTATAGCTCAGTTTGAGTATTGAAATAATTATTGACTTCTCCAAAGAAAAGAAAATCATCTGGAAGTCAATGTATTAAAGACGGGCAAGTCTATTTTGTTCACTGATGCATTTCATGTACCTGAAACAACGTCAGGCACACAATGGCCACTTTATAAATACTTGTTGAATGAACAAATAAATATTTAAAAGACAATTGCTGTAAAACATGCTCTGGCTTTTCGGATGTTCTTTAGATTTTTATCTGACCCTCAGTTTTTTAACTTTTGAACTGAAGAAATCTAATCCAATCTCATTTTATTAGCTATGCCTGACAATGTCCCTAAATAGATATTGAGAAAAATACAAAACTACTCATTTTGAACATGAGTTTTACATATTGAAATACTTTATTACAAAAAGAGAGAAAGTTGAACTTTCTTGAAACAATAATATGGTTTTAGGTTGTCAGTGATACAGAGAGATACTGTCTATATGTTGGCTTTGCAAACGCATTTGAACAAAGTTTGTCAGAAAGTTAGTATTCTTTGGCTATTGCTTAAGTTAAACTGGGCCAAGAAAGTTACAAAGACAGAACAGTCCATTAGGTAATGACTAGTAATGTCAAAGCTGATGGTGCCACTTTCAAGCCACTCTCCAGCTCTCAGATAAAAGAACCCTATAATCATCAGCTTAACCTTCTTAAACACAGCATGTATAGCCATGGCCAGAAAAAAAAAAAATCAGAAGCTGGGGCTGAGATGGGGTCAGTCTGACTGCTGGTTCTCAAAAACTTTTCCAGATCAAAAATTACAAAGGTCACATACTAGCCAACACCAGAGAAAACCCACATCAATTTGGAAAGCAAAGATGAAAACTGTAATCAAGTTCCGCTACCTGAGTGGTGCACTGCCTAATGCACTGAGGACAAAACAGAAACCCCTAATCAAGAAATCAGCGTGTCGCTCAGGACAAGGGTAGATGGAGCGTAGTGTCAACACAGCTACAAAGTGCAATTCAGCTCAGTATTGGTGCTGACGACACTTATCTGTCTGTTTTTTATCTTTCTTTGAGATTAAGATTTGGACAAGGTTTACAAACAGTGTATTTATGTGTGTGTATTTAATTACTATTTATTATGTGAAATTCAGCTCAGCTAAGTCCTCTGATAAGCGTTCACCAATTGCCATCCCCACCCACTATCTGTTCTTGCTCTTGGCAATCTCAGCCACGCCTATAATGCCCAAATATTACAAAGGATTAAGGTCCATTTCTATGTTAGTCTGCCTTTTAGATGGTAGGCTGTCTGAAGGCAAGAGCTTGTCTTCTCATCTCTATATCCTATACTCTGTGGCCCAGTGGATGCTGTGCAGATCACAGAGGGCATAGCTGAAAATAACAAGCCAGACAGCTGGCTTGACATCCTGGCTCCAGCTGGGATGGAGCTGTGTGGCTGCTACTCAGGGTATTGGCCCCTCCAGCTTCTTCTGTTCCTGCCCTGGGGTCATTCTGGACTCTGACTCCCGGAACCCTTCAGCCAGTCCCACACTTCCCTGTGCTCATCTCAGTCACAGAATTCCAGTCTTTCCCTTGGGCAGAATATGAGTTTGCACAGGCTCCATTTTTATGAACCTTGCATGCTCTAGAAATAATATATTTCCACCGAGCCTCATTGTCCTCATACACTATATGAAAATAATACCTATCCCTTGAATGGCCACCATGAAGGTGAAGGGAGATAACGCATCTCAAGCCTCTTCTCTTGCGCCTGGTAAACACAGGTCTGTGATGTTATCTTGAAACATGAAGACAACCAGCACTTTACTAAATGCTCCACAACAAGCGAGCATTCTTTCCTGCATCCTGACTCGCCAGATCTTATATCTTCACTAATTATGACTTTATGAATAAAAATGGGTTACTTCAGCCACTACGTCTTTCTTCTGTTTGGAACAGGATTATAATTATCCTGGGGATCTGAGATACCTTATTTTTCAAACCAAGAATTTAAAAAAAAATTACTAATATAGTTATAAAAGAGTCCTCTCTCTTTCTTATGTTAAAATTTCGAGTGCCTGAGAAATGGTGAAATAAAATTAGCCTTTTTCCTCTCAAAATACATTTAGAAGCTGAAGAAAATTATTCTATTAAGGACAACTTCCCTCTGAACATCTTAATAAATGAATTACTGAAATGTCAGTTTTCTCATTCACTGAATTTCTAGAAGTGTGCTCTAAATTTAAATATTTAGTAGTCATTGCTATATGATGATTTGTTAAAAAATTATCTTACCATGGTAGTACCAGGCCATGTCATGAAGCCAATGGGTGACTCAGCTGTCATGGTGCTCCTGAGGCCACCACTCTGGAAATCCATCAGATATCCCTGAGAAGGTCCCACCCTTGGGCCTCTGAAGAATAGTCCTAATGACTCAAAAGTTCAGTCTCATCAACCTGAATCAATATCGCAAGGACAGAAACCATGTCTACTCTTTTTGCTTCCTTGTAAAAGCTACCTTCTGGGAAAATTGGCTAAAGGCCCTCAGGCCAGATGAGCTCTTTCTTTACCCCCAGGTTTCTGGAAGGAGGTAGATGACATGTTGGAAATTGAGAGAGCTTTAGCTAGAAGCAGGAAATGGAGCACGGAGCCTGTAGGCGTGTGGCTTTATTTACAATATCTCTAGTGCACTCTACTACCTCAGGGATACAAAACATCAGCCTACATTTTTTTTTCTCCCAACTTCAGATTTGCCTTAATTTCCTAATAAAGGTAAATGTATTAAATATAATATTGGTGCTGTTTTCAAGGGAAAAAGTATAAAATAAGCATAAAATTCTTATCAAGTTCAATTTCAAATAGATATTCAGTTGTACTTACACGATGGCTGTAGGGAAGGAAACGGAGGCTGACCAATTACAGACACAAGAACATTTTGAATTAGAGAAATCAGAGGTCTGTTTAGTTGAGTTGAATAGAGATATTTACCTACAGCTCTAATTGCAAGTCTTTTTAATGTACACCTATTTGGGCAGAAATTTCACACAAAACCTGGGATGTCTTCCTATTTTTCCGTGTTTTTTTTCTGTCCGTAAACAAACACACATACGTTTGAAATGTGAAAAAACTTAAATTCTGTAGCAGCTTTTGTAAAAATAATGGAAACTTTCACAAAAACAGCTCTAAACACCCTGTTTGCCAAGTCAAGCAACATGCCAATTCTGTGAAAGCTGCTACAGGTTTTGTGCTTGTCAAGAGTTGTGGAACCTGGACTGTTCTGACAGTCACCAGATTATTTAAATAATTAGAATTCTATCATCCACTTCTTTAAATTGTAGTAAAAGACCTGCCTCAAACACGAGGTACATTTGGCAATGAATCACTCTTCCTGTGATTCCCCCACTGTCCAGGTGTTGTGCTGATCAACACCCCCTTTCCTGACACACTGATACGAGGAAACATGTTATTGTGGGTGGAATTTAAGGCCACGTCCTTGTCCTCTACCCTCTTCCATGATAGTGTGTTGGAAAAGGTCATTGGCTGAGAGCAGGAGTTACTTACTCATAGCACAGTTATTTTCTGTAACTATCCCTTCAGATGCTTTGTGTTGTTTGCTAAAACAATACTATAGGTGACAGAAGAGTTTTCATTATTTCTTAGGCAACTCTAATAATGTAAATGTAATTTTAGAAAAAGGTAGTAAGAATGACCTCCTCGGAAGGAAGGGAAGAAAGGTAAGGAGGCAGAGAGGGAAGAAGGGAGGAAAGGAAAGGAGAGAAAGACTATCTTTGGAAATTTGGTAGGTGTCTTAACATGTAAATGAGTGAATGAATAAAATAACAACCAAAGCAATATAAACATTTGTTGAAAAATATCCAAAGGCCAATCATTTTACCTTCATCATTCCTCACAGAGCCTGGGAACGGAGCTGTGCAGTGAGGCAGAAGCTACTGTCTTATTTGACCCTGTCATTTTACTGATCGAAAAGAAAAGCTTAGGCCAGCATGGGGACTCACACTCGCAATCCCAGCCGTTTGGGAGGCCGATGCGGGTTGATCACTGGAGTTCAGGAGTTAGATATCAACCGGAGCAAGGGCCAGATGCCATCTCAACTAGAAATAGAAAAACTAGCCTGGTGTTGTGGTGGGCACCTGTAGTCCCAGCTACTCGGGAGGCTGAGGCAGGGGAATCTCTTGAGCCTGAGAGTTTGAGATTCCTGTGAGCTATGAGGCCATGGCACTCTAGCCAGGGCATAAAGTGAGATGTGTCTCAAAAAAAATAAACAAAACAAAACAAACAAACAAAAACCCACACACACACAAACCCGCAAAAAATAAAACAAAAAAAGAAAAAGAAAATAAAAACTTAAATCTATGATACAAAAAGAGTAGGTAGATGGGATCAGTCTGAGGATCAGGCAGTAAGAAGGCAGAGCTATACTGCTGGTAGAAAACTTGTATACAGGAATGGCACCGACAAAACTTTGGCCTATATGTTACTATCACCATTACTGGCAACACTAAACAATATCAGTAATAAGATAATCCTCCCTAGAAAAATTTTTTTATTGGTCTAAATTCTAAAAACTGCTGTTGTGGTTGTAGTTCGATTGTAATAACATGTTTGCGAGCTTCAAATTAGCACATTTTTACTGCTTATTCTTTAATAAGCATTTTATTCTACATGGAAGTTAATTCAGAGAACTTAATGTTACACGGTCAACCCAGACACAAAGAAACTCAGCCACACGAAATCATTTCAAGATGAAGTTCCAGAGTGGAGATGCAAACACCCTCCAAATTGTTCAAGGGCGGCTGGCATCTTGGACTCCTGCTCTCTGCTCTATGACATGTTCTTTAATGAGTTCAGATAGCTAATGATAGCACCGAACTACAAAGACAAAGAAACAGGACGCCAGTTATTTCAAGCTCTTCTATATGACAACATGGAGTTTGTATTTGTGTTCCAAATTTTAAAATTAAAAGGATTTTTCTTTATCCAAAAAGTATATCAATATAGTTAAAAGATATTGATTACATTTTTCCTTTTCTGACACTGAAATATTTATTTTATTATTTATTGTGTTTATCAGCATGATTATATACTCAAAGTTTGATAAAGGAAACTTTTCAATACATATCACTCATACTATTAATTTCACCTATGGCTATGGCTGAAAATAATCCTGTTGCATTGAGTGGCAGGTGTTAAGAACCATCTACTCCGGGGGTCACATGAATGCCACTAACTTCAGCAGGAGACTTAGACAATTTACTAATGTCCTCGGTTTCTTCCTTCCGTACTGCAGCTATGATAAAAATACAAGACTTAGAGGACTGCTGGAACTGCTCGTCTCTTCAGGACGCACCAGAACTGGGAGCGCCTGGAATCACGAGTGTGATGCTCATCTGGGTGGGAATTATGTGCTCTCCATTTAGGAAGGAAAGCGCCTGGGAGTGTCTGCGGTTTGCCTGTTTGACGGCTTTGTTATTGCCTTTTCTTTCATCTCCTTTCTCACGTCTCATTCGTGTTGGTTTTTGTCCTTTGTGCATTAGAAGAAAGTGAGGAGGGGTCTGAACTTATAGAGATGCCACAATCACCTTCCTTTGAGTATTTTTTAGCTTTTGAATTTTGACCTTTACAAAAGAATACAGGGTTTATACAACCTTAGTCTGTGACATCTTTCATCTTAAGACTCAAATTATTTTGAAATCTGCATGTGTTAAATATTCTCATCTCATAATATGCCTATTCTAAGAGAGAAATAGCTTCTCCTGTTTCAGAGAGAAATATGTCTAAAATATTTTATTAGGTGAGATATGTGTACTAGATCTTCTTACCATTTGTCACTTAAATTTTTAGTAATATGATTACTCATTTGCAATATTTTATGAAGTATCTTGGGAGAATTTTATGCATATACATGTACGTAAGAATTTGCCCACAATTGTCTGTTTTTAATAATTTTGGTCAATTGTTAAAACAACTAAAGTTTTTTTTATGTATGTATCCCATTTTCCAGTTGAGAAACAAATAAAAATATTCAATAATTTTTACTAAAAGAAAATGAAATAGTTAATGGCTCTAGCAAAGGAACTCACGAATTTTGACGTGCTGCTCCTTGTTCTTTTTTTTTTTTTTTTTTTTTGTAGAGACAGAGTCTCACTTTTTCGCCCTCGGTAGAGTGCAGCGGAGTCGCTCCAGCAACCTCCAACTCCTGGGCTTAGGCGATTCTTCTGCCTCAGCCTCCCAAGTAGCTGGGACTACAGGCGCCCGCCACAACGCCCGGCTATTTTTTGTTGCAGTTTGGCCGGGGCTGAGGTTTGAACCCGCCACCCTCGGTATATGGGGCCGGCGCCTTACTCACTGAGCCACAGGCGCCTCCCTGCTCCTTGTTCTAATACATTTCATGCTTTTATTTAAGCTCTCCAAAGCCATTTAAACTTTTATAACTATTATTAGCACTGTATCTCTGCCTTCAGTATTAAACTTTTAAGTGTTAAAATAAAATTCACATTAGGAACTTCAAATTATGAGGGACGGTAGAATTCACCAATTCAAACGATGTAATGGTCATGACTTAAGTGACGCTCCACACACCCCGAAACAAGGATTGACATGGATCCAGGTCCAGTCTAAGATGGACTCTGTAGCTATCCTGCCTGTGCCCAGTCTTTTGGAAATTTTATAGTTTACTTTGCATGGAATTTGACTTATTAAGTCAAGATCATCGATTTGAAAGCTAAAAAATACCCAGAGGAATGTGATTTTGGCATCTCTGTAGGTTCAGGCCCCTCCTCACTTTCTTCTAACCCACAGGGGACAGAAACCGACACCAATGAGACGTGAAAAAGGAGATGAAAAAGAAAACAGTAACAAATCCGTCAAAGGATGAAACTGCAGAAACTCCCTGGCGTCCTTCCAGTCAGCGCTTTCCTTCCTAAATGGAGAGCATGTAAGTCCCACACAGATGAGTGTCGTACTCGCCAGGCCAGGCGCTCCTGGTTCTGATTTTAATCTTAACAAAAGGCACGCGTATATATATACAACCTTGATTTAAATCTTGTTGAAATGGTAAGAAAATCTAGTTATTCATTTTTATAAGGCATTTCCTAGGAAATGATAAATAGCTCCAAAATTACACAGATTTTTAAATTATTTGACCTTAGTCAATTATTCCATTGAATATACTTTGCTTAATTTATTGAATATCAAAATTCTGAGGAAATTAAATATTAGGTAGTGAAGTTGTCAAAATTAGATGGTAATAGATTTCAGTTATATTTTGAAAGTAATGAGCACAACATATACTCCTGCTAGACATACACTATTCTGCAACAGGAAACAGTAACCAATCATATTAAAGTTTATATAAAACCTCCCCAAATCTGAAAAGAACAGCAAGACCTGCTTGCATCTGCTAGTGTTTAGGAAGCTCAAGGCCACTCACGGCTAAACGAAATTATGCCTAAGTATTTCAGAAGAACTTCTGAACTTTCTAAATATTCTTGTAAGACTTTAGCTAAAGGAGCAACTTGTCCATTATTGTAGGCAAATAAACAATTGCCAGGTAGCCCATCTTAGAGGGATGAGGGAAGGAAAGGAGGCAGCAGGGGACTATGTGAAGGGGGAGATGATACTGGTGCTCTCTCCCTTGACGGATCCAGTGGCCTGTGCAGGGAGCCCAAGTGCCTTGGTCTTCTGTGTGGACAGGTTTTACTCTTCATAGGGGATTAGTAGGTAGGTGAAAGGAACCGTATAGGAAGCATGCGTGGCTAGACCTCCTACTGAATTACAGACTTTTGCTGACCGTCTTTACCACTAACAGATTCCTACAGCCTGTCCCACCTTTGAACTGCTCCCTTATGAATTTGAGATTGAGTTAATGCTGCTTCCTACTGAATTTCCAGTTAGTTAGAAAGAGAATTTATAAACAGAAAGAAAAAGAATGTCAATTTTATATAGATATGAGTGGCAACTGCCCCTGCTTCATTTTATCCCTAGAGTCACAGCCCCAATCCTAGTGTGAGACAGAGGTTTCACAATTTTTTTCAAACAAATGTTGATAGATTGGTTGGAAAGGAATGCATGTAAAACTTCTGAACTATCCTCAAACTGAATAGATACTGGGTATATCACATATACCCGTAGACCCAAACTCTTCACTATTCTAACACACATCACACCTGTTACCTCAGGCAGTGCACCCAGCATTGTGGTAGATGCAAGGGTGAACTGGGGCATGAGACCTTTAGGAACTTATAACTTACCCAAGGACATAAATCCCGTACACAAGTGCTTAAAACGGAAAACACCATGAAACATGGAGCTTGATCATGGGGTGAAGGGCTTTAAGTATTCAGAGAAGGGACTGATTTCTTTTGGCAGAAATTATCAAGAGCGAATGAGGGCAGGTGAGGGGGTATTAGAGGGCATTTAGCTTAATATATGCAACAATTCCAAGGATTTTTGTGAAATAGCCAAATAAAATCAAACATAATGAAAACACATTATGACCAAATTATGCTGATTACATCTAATAGGTTTTCACAGGGAAAGTCTAACATAAAACAGGCTTTGGTTCTAACTCCCTAAAATGAGTGTTCAAATGATCTGGTCCCTTTCCCTTGAATATCTGAATTATTAGAACTCTTCCTTAACTTTGCATTTGGAATGACATTTGGAAACCATCACTATGAAAACTGTATTCAGGGAATGTATTTGTACCTGTAAGGCATAGAAGGTGATTATTCATTTTTTCTTATTAGGAGCTTCCCTGGCCTCCATAGCAGAGCTCATCTGGCCCCCACTTCATGCTTGAGTCATGCAGATTGGAGTTGACTCTCAATTATACCAAGTCTTTCTCCAAAGATGACAGTCCAAATACAGTAGAGATAAAATACATCAAGGTTTAAAATAGGCCCGTTCAGCCCCAGTGCCGCTTCATCATGAAATGATATAATTCACTGATGCCTCTGCCAAGCCTAACATATGTTCTATTCACAGCCCGCGTCACTCTTCATTTGTAATTATTTCCCTTTTTTTCCTTACCCCATCTTGTAATACTTTGCTTGGTTGAAGACAAATACTGAGAGGCAAAGAGTATAATCGTATGATGACCTGTTCCAGGGTGTTAAACCCCTGTCAAGGTTTGATTTTAACATGGGGTATTGATGACAGTACATCAATACGAGCATCACGTCCTGAATTAGACTATATTAATTATCACTTGAGTGCAATGTGCATGAAAATGCTGTTTCATTGACTAAAAGGATCTGACTGAATAAAAATCCATTTCTCATCTGGTTGCTTATGGATAAAGACATTTTTTTCTCATTGCCTTGGATTTTTCTTTATTAAATATGATTTTTATATGATTGTATGAATAAATTGTCTTACCCAACAACAGGACTGGATAGTTTTAAACAAAGAAAATTTAATGGGTTGTCTACTCGTGGCACTTCTTGAACAATGTATTTATAGTTAATAGTTAAGGCAGATTATTTATAACAATACTGCCCCCCCAAAAGTTCATATTTTCAGCTTTCATGTGAAAAAGATATTTTCAAATTGTTGCCTCCTTCATTTAAAGGAAACGAATGTTATAAGTTACAATTATTTTTATATGACAGAGCAGCAGCAAGGTCTGTCCAACTAACACAGAATTTTGTTTACACAGTTGTGTACACACATACTTGCTCATACACTAGGAGAAGGAAGAAGAGCAATACCTGGGGCCCAACTTTCACCTCACAAAATCTCTAAGTGTTTATAGTTTGTATTTAGTTTTAACAGAAATATAATTTTTGAAATATCATATTTTGAAATATAAATTTAAAATAGGAATTTTATAAATCTTCCCAAGTTCTATCTTAAAACTTTTTTCAAGAGTATGTCAATAGTAACATATAATCCTAAATTTAAAATATGAAGTTAGGAATTCTAAACCCAGAATTGGGTGAAAAAGAAACAAGCTACTTCTCTATTGAAACATAGACAAATAGACTGAAATGTTTCTAGTTCTAATCTCAGATTTTATTAGTCATCATAGTTCCAGCGTTTCCCCCATGACTTTTTCAGCAACATTTTCACAAAAAGTTGAGTTTAAATTTTGGAGTGAGAAATTTTAAAAAATAGAATTATGTATTTATTTCATTATAAAAAATAGTTGGGGTCTTCAAATTCAAGTTGACAAGTTAAAGGAGTTGTCACAACTTAAACACCCATTCCTAATGTCCTTTCCACTAGACTTCATAATTTTAATATAGTTAGTAAAAGCAGTAAGCAGTTCCTCTCTAGGAGAAAAGGAAACCTGATACAAAGGTTGTAGCCTAACAGCATCATCATTTTAGAAAGCAATTGATTTTTCACTTATAGCCTGTGAACGATAATCATTAACTATCACATTCAAAATTAGATCATGCCCAGAAAACAGGGCCTAGACACTATACATCTATTTGGCATGGAAAACATTGAATACAAGTAAACCCGACCTTTGCTTCATATTATAAATTGCTAAGTTTACATAAAAATCTACAGCATGGAAAGAAATCTGAATACATCGATCCAGCAAATACTTGATGTGGTGGAAGGAATCTGGGCTAGAAATGAGAGAGGTCGTGAGACACTGCTGGCTCTGCCACCTACAGGGCACACGAGACAAAGACAAGTCATTTCTCTGAAATAGAAAAAACAATGCTTGCCTCTCTGCGGCTGAGTGCAGGGCAGGGGTTGCTGCAGTGGAGGTGTCTTGAGGATGACAAGACATTGTGTAATTGCAGGGTAGTGTTGCTCCTGCTTTCAGCCCCATAAGAGAGGGAATAATGTCGGGCGGCTGGGCAGGGGGGACCCATGTCAACTAAAGAAGAGGAAGATACCGACCTAGTTGACAAATGCTTCCAGTAAAAATGCGCCTGCACCTGAAGACTTGCTGAGTCTCATTGTTGGTGTCCCCCGTTTACCACCATTTCACAGCCTCAGTCTTCCTATAAAAACACTTCCCTTTTTGGCCCTCTCTTGGCTTTCTGGCCCAAGGGAGCCATTTGAGGACCTTGCTGACAATAGTAAACACACAGACATACATAATTGGGCTCAAAGGAAAGGCATTTTAAATTTTAAACCAAGTATATTTGAATATTAAATTAACCAGTTTAAAAATAACAATTCAGAACTGGAAGCACCTAGCCCATTGTGTGCTGCTGTATTCTGAGGTCGTAATTCTACAATCAACACAAAAGGATTGTCCAAAAACCCTTAAAAGCAATAAAATGGAAATACATTTGTCAGTCTGAAATTGATAATACAATTTCCTTTATTCATAAAATCCAGACCTTCATGGACTAAAAAATAACTGACTAAGCTGTTAACATCACATACCATGAACAAGTTTTTAAAATTTACCTTTAAATTATGTCAAGTTTACATAATATGCCCTGACTATTTTTTTCTTCCAATCAAATTCCAATTTCAATTTATGGAAACATAAAAGATCCCAATTACTCTTGTTCTGAAAGAAAGATATTCTTTGTGTTTAACAGAAAAGTAGAAATTAAGTTTTCATATCACTATTTTTTTTTTTTGCTTTGTCACCAAAATTTTGTCTCCAATTTATATTTACAGAATGATAACTAATCTTTCCTGGCTCATGTACACAAGCCAAAAGACTTACAGTTAACTTGGAAAACAAAAAATCTTTCTTTCTCATTCTCTTCCTCTCTCTCTTTCTCAGACACACACATGCAAACACACACTGTTGTCTAGTACCCACTACCCACTACTGAAAACGGCCCATGTGACTGTGACACCATCAGAATGCAGCGTTTCACGGCCATCACAACATAGGATTGGCACATGACATTTACAAAATGTCAGAACCCATCCCCCAGTTTTTACAGCCTATTCCCTGGTAGGGTTTCATGATGTAAAATGAACTAAAGGCAATAGTGTGCTCATTAGCTGTGCCACTTCTGATCCATTACGTCAATTGACAATGAAACACTGTGGTATCAAAGTGCAGGTGTAAAAAATAATAAGGCGACTGTGTTACAAAATCCCACTAACTGAGGACGTGTAATAAACATGCAGAGAGGCCGTTTCTAGTCATTGGAAATGTGGCGTGATACATCAAACATAAAACCCAGGAACGGCTTTTGACACACCAAACTCAATTAAAATTTGTTTTCATGACTATCTTCAGAGAGACCCAGTAACGAAGCTGTGAATGTAAAGGGTGATTATGCAAGTTCCAGATAGAAGGATGTGAAGACATCAAGAGATTCAGATGATGCCAGAAGCAGAGCTAATGTGTAACTATGCAAGTGCTCCTACTGTGCTTCTGCCCTTTTCTCTGACTGTCGTGCCTTTTGCACGGTGACACTAGCATTCTTTTGATTAACACCATCTTTTGAGCGAATGTCATACTACACATTGCTACCAGAATTCAATTCAACTTCTTTTTTTAGTTTCAGGTTAATGTGAGGGTACCAACAACCAAATTATAACATTTGAATTTTTTAGGTAGAGTCTGTCTTGTAGCTATGTCCTGCACCCATATGGTATACGTGCCATATACCTCTACATTGCACCCATTCAGTAGGAGCACCCCAACCCCCCTTGCCTTTCCCCCCTCCCCCAACTTGAATCGAAGTGAGTTTTTCTCCTATGTGGGCACGAATTCAATGATCTATGGGCTTCTTATTAGTATTGAGTATGTTGGATACTTGCTTTTCCATTCTTGTGATACTTTACTGAGAAGAATGTGTTTCAACTTCATCTAGGTTAATACAAAAGATGTGAAGTCACCATCTTTTTATGGCTGAATAGTATTCCATGGCATGCATATACCACAGCTTGTTAATCCATTCCTGAATTGAGGGGTGTTTAGGTTGCTTCCATTCTTCACAATTGTAAATTGAGCTGCAATAAACAATCTACTGCATATGTCCTTATTATAAAATGATCTTTTTTTCCTTCTGAGTAGATGCCTAGTAGTGGGATTGCAAGATCAAATGGGAGGTCTCATTTGAGTTCTTTGAGAATTCTCCATACTTCTTTCCAAAGAGGCTGTATTTGGAGCCCCACCGGCACTGTAACAATGTTCCCTTCTCTCCACATCTACACCAGTATCTGCAGCTTTGGGATTTGGTGATGTGGGCTAATCTTACTGGGGTTAGGTGATATCTCAGAGTGGGTTTGATTTGCATTTCTCTGATGATTAGGGATGATGAGCATTTTTTTCATGTGTTTGTTGGCCATACATCTGTCTTCCTCAGAGAAGGTTCTATTCATGTCTCTTGCCCAGTGATAGATGAGTTCTCTCAAGATCCTAGTTATCGAGCCTTTGTCTCATTCATAAAATGAAAATATCTTTCCCATTCTGAAGGCTGTCTATATGCTTTGATTGTTGTGTCCTTAGTTGTGCAGAAACGTTTCTGCTTAATTAAGTCCCATTTATTAATTTTTGTTATTACAATTGCCACAGAAGTCTTCTTCATAAAATCTTTCCCCAGGCTGACAATTTCAAGAGTTTTTTCACACTTTCTTCTAGGATTTTAGTCATTTCTTTCCCTAGATTTAAATCTTTTATTCATCTTGAATCAATTTTTGTAAGTGGTGAAAGGTGCGGGTCCTGTTTCAATCTTTTTCATGTGGTTGTCCAGTTCTCCCAGCACTATTTATTGAATAGGGATTCTTTTCTCCAATGTATACTTTTGTTTGGTTTATCAAAGATCAGATGGCAAGTAGACACTGGTTTCATCTCTTGGTTTTTCTATTCAATTGCAAATGTCTATGTTTCTATTTCTGTGCCAATACTATGCTATTTTGATCACTGTGGACTTGTAATATAGTCTAAAGTCTGGTAGGGTAATGCTTCTGGTTTTCTATTTATTACTAAGAATTGCCTCAGCTATATGAGCTTTTTTCTGGTTCCATATGAAATGAAGAACTATTTTTTCCAGATCTTAAAAGTGTGATGTTGGTATTTTTAATAAGGATTGTATTGAATGTGTAATTGCTTTGTGAAGTATAGACATTTTTAACAATGTTGATTCTTCTCAACCATGAGCATGGTATGTCCTCCATTTGTTAATGTCTTTTTTTTTTTTAAGCTCATTTATTTCTATCACTAAGTAATATTTCATTGTGCTGATTTACCACAAGTTGTTTTTGTTTGTTTGTTTTTGTTTTGTTTTTTTCAGTTTTTGGCCAGGGCCAGGACTCACCTCCTTTGAGCCACAGGCGCTGCTCCATTTGTTAATGTCTTCTGCTATTTCTTTTCTTCGGATTTCATAATACTTTTTGCAAAGATCCTACTCCTCTTTTGGTAGGCATATTCCTAGGTATTTCAGTTTTTTTTGAAGCTACTACAAAGGGAATTGTGTCTCTGGTTAGTTTCTCAACTTGTCTGTTATTGGCATATACAAAGGCTACTGATTTGTGAACATTGATTTTGTACCCTGAAATACTACAGTATTTCTTGATTACATCCAGGAGTCTTGTGGTTGAATCTCTGGGATTCTCTAAGTATAAGATCACATCATTGACAAAGCATGAGAGTTTGACTTTCTCTGCCCCCATTTGTCAATTCAACTTCTAAAAGTAATACATTAGATAACAGCTGTTAAAATATGTATACTTCCTTTGATGCCCTGGTATATATACACACATAGTAGCTATATGGCCACATGACTAATTTTACATATGCTGACTTATATTTAGAGATAAAATGGGGGAATTGAGATCCAATTTGAGAGCTTATGTTCTAGAAAAATAATTATATCACTAATTCTAAAAATCAGGAATATATCTGCATTTTATTACCTTTTTAGAGTTGTCCAGAACAATACATACACCATTATAACTATAAGATCCTGAATTCAGAAGATAATATATTAGAAAAGTGCTTCTTTAGTTTTGATAAAGTCTTATCATTTAAAAATTGACAAAATGGATTCTGGGAAGATGGCTGACTGGTAGCAACCCTGGTCAGAGGCTCCTGAACAAAGGAAGAAAAACTGGTTGGAATCAGAATCTATGAAGTCAA
>NW_003852412.1:27631671-27715711 GCF_000181295.1 Otolemur garnettii
AGTGCATCAAGGTACACAGTTACCATTCAATAAAAAAAAAATAAAAAAAATAAAAAAAAAAATAAAATAAAATTAGCTCTTTTAAAAAAAAAAAAAAAAAAAAAAAATTGACAAAATGATTTACACCCATTTTTTTGGTGGGATGGGATAAGAAATTATGGCACTGCATTAAAAATTTATGGAAGTAATACTAACTTTTTTTTCATATAGGGGAAATTTCCTATGATAACTTTGATGAATATGACATATTTAACTTTCACAGGATCTGAGGAATCCTGGGCCTGATAGTTAGAACTACTATTAAATTCTATAATTGTTCTCACTAAGCCCTCAGTTAAACTTGGTACAGTTACTCATATAAACTATTTCCTTCTCAACAATCCTTATGGGATCATTTTGAGAAAATAGAGACATAGTAAAGGAAAATCATCAAAGATGTCATTAAGAAGTGTTATCAGTCTTTAAGTGTGGGTATTGTAGCCATCGCTCCTTTCCATAATTTGTTTGTGTGATTAATTATAATAAATAAATAAAACATAACAGAGTGAATACATCATAGTCACAGTTTTCAAACTTTAGTGTTTCCAAATCTTCTCTAGAGCTGATTACGAACAGAGATACCAGGCTTCCTTCCTGGACATTCTGAATCCAGCAAATCACAGGTGTCCTTGGGTTTCATGTGAAAACCCAGCAGGGGATTCTGACATGTGCCTGTGTCTACTGCTCACTCCCTCATGGTTCTGATGAAGAACTTGACATGACATCTTGTCACTCACATTTCAGGTGGATTGTCTGCAAACTTCTCTAAGCCAACTCTTCCTTCTTTTCATAAAATATAAGGTAGGGCTAAAGGTTGTAGATTTTAAAAGTGAAGAGAATTATAAAAGATACTTCATTGAAAGTACTGCATATTTCCAACCACACCATTTCTTTCGTGTGCCTGACAGACCACATCAGTCTCCTTGCTCTTCTTCCCACTTTAGTTTTGGCTTCCAGACATAACAGGCAGCTAAGCTCCTGTCACCCTCTGACACATGATGGTCCTTCAACTGTTAGAGTTTTATAACTCAAATTTCAGAAATTACCTTATCACTTTTCCCAAGGCCCAAGG
This sequence comes from Otolemur garnettii, assembly GCF_000181295.1. Classification (NCBI taxonomy): domain Eukaryota; kingdom Metazoa; phylum Chordata; class Mammalia; order Primates; family Galagidae; genus Otolemur; species Otolemur garnettii. Next base: position 27,632,783 of record NW_003852412.1, read on the forward strand.
AATGAAGAGAGTATTCCTTTCTGTGGATATAAGGTCTACCATGACCTGGTTCTAATCTGTCTTTCCAGCCTTGTTTTTATCTATTTCACCCAAATGGTTTGTTCTTGGTCTCCCAAAATGCCATGTGCATGCCTTTTCTTCTTCTTCTTCTTCTTCTTCTTCTTTTTTTTTTGATTTAGCTTTTGGACTTTTGCTTACATTAATTGCTCTATATACTAGCAACCATCCATGTGAATTCTCATCCAGGTGGATGAATTTCATCCTCCAAATTCCAGTTCAAGTTCTACTTCTTCCCAGATCAGACTATACCTACTCCACTCACAAAGGAGAGACTGCCTTCTACTGAATCCTTATAAAATCCTTTGCAATTGGTATTTACTACATGCTATAGTATATTTTCATTATCTTAAAATATTTTCTCTGCCAAAGATGGTAATATTGAAGGCAGGACCATTCCTTTCCCCTCATCCTTTTTAGTTCAAATAGTGCTATTTGGAAATCACATTTTCAGGAAATATTTAATGATTTTAAATATTTAATGATATGGAGTCACATGTTTAGTAAACTACTAAGAATAAAGTTACTATTAGTAGACCAAAAGATTTATAGTATCAAAGATCATGAATGTTTTTTTTTGGCCAGGGCTGGGTTTGAACCTGCCACCTCTGGCATATGGGGCTAGTGCCCCACTACGTTGAGCCATAGGCACCGCCCAGATCATGAGTCTTTTTAATGCAGATAATGATTTAATTATTTGGAGGTGCAGTGAATGGAGATTTTGAAGAATTTTTCTATACAAAAATCTTTCAGCATCAGTTCAACACAGACATATCCAGGTATTAGTCCTGGGAAAATAAAATTAAATTCAACAAACATTTATCAAATGTTTCTACTTAGGGCAAGATACTCTGACCTCTGGAAAGGCAGAAGTGGTCACTACATGACCTCCTAGAATCCACCACAGTGCTTCATACTTGTCATGGTTGGAAATTCTATTCTAATCCAAAACAAATTTAAATTAGAATGTAAGGACTTGTAAGAGATAGAACGATTAGATATAGGCTCTTCTCTAGAGGAGCTTTGAATCCAGTATTGGTTTAAAAGATCAAACAGCCACTCAAGTTACTGGGCTGAAAGTAAAGGAAAAATAGTGAAATTCCAGAAGGAAATGAAATTTATTATGAAAATGTTTAAAGCATAATACTACCTGCATTCATGCAGAGAAATTTAAACATAAATGGAAGGGACTCTGGATACAGGATTTTCTACATATGAAGCCCAAAGTTCCCTGGTGAAGAAAAAGAACGCTTGTATTTTAAGATGGGATATTTGATTGTGATTTGTTGAGTTAACAAATATCAGAGCGAGTACCTGGATCTACTGTTTTATTAAGGAAATATATGGGAACTGGTTGCATGTGGTGTCTCCTTCCATTTGGCCTGAGATCCAGTTTGGTGCTCAAGCTTTAGAGGTCTTGCAGCCATTGCTCTTTTTGGTGGGATGGGATTGAGTGAAAAATCCTTTACATTCAGGCTTTTTTCCCTATGCCCAGAGGGGTAAATCTTAGTCATAGACCATACCAGTGGAACCAGATTTAAAGGTGATATACACTACTACATTGAAAAATGTCCACTGGAAGCTTGGAACTGGCCACTTCCATTCCCAGTCACAACTTAGCACTCCGTCTACCCACTAGGCTCTGGTCTTGCTCTGGTATTACTCAGATCCCTTTCTCTCTCACCCACCCTATTGTACACTTCAATGTGGTGGTGTTGTATCATCTTCAGATGGTGTAGAGAGTCCTGCACCAAAGCATTCAATAAATGCTAGTTAAATTGCTAAGATATGTAATCGGAAACACGGTGCTCGGTATAGTTGTTGTGGTGATGACGGTGCAATATAGAAAGATGCTTAAGACATGGTTTTGCTCCCAAGGAATTCTCATTTTAGCCAAAGAGATAAAACACATGCTCAAATAACTAGAATACACAGTTTGAAGTGATAAGCTTCACAGAAGTTGGTGTGAAGGAGGTGCGATGAGAGTTCAGAGGAGGGAGAGATTACTTCCAGCTGCTTGTCCAGCCTTTCTGCCCAGGGCAGGGTAGACTATAGGATAAAAGAGATGGTACTCACAGCAATTGGATACACAAACTCACTGGCTTATAAAAAAGTCAGACACACAGTTTCTGGTTTAAAATGCACAGATACACATGTTAAATTCAAAATGAGGGACACACTCAGTGCTGTCCTGTTTGGGAAGGAGGGAAATCTGTGAGTGCACCAGGGTCTGGGAAAGGCTCAATGGAGATGCTCAGTACTGAGCCTTCAACAACAGACAAGTGACTGGATGGAAAAGGGGGGGGTTTAGGCACATCTAACACTGGTAATGTCTCTGAAAGGAATATTACAAAGGGAGATGCTAAAAATTAGCCATTTGGATCCTATACGGCTCATCAATTCCCTCCAATAAATCCTAAACAGAGAAGGACAAGAAGAATGGATGGAGCTGGTCTACACAGCAGAGAGGGGTTGAGTTGCTCTGTTAGTGGGTGAATATCCTTGGACACCTTCAGGCTTCTGTTTAGCTGGGGAATGTCATGGTGTGCCCTCTGCCACCTTCATCTTGTTACCTCGTATGACTCTGCTAAAGCATCTCCCCACATTTTAACTCACTCTGACCTCTGACATTTGTGCCAGCATATGATAAACATTTATGAAAATGTACATAAGAATGTTTTTAATGAAAGACTGAAAAGTGCTGTGAAATAATCATGAGAAAGAAAACTGCACTAAGTTAACCTGCACTGGGAGAAATTCATAGTCTTGCTCTGCCATCATCTAGAAACTAGAGGAAATGTGTTTTTATCTCAGCATCTCTTGTTACTCCCCTTTCCTGTTTGTGATGAGGGTCACCCGGAACTCCGCTCTGCCATTGTCACTGCATCTGGATGAGGAGCCCTCACATTTTCAGACTGTTCTTCTACTGAAAGAAAATCAGACACTTCTCCATTATCTATCCTTGGCTCCTATTCTGAATGGTTTCAACATGTAGGCTACACGTTTTATTCCTCAGTTTTATATTTTGTCATTTTGATAGTAGCAAAAACAACAGTTCTTCTTAATGAGTCTAATAATTTCAGTTCTATTGCTAGTAAAATCATGTCATTATATTTTGTTTCAAATGGACATAAAAATATGAAAGTAATGTCACAGTAGAACATGGTCAACTATTTAGCATACCACAATAAGTTTGAAAATAAAATTACTAAATTACTAGAGAAGTAATTTTATCTACGACAGTCACAAGTGTTAAGTAGGGTGAAGTTATCCCTAAGAATGATGTGATAAACATATATCTGACAAATTATTGAACATAGGCTGTACTCTAGAATTCTGTTATCATAATTTGGAAGGATTTTCAAAATCCATTATATATGATATATAATGAAAGCTTCTAGGTTCGTTTTGAAAAGCTTGTCATTTGCTTATTTCATCAGAAAAATCAGACAACCATAAGATTTTCATGATGAGTTCCTTAATTGCACTTAATATGACTGACTATACATGGAAGACATAACATCCATGTATTTATACCAAAATATCACAAAAATCGTAGTGCATATTAAAAGCACACAGGGTCTACTTTTCTTTTGTAAAATTGTAGAAAATAGCAAGGGTGACCTCCAGTGTGCAAAAGTTTAAGACATTGCATTTTTTAGTAGCAGAAATTGTGCGTTGGTCTACTCTAATTCTCTACGAGTGCTAAACATAAAGGGAAAGGGAATTTCTAGGTCAAAATGAGTTTGTAAGTTCAAAGCAGTTGCTTTGTTTTGTTTTTAAATTTTTATTTTCTTTGAAGCTTACAGTGTTGCTTGTAACCTGAGAACACAAAACAACACGGGAAAAGGATCTGTGACTAATAAAAGTTAGAAAACCAGGTTTTCTTACATATGGTGTGGTTAGAATTGAGGCTCATTAAGCCCTTGAAGAATAAGCTGAATTTACATTTTTTGAAAGGAAAATTCAAAAGGACATTCTTTAAAGGTCTCATACTGCCCTGCAGATAGTAAAACTACCTGACATAATTTCTATGCAAAGATACTGACGCTACGCCAAATAACAAACTAACACCACCCAAAATCAAACTCAAAAAGCTTTTTAGAAAGTCTCCAAGATCAAAGCTTTTCACTGTAGATAAAATTTCTTTTTATGAAAAGCTAATGGCTTGCCACATTGTATAATATAATTTCTATTTGTCTCTAATGTCAACATGATAAAAACTGTTCACACATGTAGAAAAAGCATGATGCTGTCCTCAGGAGCCAATCCCACGTCATTTACTTCATCTTTCCTGCTGCAGATAATACAAACTATCAGGGGATTTTTCTTTTCAGGTTTTGTTTCTATTTCTTTATTTGATAGACCACCTTAACTTTGGGGTAAATGAGGTTTCTTTTGAAAAGATTCCGTTAGTGAAACCTCAAGTTCTGCCTTAACTAACCAGACCACACAAAAGATCTAATTACAAGGGCGCCCACCAGAGCTCTGCCTGTCAGAGGCAGCGTCACCCCCTCCGTGAGGCACATCTGCTTGCAAAGGTGTATGCTGTGGACAGTAAAAACTCGCTCCAGGCTGACTCCTGGCATCGAAGGTATAAGGCTACGAATGGATTTCTTTTTATGAATATTCATAACAATCAGTGTGGACCTCTCAAGTTCCTAGACAGGGAAAAGTGTAAATAACTACTGTGAGCTGTTTTGTTTATATAGTTTATGATATACTTGTGTGTGTGTAGAATGTTTATTACTAATAGAATATAATTAAGACACTATTTAAATTTCACATTGGTGATAATATGTTCTAATTTTAGTAAATTATAAATTATGAAATTCCCAAGCATGAATTGCTTGGTAATTACTCCTTTGGACTTGTGATCTATCACGTCGAGAGTCTGTCCACTACCTGCTGAGACGTGACTGAGCGGGCCCTGACGTGACAGACCCTAATGGTTCCCAAGGAGCCATTACAGTCCATTGTGTCAATATTTTGCGTGCTAAAAAGGATCCAGAGAAGACTTCTAAACTAGACCTTTGCATAGCAGACAATAATGATGACTCAATCTGTTATGTCAATAACATGGTGTAAGAAAGTCGTTCTCCTGAATTTACACAATTACAGTCGTAGACATGTTTTGTCAATGTGCTGCTTAGAATATTCTTTGAGTAAACTCAGGAGATAACATCTTTCAAATCTGACTCGAACATTTTTATTCTAGAAATTTGTTTTTGAATTTCATTTTAATTGTGGCAAATTAATACCATGAAAAGCTTTGAAGCAAAACATTAAATGTACCTGATCAAATTATTTTTACAAACTCTTTTTAAGTCGAATTAGATTCTCCAGGGTCTCCCCAGACATTTTAGGTAACTTTGTGAATAAGGAAAATGCATTTTATTTTCCTCCCTGAAGGACAAGAATCAAAATGATCAATGCAGCCTTAATTCACACTAATACACGCAGATACCACAGGGGGATCAAAATACAGTAAAATGTAGTAAAAATACCCTTATATCCTACATTTTCTAAACAATTAAGGTCAAGTGTAAGGTCTGTGTTTGTCCTTGAAGATATTATAATAAATAATGATTTCACTTTTTGGAACAAATAATTTGTTAAAATCTATCAGGATTCTACTTTGAGATATCAGTCTTGGAGTGTTGACTATTTCTTTAAATACTAATATTTATTAAGTGGTGCTTAAGAACACAGAAGGTCTCTGTAAAATAATATGTAAGCAAGAAAAGGCATGATAAAGTATTAGGCTATAATCCAATCTAACTTCTCTCAGAGCTATATTTTAAGACTAGGGAGAAAAGGGTAACTTTTATGGCTTAATATGAATAAATTGACTTCTCATTTGAGTTATTTGTTAAAAGCCTGCACTGGCAAAATGCCAGTTATATTCACGTACCAAGTTGAAGATGAGGAATTTTTTTTAATAATAGCATTAAATGCCATACGTTTAAAGCAGGAATAAAATGTCTCCTTTTGTAATTTTATACAAATGGATTAAGTATCATAAAGAGTGGATACAGTGCTCTTTTTATGTATTGATTTTTAAGAAATACTTTCTCAGATGTGTCAGACATGCCTAGATTTTTGAGTAAGAGAATTTTTTTTTTTTTTTAAATCTTGGCTCTGTTCTTATAAAGCAATGTTTTGGCAAAGTTGGCAAGTTCTTAAATGAAAATTCCCCTCACCCCCCCCACCCCCGGGTATCAGGAGACCATTTTAATTCACTCACCAGCTAAACTCTCAAAGGGACTGGTGTATATGGTAACACAGGAGCCAATATCCCAGCTATCAGTTTCCATACAGCCCGGCTGGACCTTCACATTACGGCTGCCCCACGTTTATTGTTCTTTCATTGCATCTGTCAGCATTTCCTGACAGCACATTATGGAGCACACGGCTACAGAGTCAGTATCAATCAGCCCACCATCATCAGATACAAGCCGCAGACTATTGATAATAGTCCTTAAATCAGATCATCATGGTTTAAGCATAAGACTCTTAAAAGGCGGCTCTCTCTGGGGAACTCCGACTTGCCCGCACCTGTTAGAAACCTGTGAGCCGGTTTCTACTACGCACCACCTACAACTTCTCTGAAGAGGGGAGAAACTCTTTTAAACATACATACAGGCATACTGGAAAACATTTCACTGTGTAAAATACAGCACAGAAGCAAAGATGGCATTAATACAACTTTTGGCTCTTTCTCTTCAAAAAACAAAATTGCAAAAGCAATATACCCCACCTCTCCCTTAACAGTAATGAACCTAGACTCCCAAGGCCCACACACACCACACATGGATAACGGCAGTTTTGCTGTCCTTTGGAAATGCCTTACTTCAAGAGCATTTCAACTGGATGTGGCCATTTAACAAGGAAAGTGAGAGAAGGCACAGGGTTTGGAGGTATGCTACACCAAACTCAAGGCTCCACGTTAAAGACAAAGGCATCTAATTTTTCCCAGACATAAATAATAAAATAAAATAGGAGTTGCATGCAGATTTAGTAACATAAAATTTAAGGTGATAAACAGAATGGAGGCTGGCTTCTTGTTTAGTATTCCTTAGTTATCACCATAATTGCTGCATGTCTGTCATCACTAGCAAAAGAAAAAAGTGTCTTTCTCAGCTGCTCCCCTGCTTGTTTTGTTCGCTGTATTCTTGTAAAGTGGGAGAAAATAAGTGTCATTTAATGAATAGTGCTATTCTTTGTCTGACAGCTTCATATCTGTTAGGTGTAGGAGGCCTACTACTTTCTTTTTCTGATAATGTTTTTGACAGTGTGCTAAATTCCTCCCCCAAAAGGCCGGCATGTATATTCTGCTAAAAGGGGCTTCATCTCTCCTGAATGAATGCCCTCTTTTAACCCCCTTCAGCTTCTGTTCTTACATTAATTGAGCTGATCAGATTGAGCATATGAATTTGTCTTTGATGTATTCGTATGTTTAGTTGACGTTGCTCTCTCTCTCATTGGCAGCGGACAGAGCTCTCAGACAAATAGGACTGTTGCCATGGTAACAGGCAAGCTAGGGATCTCTTGAAAAATATTTTTATTTCAAAATTCAAACTGGAAAATTCTCACTGGATATGGTTCTCAGTTCTAAACGTGTCATATCTAATGATGAATGCAATTAGGAATCCCACCAGTGTTTTAAATAATAAATTAGCCTAATTTTCTAGGCCTGGCATGATGACATACAAATACTAAAAAGGCGTCTTCTTTTTTAAAATCCATGACAAAGGACTTATTAATGACTTTTGTTCTTAGGATTTCAAATTAAAACGGGTGGTAGGCTAATGATAGCGCTTTCTATCTGCTGAACACCAGAGGCCTAGAGGTAAACTTATTCTTTTTTTTTTAAGAAAATACTTCAAGCTGTTGTAATATTTGGTTATTTCATTTTTTAAAAAGCAGGTGTAGAAATCCTTCTATAAATGTTGAATGCTGTAGCAGTTGGTAAATCTCAGTGGAAGAAAAACGCCCATAGCCATTTTTAATTACTGAGCACAAGGAAAGGGAAAGGGTGGTGAACGTCAGTCTTACAGACCACTGTCTTCTGACAATGGGGGGTTTCAAACTCCTACTGCGTTATTTGAAATATAAAGAAAAAAAAGAAATGACTACTTTAAAATATGATATAAATTATAGTCATTTTAAAACCTTAATTTATTCATGACTGTACAATTTCAGTTATATTAATTATCGTTTCCCCATCACACCACGTGGGGCTCAGGAAACAATGACTATCACCGTACGTTGGGCAGCTTCAAGGATCTGACACAATGTGTAACCACAGTACAAAGAGGGCCATTAAAAGCAAGCCAAATTTTTCTATTCTTTCAACTTTATTTTTAGCATTGATCATCAGTTCTTTGGTACCAGTTATTCGCTATGTTACGTGCTGAAATGCAACTTAACTTTTTGATATTAGCTGGCAATGGTGCTCCTTTCTTTAATTTTGAGTGAAAACAGTCAATATAATAAAATCAAGCAAATCCATGTGTATTTTGGGTTTGTCTGAAGGAAATTAATCTTACTCAAACTTTAGAATGTCAGCATACGAAATAATGAACAAAGAGGTTAAATTAATCCAAATGGCAACGTGTGTCTCTAGTACGTGTTTTCTCTCATGTTAAATACAGCTTTTATTTTGTACATATAAAAACATCTGTGTTAAAGGCAAAGGAGAAAAATGTCAAACCTAGAGAAATTCACAATTATAAATGGCCACACTTTTACTATTATTTTTATAATTTTCTTACTATAGTCTAATAAGATGCAACTATTATAAGTTTTATTCTAGATGATACTATTAAACTACCTGAAATGTTACTTTTTTCTCAAGCACTGAAGTATAGTATTTTCTAAAATACCAAAAATAATCCTTACCTGAAAAACTATAGGGGAGTAAAGAAAAAAATCCTAACTCCTGTTTGTAAGTAAACATTTCTCCCCTTACCTACTTTTCTAACCTATTTCATCAAAAAATCCACAGTGAAGACGTGAACCCACCCAAATCCACGTCAGAGCTCACAGTGACAGCTGTGGCCTCCTGGCTCCCTCTGGAAGGGGAGCACACAGCTGGGAGGTCCAGCCGGGAGCCTCATCCCACTTGGCTATTCTGAAAGGCGCAGACAAATGGTCCACTGATCGAAGAGGATACCCGGCATCTACCTCAACCAGGCATTAGTCGTTCCTCTGAGTTGGCCTGTTTGTCTTTGCATTCTTTCAGAGTGATTACACGGGATTTTTAAGTTTCTTTACTGTTTTGACATTTACAGAAGTAATTCATTTTTATTGCACCAAAGCCAAAAAATATATTGGAAGTGTCCCTTTATCCCCGAAGCCACCCTCATGAAGAGACCCACCACCTTAAAGTCAACAATTGGTTATACATTCTTGCAGATCTCTTTCTACTAAAAGCCATTTTTGAGAGTACAGCATTTCATTTACTCTTTACTTCATGAGCCCTGATGACAGGTGGTTAAGGAGGAAAGGAGAGTAGAACTCCTTTCTGTTTCTCTCCCTGTGCCTGAATTAGATAGCAAGACATGAGGAAGCGCAGTGTCTCATCTACAGCCCTGGAGCAGAGAGGAGGTAAGTCCCCACCGCTGTCAAACTCCCTGAGTGCCTGGAAGTCACAACCTCCAACCCTCCTGGTCTTCCAGACCTGAGCCACTTCTCTGATGTGCTTGGCTTCCAGAAGTGAGGCACACACTTCTCACCCGAGTACCACACTGTCATGTTGGGTTGAAAAAAGCCCTGCTTTTAAGTGTTTAAGATATTTTCAAAACACAAAGGATGATGAACCAGTTTCCTCTCCAGCTCAGCACTGCACAGACCTACTTCAAGTACACAGGGCTCACTGACTTAAATCAGCTCTGTAAGTGTCCAGCAAGCCCAAATGAAAGCTCAGCACATGTTGTTACCGAAGCCTATGCTATTTCACAAGGCCAGGGATATAGCTTAAAGACAATTTACCTCAGAAAATATATAGCAGCACAGGGCAGTGGAAGGAGACCTACACTTGGAATCAGAATGACAGGGTCAGACATTTCTCACGAGCACCCAGACCTTCAGTGACCTCCCTCAGCCATAATGTCTTAATCTATAAAACAGGGATCATAATATCAGCCCTCCTCCTAGAGTTATTGAGCAGTGAAAATGAGATAACAAATATGAATGTCTTAAAACATACATAGATTGTATTTGAACCCTATATTCCTTATGTTTTGAAAATTGCAATCAAGCCTATTGATTTTACCATGTAAATTATATTTTTCTGTAAAAGTCTTCAAATGTATTCTAATTGATGGTGGAAAACCAATCTTATATCTTGTTAAAATTTGAAACATTAATTTTAAAAGACAGCTTACTTTCATATAAAAATGGTTTGTTTCTATAAAATATTTAACTTAAAAAAAACCAAATGGCTAATTTTATATATCTCCTGCAGAAATATTTTATATTTCTCCTTCAGTGGAATATGCATTTGAATTCATTGAATTAGAAAGTAAGAGAGATTAGGGAGAGAATTCATCAAAAGCAAAAATTAAGTGTTCTATGATTCAGAAAATTATAACTAAATAAAACTAAGAGCAATGTAGAAAAGTTTATTTCAATATAAAATTTCTACTTGGCATATTTCAGAAGATATAAATACAGACTCATTAGTAATTACATCTATTGTAGATTATATCTAAACATTTATAGCCATATGTATGTAGATATGATAGATATAAAATTCGACAATATGGCTTTCAATATTGATTTTAAAATAATTATGATCTAAAATTTTATTAATAAATTGTTTACTAATAAACACTGTTATAGTGTACCCAATAAACAATAGCTTATTGTTTATTACTGAACAATACAAACATGTGGCATAGAAACAATATAAATATGACGTGGCATGCCCAGGCTACTTCAGAAAAAAAAATCCATTTGAGCCATAATTTATCATGAAGATTACTTACTACACATGGAAGGGAATTTCCTGTAGAGGATAGATATCTGCCTTGCTAGAGGCAGACGGGAGACCCACATTTTTCCACTGCTCGCTGAAGAGAGAGGAAGGGTGGCTGGTACAGTTGTCTGGGCTCCATGAGCACACAGGACAGGTGCAGACTGATTTACTTTTAGAGGAAAAAATGGACTCAGTATAGAGCAGAGAACTAGATAAAGGCCAAGACTATGTTTGCTATTATCTGGTGCATAATAAAGGTCAATAATCATTAGCCAAGATAACATTCAGTAGAAGAACTAACAGGCTGGGATTTGTGGGCAGTGGGGAGAGGCTGAGGAGCTAGGCAGGGCCAGGGATGTGGGCAGAGGTAGCTGGGAAAAAAGGAGCCTGAAGATGGTGCCTTCTGGCTAATCCCATCCTTGCATGTCCACACAAAGCTTGTCCTAGGTTAGCCCTAACCCAACCCCAGGGCAAGATGAGAAGCACCATGAGAAACCAGTGGGAAAGAAAGAATGATATAATTCTGTATTTGGCAGCACCAGGGTTGATAATGGCAAGACAGAAGGGGACAGGGAAACCGCAGCCGACTTTCTGGACACTGCAAGCTCCTGGTTTTCCTCCTACTCCACTACCGCTCTTCCTTAAGCTGCTGATTAGAACCTTCTCTCGACCGGTAGCTCTTAGAGAGCCTAGGCCTCAGATCTTCATCCAAGATGATTCTAACTGCATCCATCATGGCTTGTAAATGCTGACTGCTGCCACAGGAACCCAGCGACCCCAGTCTCGTCCCCGAGTCCTATAGCAGTGCCCACTGCTCCTAGATGCCTTAGAGCCTTAGAAACAGAATAGCTCCAAAAGAGAATTCTTTTTTTTTTTTTTTTTTTTTTTCTGTTGCAGTTTGGCCAGGCCCAGTTTGAACCCACCACCCTCGGTACATGGGGCCAGCGCCCCACCCACTGAGCCACAGGCGCCTCCCCCAAAAAAGAATTCTTGATTTTCTCCCCCAAACTTGATTCCCTTCCAGGTTTACTCATCTCAGAAGATCACACCCTGGCAGTTGCTCTGGCCAGTAGCCGGGGACCTCTTGATCTGCGTCTTTCACACCCAGCAGCAATCCTTCAAGCTCTATTGTTCATACTGATCAACTTAGTATCTTCAAAATGGATGCCAAAGTCCAACAATTCCTTACCACCTCCCCAGCCTAATTCTCACTGGGAGAGTCATGGCAGCTGCCTAAGGCTTCTACTCCCGCAATTCCCACCCTTAGAGGCTGTGCTTCTCCCAGCACTGGGGCCTTCAAGCTCGATGCCCACAAGACCTGCTGTCACACAAAATCTCTCACTATGTGACCCGGCCTCCAGTCACCTCCTCTCCTTCCTCTCTGCCCTCACTCATTTAGCTCCAGACATAATGGTCTTCTAGCTCTTCTCTGATGAGAATAGTACATGCTATTCCCTCTCAGAAATCTCCATGGCTTGATCCTCAGATCACACAAATAGCATTTTCTGGTAGATGCCTTCCCTAGCTACCCTACCCAGAAAAGCACTGCCCCCACATCTTTATGTGCTTTACTTTATTTCATAGCCTTTATTACTACCTGAAATGATGTTACTTTTTATTGATACATAATATTTGCACATTGGTGGGGGTACATATGATAAGTTGTCATATGCACAGATTATCATGATGAAGTCAGGGCATTCAGGGTAGCCATCACCTCAAGTATTTATGTGCTGGGGACATTTGAATCCTCTTTTCTACCTATTTTGAACTATACAGTATATTTGTTAATGATAGTCACCCTGAGATGCTATCAAACACCAGAACTTATTCCTTCTGTGTGTTCGTCCCCATTAACAACCCTCTCCTTATCACATCCCTTGGAAACACGCATCCTTCCCAGCCTCTGGGATCCATCCTTCTGCAGTCTCCATGAGATCAGCATCAGGTCACATGCTATCAGTTACTCATCTGTTTATTACCTACTTTCTCTAGAGTGTGAACTTTATGATGGCAAGGATTTTATCCAATTACGCTTTCTGTACCCCTAGCCTAAAATAGTCCTGGCCCACAGTAGGTGCTCAGTATATGTATGTTAATTGCTTACTTTGACAGCTCAAATCTTTCATCTTTTGCAATGAAACATTATTGGTTACTCATACTGACACATAAAAAGCCATGTTGAACAAAGGGAAATGCTATGTCATGTGGACTTAAATCCTTCTTTCAGAATATAATTTACAGGATTATTTTTCTCATAGTGATTTTCTAAACCAGCTGGATTTTTTTTTTAATCAGTGAAGATTTTAAAAGTAAATAGTTTCTAGAATTACACTCCAGGAGAAGGAAAAATGAAAAGGCTGACAAATTCTTCACTCTTATATTTTTAAAATGTGTTCTGAGACTTGAGTAATTATGTAACTCTTCCTAGAGAGATTTTGTTAAATATTTTACTATTTGACAGTTAGTGTCATAGCTTTTCACACTGTATCTGGAGTTATGAACCAAACTATAAATGGCCTACTATTATGATACTACTAAAAATTTTCAGGGTAAGGAGTTTATTTATTTTAAAGGTTAAATACTTTAAGGTAAGTAGCTATCTAGAAGTATCTTTGCATAAATGCCAAAGCCTTTTAAGAGTTGTTAAGAATATTTGATTTTATTTACATGGTATTTATTTATACCACATACTCAAAGTTAGTGGCTATTAACAAAAATATTTTTAACATATGAATATTACTAATAAATTTACTGATATCTATAGAGTGTTTACTTCACCCAGGTACTGTTTGTATAAATTTATCTATAGAGTGCTTACTTCACCCAGGTACTATTTCATAAATTTATCTGATCCTTGAAACAACCTTCCAAAATAGAACCATTTTATACATCAGAAAACTAAGGCATTGAAATGTTGACTGCCCAAGGTCACACAATGAACAGTGATAGAGCTTATATTTGAACCTAATCAATCTGACTCCAGAGCATGTATACTTAACTCCTATGGAGCTATACCACTTGCACTTTTGTTCCATAATTCTATGAGCAAAATGTACATCAACTGGCAAAACAAGAGTTTTAATGTGTAACAAATTATCGATGATAAAAAACACTTTCTTAATACTGTACTTTGAAGGTGGCTAATCACCCTTTGCTCTTTCGTTATGGAAAACAATTATTTCTTAACATTGTATAACTTCTAATTGTCTTCAATTCTTTAAAAACGTGTTTGTTAAAATCCTATTTAACAGAAAATAAATTTTAATTAGTAATGCCAAAGGTATAAAATTCCTAGAAGAGCCAGACTTTCATAGAAAATTGTTACAAATTATTGTAACTTATAAAATTTCATAATTAAATATATTTCCTACTCTGAATTCCAAACAAATCATAGGCATTTTACAACATAGATATTGTTCTACAATTTTGATAGATCATGGGCTACACAAAAAAATCTTAAGAGGCATGTTAATGATTAAGTCCTACCCTTAGCATCTTTAACCTTTGTTCTGATTTTTAACAACTTTGAGATCATTCTTATTGGAAAGTAGAAAACAGATAAAATTGTTCAGACTTTAAAACTCTTTTTAGCATGGAATAATACAAATGTGCTAAGGCACATTAGGTATTGATTTCTTATCTATATAAGAAAAGGCCTCATGGATGTTGAGCTTGAAGGCCACACTTAAAATTCTGTGTCAGGAATATGTCCATCCTTTTAGGTTACAAATAGATAGTAGTTTGCAATAATTTAAAGGGTGCGTGCTCAGTCAAGATTACCAATATGTAATCTAATTATCAAATAGGGTCATTGTCTGTTAAATACATAAGCTAATAATTTTTAAAAATTGCTACAAACTTCTTCCCCGCTAGATTGTCCAACACTCTGCATGCTCCAGACATGCTTTGCACTCCAGCTGTAGCAGTAAAATTACTGAAATGGTAATTCTCTTAATATTTAAATAATATATTAAAATTTAATTTTCAGCACCTGGAAGAATCAGTTGGTGTGCCAGCAAATGAGGTGGCTGGGCCTGAAGCTCCTATACATATGGGACTCGAAAACAGCCTATCACAAATAATTATCACCAACCTCCAGCAGCTGTAGTCACCATAGGAGTCATTTAAAAATCAGGTCAAAGTTGCTCGAATTCTTTTCCATTTTCAAGATGCCCTACACATAAATTCTGAGATGTTTCTATTTTCCACATTTTATAAATCTTATTTATATTGGTAATCAGAGTTTGGGGTGGGAAGGACCCCAAAAGCATCTTGTGAACTTTTTTAAGTTGGACATGTTCAAAGAAACAAAGCTGATGATTTCTTAGGTTTTTATTTTTAAAATGCTTGTGAATGTGCCAATCTAAAAGCATATGTATTTGTTAAATTTTCTTGTAGAAGGATTACATATTCCATGAATAAATAAACAAAATTAAAGCCTATTTTCTGCTCTACATGTATGGCTTTCCAGCACTCATTGTGTGTGTATAATATATGGGTCTAAATATAGATGCACACATAAATCATTGACAAAATCTTCTTCACTGTATCCTCTCTATATTTCTACTTCAAGTCATGATGTTATCTGGTCCATGCACAAAAGAAAAATAAAAAAACTATAAGTTTTTTGTTTACTAAATTTGAACATGTTACTGGGAGATGGAACTAGCTAACTAAAGATTCAAAAACATTTCATATTCTCTCATTCATACCTAAGAAAATAAAACCCTTTGAAAGAATGTCTTATACAGACAATTCCTTAGTTCATAGCCTTATCTGGAATCTGTTAGGTGTGCATTCCTCCAATCTCTCAGCGTTCCTAAGCTACTTACTGAAAAACAAAAACTCAAGAGAGTGAGGGACATTTAGGATTTTTTCCATCTTCAGTAGGAATCAGACTCCTAAAAGCTCTAGATGCCACCCCAAAACATTAATTTGAAAAGCATATTTAGTAAAAGGATAGCAATGGAAAGACAGTCCTTTGAAATCAAAACTTTAATTGTGTGTATTAATTTTGGATTTCCAGTCAGAGTCTTGGTTATAGGAAAATGCTTAAATATCTGTTTTTGGTAAATATCTAATAACACCCTACACCTGATGTTTAGAAAGAAAAAAATTAAGATTTCTTGTTGGAGGGAAAGATGGGGATTAGGGGATAGGGAAAAAATGTACGAAGAATTTATACACTATTACCTTCAATCATTTTGATGCAAGTCATTCATACCACCACCATGCTAACGAGACATCCAATTTACTAAACAATGAATACTGAAAATACATTTAAAAGGTACAAATGACTATCCAAAGAATGACACTGAAAAATATTAAGTAACAGCTCTACCTCAAGATAAGCCTCACCATTAAAGAGTTTTAATGAAGAAAGCCTTCAAAGGCTAACTCAGGAGGCATTGATTAGATTGCCTCTAACTCTGTGTTTTGACACCTTCGTCTTTCGTGCATTATATTGTCTCTGTGCATTTTACAAAGGAAGCATTTTACTAGGCCCACACAAGAACAGGAGACAGCAACGCTTATAAAAGAGACTGTCAAGGGTGTGAGCCAAAATGGGTCTCATTTGGATTTCAAGTGAAGAAAACTCCTAATGCATTTCATTACAATGTATGCGAACCTCTGAAAAGAAGGATGGATTGGGATTCTCATCCCTATTAATTTATTGAAATGGATTCAGTTTTTTTTTCTTGTATATCAAGAGAGACCATGTGTTTCAAGCAAGGTAACAATATTATAGTTCCAATAACCAAATATGCTATGATTCAGTGTGCCCTTTTGTGAGATAAAGAGGATGCAATTTTCTTGATAATTGGGATTTGAGTTTAAAAATAAATCCTACAATAGCAAGGCAACAAATAAATATTCTTTGTTACTATCAGTTTTAAAGATAGGATCAAGCTGCTACACGACACAGGAATTGATTCTGTCTTTGTTACCAGAGCAGACTTTTTACCATTTGAAATCCTATCTTGTCCCTTACTACTGTCATTCATATATCGACTTTTTATTTCATTGAGAAATAGTGTGCATGATGTAATTAGGATAACACCAATGAAAGTCATATTTTATTAAAAGATAATGAAAAGAGAATGAGAGTCACAGCATTTTCAGCACTGTATTATAGTCTGCCTATACCTTTCTTCATCACAATGTTCTAGACATCAAGGCACCTATTAGGTAATTCATAGGGGAAAAAAGGTACATATCAGGTAATTCAAGGTTTAAAAAATGACTTTTATTTGGCTGATTTACTAACTTTATTAGAATGATGCCTACCATTCAAAAAACTCCAATCCCTAACTAAGAAAGAAATGCCATTATCTAATGTTCTTAGACATCTCCCAAAATTTAATAAATTCACAGGATTACAAATATAAGACATATGCTCTCATTGCTCTTTAACACCATTAACATTTAGAGATGATTGATTATGTTATACCAATAACATTCAGTGAATTCAAAGCTGATCTATTTTTTATGTAAATCATACAACCTGCTAGTCAAATTAAAGGTTAAATATACATAAAGTCTTAGAATAAAATACAGATAATCTTTCACATAGAACATGGACCCATGATACACATACTCAAATGTAATAGAAACCAGGGATTCATAGGTTGTCTACTAATTAAATCCAGAAAAACAGCATGAGTGTAACCTCCTTAGGTTGTTATACATTTTATTCCAAAGGGAATCATATATCCACAGCTAAATAGAATTACAAATGATAGCTAGAAAACACAATTGAAAATATATGTATATGCACAAAGTTGAAAATAACTCTCTATAAACAAATTCACATTCATCATTTAAATTCTATGGATGTGACTATGAAATAGATGCAGAAAGAATACATATAAATCAGATATTCAGCAGGACACACACATACATGTTGATGTATGTGTGCATATATTTTAGAAGCAATAGAAAACTACATACAAATATTCTAACAGCAAATCTCAATAATGGGATTATATTCATAATAAAGTTTATATATCTCCGTGTAATACATGCAATAGAGGAATTTTAACGAATTATAATTAAATTAGAAAGATGCATGTTTCTTATTTTTATCTGTATTCTCAAGCAGAGCCCATTACATACAAATATACAGCAGGTTACTTGTTGAATAGTGTATTTCAAGTACTCAAAATTACTGGGGTGTTGCCTAAGTTCTACACGTGAATACATATTTTGGCCTTAATTTTCATTACTATATTTCTTCAACTGAATATATTTTATAATCTACTTACAAAGCAGTTAATATCAGAGCTTTTTTTTTCAGGACATGACAAAGGTAATAATACTACCTTTCTGATATAAACTTTATGACATTATGAATAAAACTGACAAGTATAAAATTTGATCCATAAAATCAGTGATATACTTATGTTAATTCACCTTTTTAAAGATATTATGTGTTGCTCCGTTTTTTTGACAAGGCTTCCATTCATACTAGAGACATGTTGAAAAACACTATATTTTCTCTCAATAAGGAAAATCACTTTACCCACTATCATGCTTGTTCTGTCTCAATAAAAAATCAATCATCAAATGCTTGCTTCCAAGTTTTACTTGTTAAACTGCCAATTTATGCATACAGTTTGGCTCAGCAGAAATTCACTCAGCAGCATTTATTTCTTTATTATAATTTTGTACATTTCATAAAATGCTTTAAACACAGAGGGTAGGGGGAGTTACGAAAGTTCCCTTGTGCTTCTACAAAGCATTTAATGTTATAGCTAAAGTCTAGTGGTAAGATGTAGTCTTTGACCATCATTTTTAAAGAAAAAGAAAAACTATATCGTTTCTGTGGTTTTACAAAGTAATAAAGGCCTGATTGATCCCACTGACTAAGGCAATTGAATCGGTTGTCTAAATGGTAGCAACGTCAATGTCAGATATGTGGTTATCTTTTCATCTTGGCCTATTCTTGAATGTAAAAATCAGATGTTTGAAGGACATTTCACTGACCTGTTATGGCCTCTGCAACCCTCAAACACAATACTAGTATTCCTTATATAAGTGCCACATTTTGGATAAAACTCGCTTCATCAATGATGCCTTTGCGACATCTGGCGGTCCTCAGGATATATAAAAATTACTTTTTGTTTTTCCAAATCTATCAGTACTTGAAATTCCAGTCCAAAAGCCTTTGATACCCCCTAGTGGGGGCACAAAAGCACTCTGGCCTGTAAACTAGGATGTGGCCTACCATGAATCCATATGGTGCAAAAGGTCACAAATCTTGAGATGTGGTGACATCATGACAATAAGACACTTTCTAGACAGAAGCTGGCCCATTTTGAATATAAAAAGGACTCTGATCACATGTTCCCACACATTTAAAACTATAGAGAAAAAAGAATTATGCTAAGTGGTCTACGAAGAAGCTGAACAGTGGTGTTTGAGGACACGTATAGTTCTCACACTTGAGGAATACTACATGAGGCCTTACAACAAGATTGCTTTAAATGACCTAAGAGCTCTGTTTTTTTAATAAGTTGATGCTCAGCAATGTTAATAAGGGGTGAGAAGTGGTTGAATCATAGGGTGCATGTTCCTATGCACTGTTCAGTTCCTTTTTAAATTATTAATCCAGCCATACTAAAGCTTGTTCTACAAGCCTCTGCCTTTATTTATGTTTCCAAGAAAGCATAGACCCTCAATATCACTTATTATGCAGAAGGAAAAAAACTGCCTTTTGGATTTTTATTCTTATCTTCTAGGCAATTCAGGATGAGGAAAGAGGAATAAAATATCATTTTCATATCTTCATCACCCCCTCCACAAGACCTTATGTTGTCCACATTGAGAAATCATGACTTTGCTAACTTTTCGCTCAGTAAGAGAAAATTACATGTATCATACAGTTGATCTTTCATTTATTCTGAGACTGGGTGATGTGGCACTCATAACAGCAATAAGACCAAATTCAAACATAAGGTGTTAATCCCTATTTTCAACCTTCTTTTCAAATGTTTGCCTGAAAATCTATATTAGATATAAATTAATACTTTTGAGACATTTTTTAAGAGAAAAGCACTCTCATGTTTTACATATTTGACTTTTAGAATCAATATTTAATATGAATCTTGTTTCTAATTTTTTCAAGTGATCAATAGTTTACAGGCAATCACTATAACAGTAGATTCACCTTTTCTGACACAATACTGAGAGGTGTTGAATTTAAGCATTCATTACTGAGTTTCATTCAAGGGTATTTTTATATTTCATAATTGAATCAATTTATTGTCATATATAAAGAACATATAAAAACTAACCCTGCAGAAATGGGTTCTAATTTATATGTAATTATAAAAATTTTATGCATATTATAAAATTCTCAGGTATCTCCCATTAGTTACATATTGCTCTTATGGTGGCAATAAATCCCGTGGTAGTATTTATAGACTAAAATTTGAAGTAAATATAGATGATTATCTTTTAAACTTATTCTATTTTCTCCCCTTTAATAATACATGGATAATAAAGTGAATAGAAAATGATATTGCATTCTCTTGCCATTATTTAAAAGGACTTGACTAATTGAGAACATGGTATGATAAAAAAAATTTAGCATGACTTATTTTTAAAAAGAAATAAGAGGAATAAAGTAAAATGATCCATTATCAGTATACTATTTATTAATATTTTGGACTTAAGAGATAATTTGATAAATAGTAAAGCATTCATTATAATAAAATACAATGAGTAAAATAATGGCATTTAGTCAAATACCATTCCTTTGCCCAAATTCATGTTGTATGTATAATAAAATAAACCTTACAATGAAAACTGGAAAACAATAGCCACAGGAATACCTTTTTCAATAAGACTTAAGTCTTTTCAAATGCTAAAGCAATAATTTTCATTAAGGATAATATCAAATATATAGTTCTATCTATAATCAGGTGTTAAATTAAAAATGTGTTTCAAATATGACTGCACAAGTAGGTAAAAAAGTAAAGTCAAATTTCTAAAGCAAATTTCCTTGTTTCCTGAGTTTGTGTTTTAGATGCATATTTCTTGGGTATTATGGAGAAATGCCATGCAACTTCCATGGGCCACACCAAGAATTGTCAAAATATATCCTTCCGTCAACTCTGAATCCAAAGAAATGGAAATTTTGCCTCATTATCCAAGTAATTATAAAATTCTTCCATTTTCTAAAGGTCACATTAGGAGCAGCAAAAGTACGGACAGAGAAGGATTTTAAAAATTGAGTAAAGATAGAAATAAACAACTAAAGATAAAAGATATATGATATGGAAGACATTGAAAGTGATACAACATAAGCATAATTGGTGTCCCTACAGAAAAGAACTAAACAAATAGAATGGAGAAAATATCCAAAGGTATACTTTAGGAAAACTTCCTAGAGATAATGTAATACTTGAATATAAAGAATGAAAGGACAAAGCATTTCCTTGGGAAAACTGACACAGAATGACAAAAAACAGGACACATGCTGGTGGATGACAAATCTTCAAAGATGATGATAATTTTTTGGCCTTTACCTGATAAAAATATCCGGTAAATAAAAGAGGAAAAATAGTCTGACTCTAGAGTTGTCAACAGCTATGGCTATAAAGCTTTGAGAAACAAAGCATTACCCAATAAGTATATATATAGTCAAGCTATCATTCAAAATAAAGATAATAGACAAAAATATTAAATATGCAATAATCAAGGAAGATGACTACTATGATCTCACGTAGAAGAAAGCTCACTAAAAACTAAACTTCATTTAGCAGAGATAACAGAAGTAATCAAAGTAAAAGGATGACAGTGAGAACTGAATCCATATAAATATGGAACTAAATTAAAATCATTATGAGGATTATGGTTGAGGAGAAGAATGTAAATGTTAAACAGAAAAATAATTGATAACTAATATAATTTTTTAAAAATTTAGACAAGACTTGGGGGATAGGCTGACCTTATGGTAGGTACATTACCTTACCTTTTATGAGAGAGGTTATAAGATATTTAAGCACACATATTTCAAGCTATAAACACAAATGATAAAATAACCAAGGTAAATCACATAGTCAATTAAAATTAGGTGGTAGGGAGGAAGGAGATTAATGAGAAAAGGTGGGATGAAACTGAAGATACTGATTTTATGATTGCTCAATGTGAGGAGTCAACAGATGAGACCAAAGAAATATGATGAAGTGTGTTACACTACACAATTATAGTGGTACAGGCTAGTCATTAGAAGAACTAACAAGAAATAATAATATGTGGGGGGGAATATGAGTGGCTAGAGGACGTGGGAGGGGACTTTACCTTTCATCCCTCATCTCTTTATTACTGTTGATTTTATACTCCATGTATGGCTTCACTTATATAAGATAAATACTTCTTAGAAGTGAAAGTATCCAAATAACTTCAATGTGATTCTCAGTAACAAAGGACAAACCTAACCATGTTGGTTCCCCCCACCCATGCTCACCCACTAAAGCATTTTTCATTTAAGGTTCTATAACTTGTGACTGCTTCCTCTGACCTCACAGAAGACTGATCTCCACTATACATGTTTTATTCCTATCACGCTAGGTTCTTTTTCAGTCCCTAAAAAGTCCTTTGAAACCTCTTGCAACTGGGCCTTATCTCTGCTATTCAGAGTCCATTAAATGCCAAATTGCAATTCAGTGTGAGTAAATACTGTTCACTGTGGATTAATTAATCTAGAATAAACTAATGTTTCCCCTAGAGGGTGATACTTAAGCCAGGAGAATAAATGGAACTTAGCTGGCTGAAGGAATGGTAAGGATTTGTATATAACAGAAGAGCATTAAGTAAATGTAATGTAAGGGGGAAAGCCTAGAAGCAAGGGAAAGCAAAGGCTTTTGAAGAACTGAGTGAAATAAACTGATTAAATAAAATTCAGTAGACTACTAAGGAGATAATGCAATATAAGTAGGCTGGGTTTCATCCTGGTAATGCAATAATGATTTTGAATATGATTTTAAATAATGATTTTCTTTGCTATGAATCACATAATACAAAATATAGGAAATTATATGTTTTGTGCTTTTTGAGTTTCTGGTAGATATTAGGCATACAATAACCCTTTGTTGTAATAATGAACTTTGAACATCAATGAAGAAATGGTTGTGTAATGATTTGGTTATTTCAAAAGTTGGAGTTCACCAAGTGAAGCCCAGTCAATCCCACCTTTATATTAGCAACTAATAGAGTGCTTTGTTGATAGTGTACACATTATTATAAAATGTAGTGTATTTTGAAATATAGACTTCTGGTTTTGGGTAAAATGAAAAAGTCCACTGACGCTGATTTCTCACACTGATACAACTGAGAACACTAGATAAAATAAAAATCAAATAAGAGAGAACTACTGAAGAACTATGAATAGTAAATAATAGGCAAATTAGGGAGAGAAGCCAAAACTTGAGTAAGGAACAATCTACTGAGTATGGCAGACTACAAGCATCCTGTGGCTGCTGCTTTCAAGGGGAAGATCAAAAGTTACAGGTAGATGCTTACCTAGATCTAAGCAGAGAGATAAACAGTAGCATTGTAATGGCTAGGGACTTCAACAGCCCATTCACAAAGCTGGACAGATCATTGATGCGCAAAACAAATAAAAAAATACTAGATGTAGGCGGCACCCGTAGCTCAGTGGGTAGGGCGCCAGCCACATACACCAAGGCTGCTGGGTTCGAATCTGGCCTGGGCCAGCTAAAGCAACAGTGACAACTGCAAGAGAAAAATAGCCAGGTGCTGTGGCGGGAACCTGTAGTCCCAGCTACTTGGGAAGCTGAGGCAAGAGAATCGCTTAAGCCCAAGAACTTGAGGTTGTTGTAAGCTGTGTGACACCACGGCACTCTACCCAGGGCGACAGCTTGAGATTCTGTCTCAAAAAAAAGAAAGAAAGAAATAATGGACCTAAAGAGGACTCTAGAACAATTTAAACTAATAGAGATTTACAGAAAATTCTACCCCCCAAATACAAAATACACATTCTTCATCACTACATGGGATATTCTGTAAGACTGATCATATCTTAGGCTACAAAACATGTCTCAGTAAATTAAAAAATTCGAAATCATACTAAGTATCTTATCAGACTACAGTAGAATAAAATAAGTAATCAAATCTAAGAGAAAAACTCAAATCTACACAAAGTCATGGAAATTAAACAACCTACTGCTTTGGTCAATGAGGAAATGAAGACAGAAATCATAAGGTTCCTCAAACTGAATGACAAAAGGGATACAAGGTATCAAAATCTATGAGATTAAGAAAAAGCAGTCCTAAGGGGAAAATTCATAGCCTTAAATGCCTACATCAAAAAAGCCTGAAAGATCACAAATTAACAACCTAATGTCTCAATTTAAGAAATCAGAAAACAGAGCAAACCAAATCCAAAGCCAGCAGAAGAAAATAAACAACTAATTTCAGAGCAGAACTAAATGAAATGGAAACTAACAAAAAATTCAAAGGATTAATGAAATAAAAAGTATATTCTTTGAAAGGATAAACCAAATTGATAGACTTCTTTGTAGATTAAATGGGAATAGAAGAGAAAGGACCCAAATAAACTCAATCAGAGATATTATAACTGATACCACAGAGATACAAAATATCACCTGTGAATTCTATGAAAATATCTACACATATAACTAGAAAATGTAGAAGAAATGTATAAATTCCTAGAAATGCACAACCTAGGAAGAAAGAAAAATCCAAACAGAGCAATAATGAGCAGCAAGATTGAAGCAGTTTAAAAAATCTACCAACAACAACAATAAAACCTCCCCAGATCAGGTGGTGTCTGTAACTCAGTAGATAGGGTGCCAGCCACATGCACCAGGGCTGGTGGGTTTGAACTCAGCCCAGTCCTGCTTAAACAAAAGAAAAAATAGCTGGGCATTGTGACGGGCACCTGTAGTCCCAGCTACTCCGGAGGCTGAGACAAGAGAATCACTTGAGCCCAGGAGTTTGAGGTTGCTGTGAGCTGTGACACTACAGCACTCTACCAAAGGTGACATAGAGAGACTTGGTCTCAACCCCCCCCCCAAAGAAACAAACAAACAAACAAACAATCCAGACCAGATGGTTTCACAGCCAAATTCTCCCTAACCTAGAAGGAAGAACAGGTACCCATCCTTTCAGAAATTATAACATCAAGGAGAGAATCTTCCTTAGCTCATTCTATGAAATAAATATCACTTTGATACCAAAGCTCAGAAAAGACAAAACAACAACAACAACAACAACTACAGACTTATATTTTTTATGAATATAGATGCAAAAAATCGTTAATTAAATACTAGCAAACTGAATTTAACAGCACATCAAACAAATAATTCACCATGACCTAGTGAGCTTTATCCAGGAATGCAAGAATGGCTCAACATATGTAAATCAATAAATGTTATTTACCACATAAACAGAAGCAATAACATAGACCATATGATGATCTCAATAGGTACAGAAAAAGCATTTGACAAAATCCAGCACCCTTTCATGACAAAAACCTTCGCAAACTAGGCATGGAGTGAACATAGTTCAGAATAATAGAAGACACACTTATCTGACAAACCTACAGGTAACGCATACTGAATGGGGAAACTTGATAGCATCCCCCCTATGACTGGAACAAGACAAGGGGGCTCTCTGTCAACATTTCTATTTAACACAGTCCTGGAAGTCCTTGCCAGAGTAATGAGGCAAGAGAAAGAAATAATGGGTATCAAAACACGGAAATAAGAATTCAAACTAGTGCTTTTCACTGATGATACAATCTTATATCTAGAAAATCCCAAAGACTTTGCCAGAAGAACTTAGAATTGATCAGTAAATTGAGCAAAATCTCAGGTACAAAATCAATGTTCACAAATCATTTCTATGCACTAAAACAGTCAAACTGAGAGTCAATTCAAAGACTCAATAATATTTACAATAGCTACAATGAAAATAAAATGCTTAGGAATATTACTTAACCAAGGAGATGAAAGATCTCTATAAGGAGAACTATGAAACACAGATGAAATAAATCACAAATGACACAAACAAATGGAAAATCATCTCATGCACTTGAATCAGTAAAATCAATATTGTTAAAAGTCCATACTAACCAAATCGAATTACAGATTTAATGTGATCCCCTTCAAAATACTAATGTTATATTTCACAGATCTAGAAAAGATAATTCTACACTTTATTTGGAACCACAAAAGATCCTAAATAGCCAAAGAGCTTAAATGAAAAAAACAAATCTAGAGGCAGCACAATACCTGACTTCAAATTATACTACAAGTTTATAGTAACCCAGACAGCATGGTATTAGTATAAAAGTAGAGACATGGTATTAGTATAAAAGTAGAGACCAATGGAACGGAGGAGAGACCCCAGATATAAAATCATCTTCATCAACATAGAGGACAACACAACTACATACACCAGTGAAAGGAAGCCATACTCAATAAATGGTCCTGGAAAAACTAGATAGCCAGATGCAGAAGAATGAACAAGATCCCTATCTCTTACCATAGATAAAAATTAAGTAAAGATGGATAAAAGAATTAAATGTAAACAAAAAAACCCATAAAACTTATAGGTGAGTACGTAGGAAAAACTAGACATTGGCCTAGTAAAGCAAAAAATTTATCACTAAGATATAAAAGGCAATTACAGCAACAACAAAAATAAATAAATAAGAATTAAATGAAAACTCTTCTGCATAGCAAAGGAAATAATCAATAGAGTGACTAAACAACTTATAGAATAGAAGAAAATATTCATATATTATACGTCTGATAAAGAGGTATGATTCAGAATTTACAAAGAACTCAAACAAATTAGCAAGAAAAAAACAAACAACCCCATTAAAAAGTGGGCAAAAGACATGAACAGACATTTTCAATAGAAGATAGGCAAATGGCCAACAAACATACCAAAAAATGATGATAACTAATCATCAGGGAAATGTACACTAATACTACAAAGAGATATCTCCTTATTCCTGTCAGAAAGGCTATTATTATGAAAAAATCAAAAAACGATAGATGTTGGGGTGGATACAGAGAGAAAAGAATGTTTATACACTGTTTATGAGACTGCAAATTAGTACTGCCTCTGTGGAAAACAGTATGAAGATTCTTCAAAGAAACTGAATGCCATTCAACCCAGCAATCACTCTACTGGGTATCTATGCAGGGAAAGAAGTCATTTTATCCAAAAAGACATCTGCATTTGAATGTTTACAGCAGCACAGTTCATAATTGCAAAGATGTGGAATAACTAAGTACCCATGAATTCATGAGCGAATTAACAAACTGGCGTGTATGTGCCATAGTGTACTACTTAACCTTAAAAAGAAAGAATTAATGACTTTTGCAGCAATTTAGATAGAACTAGAGACCATTATCCTAAGTGAAATATCTCAGGAATGGAAAAACAAATACCACATGTACTCTCTAATTATGTGGAACTAATCAATGGGCTCACTTGGGCACAGGGAGAAGTAAAAGTCATTGGAAATTAAGAAGGGGGTTAGGGAGGAAAAGAGGGGAAACCCCTACCTATCAGGTACAGTGAACTCTATGCAGATGATGGGCACACTAATGCATAGCAACCCCGGCTTAAGCAGTATAAAAGCACATACTATCTATGTAAGAAAACCATTTGCATCCCCTTAATATTTTGAAATAAAAAACATTTTTAAAAGACCAATCTAGCAGCAGTGACTTTCTTAATTTCCCCTGCTTTTCTGCTCCCGTGGTAGGTTGGTAGCAGGTACTGTCAGCATAAACTCATAGGAAGCCTATTTTTCTGCCCAGAGGATGGGGGAAAGTCCCTGTGAACTACTATAAACACCTGCTCTTTTTTATCTCTTTTTCCCTCACTCATCTGGGCTCTGTGGCCAGCTCTTGCCTTCCTTCTGTATAGACAAGAGAAGATAAACACCCAAGATTCAGGGAGAATATCCATCCCTTCGGACAGTGGAACCAGAAAAAAGAGATGCCTGTAGTGCAAGAATGTTGAGTGAATTTCTGCTATCAACCTTCTTTCTTGCCATTTT
Organism: Otolemur garnettii; assembly: GCF_000181295.1. Classification (NCBI taxonomy): domain Eukaryota; kingdom Metazoa; phylum Chordata; class Mammalia; order Primates; family Galagidae; genus Otolemur; species Otolemur garnettii. The sequence continues at coordinate 27,660,898 of NW_003852412.1, forward strand.
CCCTGAGTGCCGGTGCCAGGAATGCAGAGCTGCCATGCAGACAGTGAAAGAGACTCCAAGAAAATTTAACTTTTCTGGCCAGAATATCAGAAAAGGAGCCCTTGGAAGCCAGAGGCTTCCTCAGAGGGTCTGAGGGAAATCCATGAGAAAAGAAAGCAGAAGGGGATTCCTGAGTCTGTACCTGAATCCACAAAAGCCTCAGGCTCACTTTCAAGCTGTGCCTGCAGAAAATATGCCCAAAGAAGTAGAGCAAAGTATTCAAGATCTAAGCCACTGTATAAACACTGCCCTAGTCTGAGAAAAGTTTCAAAATAGCTCATATGAGAGGCGAAGATTAAAAATTTAACTGAACTTGTAACCACCACAGAGGGTAAGACAGAACTTAAAGCCTGTACCCTAACTGGTTTGATTGCTTGCTAAACAAAATAAAATAAAACAACAGTCTCTGTAGAGAATTATAATAGTACTCAAAGTCTCGTAATAATTCAGAATTACTCAGCATCCTCTCATATACTTTAAATTATCTCTAGATTACGTGTAATATCTAATACAACATAAATGCTATACTGTACTGGTTTTTGAAATTTGTATTTTCATTGTTATATTCTCATTTTTTATTTTTTTTCTGAATATTTTTGATCCATAGTAGGTAAAATCTGTGGATGCAAAACTCACAGTTACAGAACCCCTGAATGTGCTGGGATGACTAGAGTCCTAACAACTCAGCTCTAAAATATGGGGAACAAAATGTAGTTGAGCTAAAAGGAGAAAATAACATAGACTATGGAGGCATAAAATCAGTAAGGCTATAGATAAGCTGAAAAACATCAATGTGATCTAAGTCACATTGATAGAACAATCCACTTAACAAAGGCAGAAAACTCATCTGTTTCAAGCACACAGTGACATTCACCATGAGAGATTGTATTCTGGGCCATAACAAAAATTCAACATATTTTTAAAAATTGAAATTATTCCAAATATGTTGTCTGACCAAAACAGAATTAAAGTAGAAATCAATAATAAGGATATCTGGAAAACTGTCATTAAATACTGAAAAATTAAAAATGTAAATAATCCATGGATCAAAGAAGAATTTTGAAGGGCAATTAAAAATATTTTTAATTAAATGAAAACGAATATACAAAAAAAACTCAAATTTTTTGAGATGTACCTAAAATAGTGCTTAAAGGGAAATGTATAGCATTGAATGGCTGAAGTTGAAAAGATAAAATATCTCTAACAACTCATCTGAGGTTATATAGTAAGAAATTAGAAAAAACATAACAAAAGGAAAAATGTAATACCAAAAAAGAACAGAAATTAATAAAACTGAAAACAGAAAAAAATGGAGAAAAATCAATGAAATTAAAAGTTGGTTCTTTGGAAAAGTCAACAAGATTGATACATTTCTACTGATTCTTTCCTCTACACCCCCAAAAAAGAGACAGAGAGAAGACAAAATTTATTACCATCATAAATGAAACAAAGGATATCACTATAGACCCTACAAGATAAAAGGGATAATCTGAGCCTGGCACAGGATCTACTGCACTAATGAGGCACCTCGTTAGAGGGATAATAAGGGAATATCATGAAGAACTGGAAGTACATCAATCTGACCATGTAGATCAAATGGACCAATTCATTGAAACAATTCATTCAAGAAGGAATAGATAACAGGACTAGACTTATAGCTCTTAGGGAAAATTAATTCACAGTTAAAAATCTTCCAGAAAGAAAACTTTATGTCTAGATCATTTCATTGGTAAATTGTACCAAACATTTAAAGTAGAAATAATACCAATTATCCATAATATCGTCCAGAAATTTGAAGAAAAAAAACACTTCATAATTCACTCTGTAAGGCCTCCTTTCCCTGAATACTAAAACCAAAGACATTCTAGGAAAACAACAGACAAACATATTTCATTATAAAAAAGCAACAGACAGGTATGCTTTATTATAAACAAATTACAGACAGGTATCCAACAACAGAAAATTCCTCGACAGAAGACTGACTAATGAGTCAAGTGGATCTTATCCCAGGAACACAAATGTTCAATATTTGAAAATCAATCAATATAACTGACTATCTTAAAAAGTTACAAAAGAAAAACTGCAAGATCCTATCAATTGATGCTATGATTTAATAAAAAAAATAAAAAATAAAAAAATAAAATACAGAATACTTTGTTATAAAAATTGGTGTATCCTGGTATACCCAATTAAGGTGCTGTGATAAATAACTTCAAAATCTAGAGACATATACAGTTATTGAACTGAAAAAAAAACAGAATTTTTTCTGTTCCATTTATTGGTCAATTCTTGAATCAGTTTTACTGATTACAACTACTTACAACTACTGTAGATATTTTATGTGTTTAATATCTAGTTATTCAATCACTGTCTCATTACTCATTATTCTAAAATAAAAAATAGCTATTGTTATTTACTCTCCCATATGAATTGGGAATCATTTTTCAACTTCCTTACTTCACTGTCCCCCAATATTCTATAAAGGTTGAATAGAAATTGTAATAAAACTATGAGTTGGGAAAAATAACATCTTTACAATATTTCTACTTAGGAAATAAACCTGTTATAAGTCTCCATTATTCTTTTTAAAATATTTCAGTACAATCTTATATTTTCCCTGATATAGATTCTGGGCTAAGGCAGGAGGATCACGTAAAGCCAGGAGCTTGAAAAGACCAGCCTGGGCAACACAGCAAGACTTCATCACTATAAAAAATAGAAAAATTAGCCTGGCACAGTGGTGCACACCTGTAGTCCCAGCTACATGAGAGGCTAAGGTAGGAGAATTCCTTGGGCTCAGGAGTTTGAAGTTGCTGTGAGCTATGATGCAACTCTGTATCAGTGTAGCCTGGACAACAAAGTGAGACCCTGAGAAAGAGGAAAGGAAAGGAAAGGAAAGGAAAGGAAAGGAAAGGGAAGGGAAGGAAGAAAAGGAAAGAAAGGGAAGGAAAGGGAAGGAAAGGGAAGGAAAGGAAAGGGAAGGAAGAAAAGGAAAGAAAGGGAAGGAAAGGGAAGGAAAGGGAAGGAAAGGGAAGGAAAGGAAAGGAAAGGGAAGGAAAGGAAGAAAAGGAAAGAAAGGCAAAAGAAAGGAAAGAAGAAAGGAAAGAAAGGAAAAAGATATATTGCTGATATATTTATCACTTGTTTTCAAAACTTTTTCAGTTGCTTCTTGTTAGATGTATCTTTTGCAAATATCATGTAGATGAATTTCCAAGATTAACCCTACTTGAGGTACATTTGCACCTAAGTTTTTCTTCTTTTCTTTCCTTTTCTGCCTTTCCTTCTTTATTTCTTGGCTTCTGGGATGGCAAAGTAAATGTATCATAGCCCAGAAATGTGCTTGATTTGGCAAGAACTATGTTGTTAAATGTAGTAGGCTTAAAATGACTTCATAAATAGCATGCACTCTTTAGATCTCTGTCGTCCCTACTATTCCCTATTTTCTTATACAATGAGGAATCACATCCAAATTACCTTCTTAGACTTTAATGACATTTTATTTATCTTCTGTAGTAAGGCAACTAAAATTAATTGAAATTAAGCTTTTACTAATAGTTGTATATAAATATATCAAATATATTCTTAGTCTCTATTAACATTACCAAATAATAACTTCCCATCTTCTTGCATAAGAGGGGGTATATTGCTCTTTTATTACTTCTGATCCCACTTACTAACATTATTTTATACTATACCTTTTAAATGCAGCTTTTAGCCACATAATTCTTTTCTCAAGAATAGTTTCTCACTTCTACATCTCATTTTATTACTACCATTTCTGAGATTATTTGGTTTGTGTATTTGTCAACTTTAATGCTTGCCACCAGTCTTTAATACTTTGACATTTCAATACTTCTTTATTCATTTTTTTTAATTCACTAGGATACATATTTAACAAATTTCTCAGGAAAATTATATATTTGGCATAGTCACTGGTCCTTTGAACAACATAGATGGTCTTTCCATTAAGTATAATACAAATAATCTTAGAATATAAGAATATTCTCAAAAAATTATATTTCTCTTCAAAACTCTGAATATATTAATATTGATATCTCAAGACATTGACAGATTATATTATGGTACTTAGTATTTCACAGAATTTTAACACTCGACGGTTTTGTTTGTGTGTGCCTATGTGTCTTTTTGATTCCCATTTTTTCCAAAAACTTTAAAAGAGCAACAAGAACACTCCTTAATGGGCCAATGCAGAGTTGCTACTACATATATTTTTTAAGTGTTGTGTTTTCAATTTAAAAATGCAAAATATACAAAGAAAAAATATGACATGTAGTTAGGAAAAAAGTAGTGTATAGAAACTGTTTTTGAGTGGAACCAGATATAAGTGAACACAGCAGACAAAGACTTCAAACAATTATAAATGTGTTAAAAGAAATAAGAGAAATCATGTTCAAATAATTAAAGTTTGATTACAATGATTAAACAAATAGAGAATTTTAGTGAGGTAGAAACTAAAAAAATTAATAGAAATCTGGAGTTGAAAAATACAGTAACAAATGAAAAATTCACAAGAGGCTCTCAAGGGTAGATTTCTAACAGCAGAAGATATGAATTAACGAACTTAAAGTAGTTCCACATCACAAAATGTTGAAAGCCAAAAAGAAAATGTTATTTATTTATTTAATTTCAGATTAAAACATGAGTACAAACAGGTAGGTTACAAAGTTTGTGTATGTTAGGTAAAGTCCAAGGTGGACCCAAGCCCTTCACCCAAGGGCAAAAAGAAAATTTTAAGGGTGGGTATGGAGGCACATACCTATAATCCCAGCACCGTGGGAGGCTGAGACAAGAAAAAAAACATTTGAACCCAAGAGTTTGAGGTGCTGTGAGCTATGATGCCACGACACTCTACCCAGGGCCACAGAGTGAGACTCTGTCTCAAAAACAAAAACAAAAACAAACAGAAAAAAAGATAATACAGGGAAATAATAATATGATTATGGCTGACTTTACACTAGAAACAACAGAGGCCAGAAGGAAGTGAAATGACATACTTACTGAAAGGAGAAGGCGCTGGAAGAGGAGCACTATCAACCAAGAAGTCTATTTACAGGAAAATGATGTTTCAAAAAGTGAAACATCACTAAATAGAGCCATTTCCAGATAAACAAAGAGAAGTAGTTGTTAGCACATCTGCCTTACAGGAAATACTAAAAGAATCCTTCAAATTGAAAGAAAATTCTTTTTTTCTTCCTTTCCTTTCTTTCTGCCTTTATTTCTCAGCTTCAGAGATACCAAATAAGAATAAGAACCCACAGGAAGAAATAAACAGCACCAGAAAAGGTAAATATGTGGGAAAATATAAAAGGTTGAATAAATATATGTTAACTCTTTTATCAATTTATTTAAAATACATAAGATTGCAAAAAGCGATGATTAAAAGTGCATCACTCGGTTTAAAACATGTAAAGATTTCTTACGTATGACAATGATAGCACAAAAGAGGGAGGGAAGGGAGCAAAGTAGGACCAAAGTTTCTATATTTTACTAAAATTAAGTTTGTTTTAAGTTGAACTGTGATAAGATATATATCACAATTATAAATAATTATAAGATATATTATAAATAATTGTGATAAGATATATAATCACAACAGTAAAAACATAAATTTTTACTATTTTTTGAGTTATCTTTTAGTGGTTTCTGCACTGAAGAAATTCTATATACAGCAAAATGTCCTAAAAACTTAATTGAGGGATGTTTAAAAAATCTAATATAAGTGAAGACAACAACAGAAGAACAAGGGCACAAAAAGACTTGAAATATATAGAAAGTATAAAAATGTCAGATGTAAATATAACCATAAAAATAATTATAACAAATTTTCTTAAATTTTCTAATAAGATTAAATTTATTCAATAACCTAAAGGCAGTTTTGATTATAAGTATCCAACAGTATAAAAAGTACATAACAGATCTGTAGATTTCTAATATATTAATACAATATATACAATAAATTTAAATAGACCAAACTTTTCAAACAAAAAGATATTCTTAGACTAGTCAAAAAGCAAAAGCAAGAACAAATTCTATGCTATCTAGAAGAGAAACATTTTAGTTTCAAAAACACAAGGTTGACAATAAAATAATGGAAAAGATACTCCAGATGCATGCAGAAGCTCTGGGAGAGGCTGGCTGGCTGTATGATTACGAGATACATAGATTATAAGGTGAGAAAGATTACTGGAGCTCCGCGGGTCATGGAGCCGGGGCCTTGTGTTCCTGGAATATGAAGATAGGGCTGGAAGACCTAGCAAGCTGCCTTCTCCAAGCAGAATGTGAGGAAGAATCCTGATTTTGAGCCACTTTCCACCACCACGCTCAAAGATAGATGAAGCTGATTGACGAAGCTCAGAAACACAGACAACAGCATGAAGAAATGGCGTTTCAGGCCCACAAACGAGAGCTGGAAGAAGCCCAGCAGAAGAAAAAGCAGCTGGCAGGAAGGTGCAGAGTAGAGGAAGGCATTGGAAACGCAGTTCTCACTTGAAATAATAATATTTTACCTAACTGGGAAATAATGTGGTGCTCCAGAAAAATTCGAGATTTATGGTAGCAGGGAATCCCTCGAGGGTGAGAGGCAAAGCCTGGAGCTTAGCCATTAGCCATGAGTTAAAGATCACCCAGGAGCTCTCTGACATCTGTCTTGCCTTGCCCTGGCCCCTTAGCACAGGAGGTTCTGAAGTAGACGGTGAAGATGCTGGGTTTCCAGCAGCAGACGGAGTAGCCGGTCTGGAGCTTATTAAACTGGACATTTCTAGAACATTTCCTACTCTCTGCAGTTTCCAGCACGGTGGTCCATACAATGACCGTGCACAGTATTCTGGGTGCTTTTACTTGTTACTAACCAGATGTGGGTCATGTTCAGGGCATGTCCTTTATAGCAGCAGTGTTGATCTTGAACTTAGATATTGCCGATGCCTTTATTGCTTTTTCTAATCTTTTGAATAAATCCTGTCAAATGGCATTTTCCTGAGTGGATCATGGCCTTATGCTGACTTATTTTGCTGCCTCTGAGGTATCCTTTGAAGAAAATTTGCCAAAATTATTTGCTCATTTCAAGAACAACGTAACTCCAGACATCTACCTAATTGATTGGATCTTTACATTCTATCTTCTGCCCCTCGATCTGGCCTGTCGTATCCAGGATGTGTTCTGCCGAGATGCCCTGGGCATCCTGAAGCTGTTCCAGGACATTCTGACTAAGAGGGACCTCATGCCCATGGCCCAGCGACTGACCAGGCTGCCTGAGGAGCTGAAGAGCTGTGTGCTTCTGTTACCATAGTTCCAACACAAAGTCAGAACAAGAAGTAGGCTCAGGTACTGACCGTCGCGCAGAAAGACAGCAGGGCTATGGAGAAAGGGAGCCCAGCCCTCAGAGCCAAGGCTGCAGATGGGGCTCATGCTCAACATGGAGGCAGCGCTCCAGTGGCACCCGTCTTGTTTCAGACTGACACCAGGCAATTGAGAAGAATAGGCCTCTCCTTGATTCCTAGCCCTGGAAACACTTCAGTTGGCCTTAAACAAAACAAACAGAAAAAACTTCTAAAGAATTAAACCAAGGCTTAGCCTTAAGAAGTTCAATGAAGGATGCCCTGGTGTTGGCCACAGCCAACCACTATGTTTTCTGCATGGTTTAAAGATAGGGCAGTGGCTAACTTCCTCCCCTCCTTTATTTCAGCAGAAGTTAGTTAAGTTGTTGTGCTTTTATGCCAACAACTGGAAAGTACATTACAATCTTTCTTAGCCAGGACACATGAAAAATGTTATTTGGAAGATCTAAGAGGATCTATTGGTTCATATTTACATATTTTAGATAAAAAGGAGATTGAGTTATTGAGTAATCCTTCCAAAGCTGGAGGTTATGTTCCTAAAACCCACCTACCAAAGACAGCACCAAAGGAAAGCAGGCTCTCTGAGGAAGATGCTTAGTGCCCATGGGCTCCCTGGGAATCAGCCTAACCTGTGGGTTGGCAATTTACCACATTGCCTTGACAAAATTATAGCAGAAAGGCTGAAATGCACACTGAGGTTCCAGAGGAACCTGGATCATTCCCTGCATCTGCTGAGCAAGGGTGGAAAGTTTGAGCAGGAGGAGTGATTTGCAAAGAAGGCCTGTAGCAATACAGACAGGTTTATGAGTTGATGGAAAACAGAAGGGCAACAGCTCCCCTTTGAGTAAGAGGTTGGGGAAAGAGCATGTGGAGACTTGCCCTTCTTCCATCCTACCCATTTCTATGGAGGTCGGAGTGTAGCAGTGCAGCCTGTGGAAACAGCACCGCGGGTGGCTGCTCCTGTGCTCTAAAAATGTCCTCCTTTGCCTCTGTCCCCTGAATACCCTGAATAGCTGGATCAGCCCCAAGTGTCAGTGAGGCCCTCCTTGCACATATGGCTTTAGAATAAGTACTTCCTAACCTGTTGTAGGGGTGGGGGAGTGGGCAGCATCTGACAGCCCAGACAGAACGCTCAGTATCTGGACCATCAGCCCTTTCCATTTGATTTTCCCAAGGAACATTTTATGTTCTAGCTTTTCCTTGGCTAATTTTGAAAACTTTGCATAAGAACTTTGGCTAACCAAATTCACAGAAATGAACAGTTTTTGCAGAGAATAGCCTGAACGACAGGCTAGTGTCTGGAAGCAGGCTCCTACATGATGTAACCAGCTGGTCTTTGGGAGTGCCTGACAGACCAGGTTTGGGGGCACAGTGAGCTGTGCAAGAGTGCCTCAGTATGGTCTGCCCTCTACAGCCCCACAGCCGTATGTACTGCCCACAGGGAGCACCCCCATGGCTGATCTAGTTTCTGACTTTGAGGAGTCTTTGGCTGTTTCAGTATAACATGCAATGGGAGATGGGCTGGGGGCTAGGGGCTAGGGAGTAAAGCCTAACTGTGGCTTTATTTTTCTAGGTTTTCTATTTCTGCCACAGTGCTAATGACTCTTCTAGGTTCAGTAACAAGTTGATGACCCAGGGGTTGTTGTCCTTTGTGCCTTTCATCCCAACTCTAAACTGTCTCATTTGTCCTGGAATCTCTTCTCTCCCCTTCTATTTTTAACTGACTCTCCAGGGAGGTTGCAGAGCTCCATGGATACCTTTCTGCCTCAGCCTATAAATGCTGACTCGTCTCCCCTCTTGGAGGAGGCATCCTGTCTGCACTGGAGGTCTTGGCAGCCTCCAGACCTAGCCATTTTCTGACATCTAGATGCTGATGTAACCCAGGCTGAGCCAGGCCTATGGCAGGTGGGCCGCCTGAGCCCTGTGCACTGTTGCTCCTTGCAAATGTACTTACTTTTGTTCCATAATGTGGGCGTTCTGTTCTTTAAAGATGTTTACATTTTCTTACTGTTCATAAAGATGTTCCTTAAGTCATACAAAAAGAGATGCAAAAGGAGGGGCCTTGTGCAGCTCATTCAGAATGCAGTGGTAAACGTGGTGTGTATTCAAAACTCAGCTCTTAGCACTTCTTGTCAAGCAGTTTGATATAGATCCTTTTGGATACACGCATGCATTAAGTCCTTAAACAGAACTCTATGCCAGTCCAGATGTACATATCTGGAGTTTAGAGGTTTTAACTACCTGCTCAGGGATCACATGAGGTCTTGCTAGTTCAGTGCATCCTCTTCAGAGCCCAGAAACTTCCGACTCCCCATCCAGGGTCACTCAGATCCTTCCTGCAGAGGCTGCCGTGGGGCGTGGAGGTGTGCCTCTCTCTGTGTGTCACTGTTGCAGCCACCAGGGAACAGACACTGCCATGCCGCCGTGGGAAGTCTGAATGTTCTGCTTCAAATGCCCTCGGTGTTGGGAGTCTCAGACCTCAGCCTGGGACTGTCGCAGCTTATGTGTGAAGGCGAGCACTGTGTCTCCCCCATCACTGAGCTCCCCTGTAGAAACACTGCTCTTTCACAAGGGACTTTTTCACTGCTCAGTTTTTTACTACTTTAGATAGTTTGCTGAAAACTCCTTATAACACTTTGCTACATATTATGTTTCAATTGGCTTGTTAACCTTTAGTTTTATTTAGTGAAGTGTAACTAAGTAGGACTTATATAATAATATATGTAATAATAATAAGAAAACAGAGCCTTAGAATACACTAAGCAAAGACAGGCAAAAGCAAAAATAATAATAACAAAAATAACAACTTTTATATACTTCAGTCTCAATAATTGATAGAACTACACAGAAAATCAGCAAGTATAGAGAATTCCTGAAGGACACTACCAACTATCTTCACCTAATTGACATTTATAGAACCAAGCACCCAACAGAAGAATACACATTCTTTTCAAGCACATATAGAACATTCTCCAAGATCAATCATATACTAGGTCATTAAATAAGTATTAGTGTTTTTAAAAAGACTAAATACTATTCAGCAATGACAAGAAGCAAATTACTTAAACTAATACATGTACCTCAAGAACATTACTGCATAGTAAAAGTGTAGAATATTGTGTAACTCTATTTATCTGAAATTCATAGGAAAAGCAAATTTATAGAGATGGAGAGCAAGGCAGTGGCTCCTTGGGGCTGAGGGTGGGAGCAAAAATTGACTGCAAATTGGTATTAAACTATTTTGGTAGCGATGAAAACTCTATAAATTTAGGACAAATCATGAGATCGTACACTAACATAGCTCAATTTTATGGTTTATAAATTGTACCTCAATAAAGTTGTTTTGAAAACTGAATGTGTTGCCATGGATCTTATCCCATGATTTTTGTTTGGTGTCTGTGTGAATCTTTCAATTAGTCAGCTCAGATCACTTTTCAGCTCTTCAAAGTTTTTTTTAATTTTATTAAATCCTAACTGTGTACATTAATATATTTGTGGGGTACAATGTGCTGATTTTATATATAATTTGGAATGCTTACATCAAACTAGTTAACATAGCCTTCACCTCAATTATTTGTTGTGTTAAGACATTTATACTCTACTCTCCATAGGTCTGCTAACTAGAATCCACAGAGAACTCAAATTAATTAATAAGGAAAGAATAAGTGATCCCATTTCATTATGGGCAAGAGACTTGAACAGAAGCTTCTCTGAAGAAGACAGGCACATGGCCTATAGACACATGAAAAAATGCTCACCATCTTTAATCATCAGAGAAATGCAAATCAAAACCACTTTGAGATATCATCTAACTCCAGTAAGATTATCCCACATCACAAAATCCCCAAACTACAGATATTGGCGTGGATGTGGAGAGAAGGGAACACTTCTGTACTGCTAATTCCATTCCTTTTGTAAAGAAGTTTGGAGAACATTTAGGGAACTAAAAGTAGACCTGCCGTTTGATCCAGCAATTCCTCTACTAGGTATATATCTGGATAATAAAAAATCATTTTACAACAAAGATATTTGCACCAGAATGCTTACTGCAGCCCAATTCATAATTGCCAAGTCATGGAAAGAGCCCAAATGCCCATTGACCCATGAATGGATTAACAAATTGTGGTATATGTATACTATGGAATATTATACAGCCATAAAAAGATGGAGACTTTACATCTTTTATGTTTACCTGGATGGAGCTGCAACATATTCTTCTTAGTAAGTATCTCAAGGATGGAAGAAGAACTATTCAATGTACTCAGTACTATTACGAAACCCATATATAATCACCCACACTTTCATATGAATAATAAAACACAACTATAGCCCAGAATGAAGGAGGAAAGGAGAATGAGGGGAGGCCAGGTGGATGGAAGGTAATTGATGGGACCTCACCTATTGTGTATAATGCAAGGGTACATGTCAAAGTTTTATTCCAACATTTATTTTTACTTCCCTTGATCTGTTCCTATTTTCCTTGTGTAATTCTCCATTTATATACTCAACCCTTTCTTTATTGTTTGCATTTATTATTCTTTGACTTTTTGAGAGCTTTTCAAGTTCTATATAGTCCTAAGTTTTCTCATTTTAAATAGAATAGATTCTAGTTAATAGAATCTATTTTCATAGAATTTTTCTTTTTTTGACATAAAATAAATTTTTCTCCTTATTATAAGTATTTTCATTTAACATTAAAATATTATGAAAGTTGATCAGAACTTAAGAGCGTTGGTGTATTATGAGGAATATTCCAGAGACCAGGCACATGCACAGCCCCCAAAGTGGGGAAGAGCACGGAACATTTTCAGAACTGAAGAAGGCTACGCGAGTCTAGGGCAGAACACGCAGCCCGAAGGGAGCGAGGAATGAAGTGACACTACAGTTACAGGGGGAAGCTCAGGGGGGAGCTGTGGGCCAGGTTCAGGATGAGAACTTTATTCTCAGAGTTTTTAAAGATTTTAAAGCAAGAGGATAACATAATTGGAATTTTTTTTACAGACACTATATAGGAAGTGGGTGGTGGATGAAGAGAGTCCAGTTAGGATGTCTAAGGGCTCTTTAGACTACAGTAGTGAAAATGAAAACAGAAGCAGAACAGTTTGAGAGAGAAAAAATACGTATGAGTTATGCGATGGACTGGAGAGGGGACAAAAGGACAAGATGGTCTTGGTGTGACACCTGCTTCACAAAGCTGAAGGCCCTTGCAGTGTGTAGGCTACAGTATTCAGGGCTGTTCATGCCTATATTTCCTTTAGTCAGGATAGAAAGCTAAATGTCAATTATGTGAAAAATTATATTTTAAGCAAACTATAGTTGTTTTAATTTTGAGTGCTTAGAAAACAAAATGTCAGGTTCTAATCTTTCCTCTTCATTTATTTTATATGTGTATGTATATTATATTCTTTATATACTATTTATAACATGTTAAATATGTATATATACATATGATAGAGAGTGTGTGTCATGGACCATGTACTGACATCTCAGTCAACAACAGGCTGCATACAACAGCAGTCCCATAAGATGATAATGCTGTACCTTTCTATGTTTAGTTGTGCCTAGATACACAAATACTCATTGTGTTACAATTGCCTGCAGTACTCAGTACAGCTGCATGCTATGGGCTGCAGGTTTTAGCCTAGGAGTAATGGGCTACACAATACAGCCTACGTGTGTAGTAGGCTCCAGGTGTGCAAACTACACTCTATGGTGTTTACACAGGAAAATCACCTAACCATGAATTTCTCAGACCATAACCTTGTCCTTCAGCAATAAGTGACTGCATAAGTGTGTGTATACACATATTTAAAAATTGAATGGGTTTATTACATGCTGAAATATTGATATGGAAGTCTTTTCCTCTATTATAATAATAAATAAGACTATAATAGCCTATTGGTTTTTGACAGATTACTAAATAAATTCTATTCAAATTGCCATGTGTTGCCTTATATATAAAGATGTCAAACCATACAATTTAACAGATATTTGCAATCATATTTTTCATGTATTTATTTTTTTTTAATTTTTTAAAAAACATAATTTTTTACATATCAAAGTTGAACTTTTTATGTTATCCTGGAAAACAAATTGTGTGTAGATATAGATATATAGTATTTTCTTCTAACGCAGTAGCTCACCATCATCTGTAGAGGAAAGCTCGAGAATCTAATTCTATTAACTAGAATGTAATGAATTTTGTGTAATCACAAAAATGCCTGAGCACCTTAATTGTACCCCTTATAAATAAAAGACCTTAAAGGACCTTAATTCCATACTAAAACTCTCCCCAGGTGAGTTTTAATATGATGAGCTGCTAAAAATTGGAGGTGGATTTTTACATCTTTGGTATTTGTAGTTTAATAAGACTAGTGGATGATTTACAGCAGCTTTTCTCATTGACTTGGGGGGTTGTGATTCTTTTAAAAATCAAAGTGTCAAAACATTTTTTTTTCCAAGAACTTCATAGTGAACCATATTGAATATCTTAGGTCTTATTTCCTGTGGCATCGGTGTATTTTTATTCTAAACGCTCCCTCTCCCACCTTCATTCAGCACGCACTTCTCCACCTCCAGGCCCGCCGTCTCTCCAGCAGGTGGGAGACAGTGTGAGGAAGGTGCCGTCCCAGCTCCAGGGAATGACTCGCACTTGCATTTTCACACAGGCTTAAAATTACACAACAGCTCACTAAGCTTGGCCCCAATTATTTTGGGTCCAAACATAAACCTTTTACAAAATTAAGGCATGTCTTGCATCTCATTTAGCATAGTATTCAGAATAAGACTTCTATTCTTTAAAAAGCAGACACACTATTTGAGTTATAAAACCAATGTGATAAATTTTTAAAAGTAACCTTTCCCCCAAAATCCCTGTTTTTATCAGTGAACTCTGAAAGTGGCATCTTACTTTCTTCCATCATTTTTTTTTTAAGAGACAATCTCACTTTATCGCCCTCAGTAGAGTGCTATGGTATCACAGCTCACAGCAACCTCCAACTCCTGGGCTTAGACGATTCTCTTGCCTCAGCCTCACAAGTAGCTGGGACTACAGGTGCCTGCCACAATGCCTGGCTATTTTTTTTTTTTTTTTTTGTAGTTTGGCTGGAGCAGTTTCAAACTGCCACCCTCAGTACATGGGGCCAGCACCCTATCCATTGAGCCACAGGCACCATCCTCTTCCATCATTTTTTAAAGAACACATTCTTCCTTAAAAGAATGCCATTTTTGAATAAGAACATCTAGGAGGTTGCCCACATACACTGAAAAAATTATCTACATTTTCTATGTTCTAAATTAAATATTTGGCTGAATTGCCATATGATGTGTCTTTAGCCTAAATAGGTGTTCCTCAGCACCCATAGAGGACTGGCTCCAAGACCCTCTCAGATGCCAAGATAAGTGGATGCTCAAGTCCTTTATGTAAAATCATACAGTATTTGCAGGTAAGCTACACATATCTTCCTGTGTATTTTAAATCATCTCCAGATTTCTTAAAGTATAATATAAATACTACTTAAGGCTGGGCACAGTGCTCACAACTGTAATCCCAGCACCCTGGGAGGCCAAGGTGGGTGGATTGCTTGAGCTCACAAGTTCGAGACCAACCTGAGCAAAAAGTGAGACCCCCATCTCTAAAAATAGCTGGGTATTGTAGCAGGGCCTGTAGTCCTAGCTACTTGGGAGGCTGAGGCAAGAGGATCACTTGAGCCCAAGAGATTGAGGTTGCTGTGAGTGATGATGCCATAGCACTCCATCCAGAGTGATAAAGTGAGACTCTGCCTAGCAAACTAACTAACTAAATAAATACTACTTAATAGTTTGCATATAATGTTTAGGGAATATGTGAAGGGAAAACGTCTCTACACATTAGGTGCAGATACAAACATCATTTTTTCTCCTAAATCATTCATTCAAGAATGATTGAATACACAGATGCGAAATGCGTGATATGGAGGCCAACTGTGCTTAGTTAACCAAGTTATTTATATAAAATGATTAAGGACAAATTTGGTCCACATATAAAAATATGACTATGAACATTCATAGGTATTTTATAGTTTTTGCAATTTAGTGCACCCATCAGGAAATATGCCATGTTTATGGCTTGGGATACTTGACATGAACATATCAATTATCTCCAAATTCATTTATGGATATAATGCAAATTCAGTGACATTTTCAGGAGCCCTCCACTTTTTAAAATATTTTGACAGTTAATTTAAAATAGCTTCATGACTTTGAGATAGAAAATGATCTATTTAAAAAGCAGAAGATCTACTATCTAGAACATTATCTCATAATTCTTTGCTATTGACATTAAAAATCTCTATTTACCAAAAGATATCATTAAGACAGTGAAAAGGCAAGCTAAGGAATAGGAGAAGACATCTTCAATGACAGGTTTATATCCCTGTATCCATCTATCCATCCATCTGTATTTTTTCATGCAAATCAATAAAGACAAAAAACAATAGAAAAATAGGCAAGAGGCTTAAAGGCATTTTCCAAAGAGGTAATGCAAATGCTTAATAAATATATTAAAAAATATTTAACATTATCTGTAATCACATATCAGAATGGCCACAACCACATTTGCACTGGTGAGGATAGGATGCATTTCTCTACACTTTTGGCAGACATGTAAGCTAGTACGACAACTTTGCTTGGCACAATGTAAAGTTGAACATATACATACCCTGTGACCCAGCAATTCTACTTCTACGTATATAAAACACAAGCTGTCTACATGTACACCAAGATTCATTTACACGGATGCTCCCAGCTAGTGTTCACAGTAACTAATAACTAGAAACAGTCCAAGTGTTTATCTACAATGGAATGAATAAATTAGTAGTCATAAATCGAATACTATTTAGCAATAAAAATGTACAACTTCAACAACATTCAAATGCATGACTGAATCCCACAAATTGAGCAAATGAAACCAAAATGAAAGGGAAACACGTAGTTCATGTAAAGTTTCAAAAAGAATAAACCTACAAAGAAAACACAAAAAGAATTTTTGACAAGGATATGGAGAAATAGGAAAGGAATGGGAATGTGAAATAGTTCCCTTCCAAATTAAGCCCATCATCCAGCAATTTCACTTCCAGGTATACATCCCAAAGGACAGAAGGTAGGGGAGAAGCAGGTATTGGTACTCCATGCTCATGGCAACGCTATTCATCATAGACAGAAGGCAGAAGCGACCCACACTGTACAAATTCTGCACTGACGGATACATTAATAAATACAATCTGGTACATGTATATGGGAGAATATTTGTCAGACGGGAACTCTGACACAGGCTACAGTACACACGCACCTTGAAGACATGTGAGTAAAATTACACCAGTCACAGAGGGACAAATACCATATGACTTCCCTTACGTGAGCCACCTAGAGTGGTCAAATTCAGAGTGACAGAGTAGAGTGGCAGTTGCTAGTGACTGGTAGAAGAAGGAATGAGGAGAGGTTAATGGGTGCAGAGTTCCAATCTGAGAAGGTGAAAAATTCTGGAAATGGGTATTGGTGATGAATGCACAATGGAAATGGACTTACTGCCCCTGAACTGTGCCCTTAGAAAGCGTGAAATATCCCATGTACTCAGGGCTATTATGAAACCAATTTACAATCACTCACACTTTCATATGAAGAACACATCACAACTGTGGCCCAAGATGAAGGAGGGAGGAGAGGAGGATGGAAAGGGAGGGGGGAGGTCAGCCTGAGGGAGGGGAATGGTGGGATCACACCTATGGTGCATAATGCAAGGGTACATGTTGGATCTATTAGTATAGAGTATAAATGTCTTAACATAATAATAAGCAATAAAAATGAACTTCATATTGTACATATATTAACCAGTGTTATGTAAGCATTTCTAATTCTATATCAAATCAGCACATTGTACCCCATAAATGCATTAATGTACACATGATCTATGTGTTTATGATTTAATAAAATAAAATAAAGAAATATGGAATGTCTGGAAAAAAATAATTCACTGACAAGGTACCTTCTAATCTGTACTGGCCATTTAATAAAACCTCTTCTTTTCCACTCAAAAAAGAAGAAAGAAAAAAAGAAAAGAAATGGTGAAATAGGATGTCTATGTTATGTCTGTTTTATCACCATCACAACAACAACAACAACAACAACCTGGGCTACAGAATTGGAAGTAAAGATAGTGGTAATCTTCTGTGGGCAGGGAGAGGATGGTAATTGGAAGGGAGCAGGTGATTGGTGGTGGAGAGCTTGCAGGGTGCTAGCAATATTCTAGGCCTGGGTGGAGGTTGTCAGTGTCAGCTAAATGAATGTTTGCCTTATGATACTTTACAAAGCCTCATATTTATGTTTTGTATCATCATCTGTCATACTCACAATAAAACCTTTTAAAATAATGTCTGTATTGCATACACACTTGTGGAAAATACCTACATTGTGTTATCACAGCGTGTATTTTGCTGCAGTCTGTAATGAAAAGGAGATGGGCTTTGGGGTCGACTGCCAGTCTGGACTGGAATTTCAGTGTGGCCAGGTCCAAGCTATGTGATGTTGAAAATTCTTTCTTTTTGATTCTATTTTTTCACCTTTATAATTGAGAACATGATGAGTGTTTTATAGAATCATTTTAAGGATTAAAAGCCTATGTAAAAATATACAGCATATTGCCAGGGAAATGAGTGCTCTAAACATATTGTACTCTAGTTTCTTCCCTTTAGAAAACAAATTTCTTCACATTTTTGAACGTGTTATCCATTAGAGAGTTGAGAATATTCTTGCATGGAATTCAGCTCCAAAATACAGGTCAAGTGGAAACTGCTCCAAATTAAGTTATTTGAGAAAAGTTGTAGTTCATTCTCTAATCTTAATTGATCAAATTAGAAAACAAGCTGACTACTTTGGTAACTGTGAGGGTGTAAAGTTATGTCAAACATTATATTTTAAAAATGCAAAAACAATAAAGTCATGAAACAACAATTAGTCAAATATTATTTAAAAGCTACTTATTCAAATGGTAAAAGAGAAAATTTACCTTTTAAGAATTGCTTCTAGTTAACATTTTCAGAGACTCTTTTTGTATCCAAAAGACAATGAGGCAGTCTCTGGTTTTCTACGTGCTATTTGCAGAGGTTTAACTGTATATCATACAAATGCTTCCAGTTTTATCCAAATCTATTGTTAAATTACCTATGCAATTATCTCAGTAGAAATCATTATAGCTTTTTATTCTTAATTTCATTAACACTTTAGTGGAAAGAGTCTGGATTATTTAAATGTAGATCTTGGAGTCTTTATTATGACAAAGGGAACATGTCTATATTATTTGGAGGGTGTGGTACATAATCACTAAGGCACAACAAAAAATGATTAACTACTAACACTACAGATAAAAAATAAAGGGGCATTAAGCTTACTTCAAGTCATACTTTTCAACGATTCCAATAACAACATATTTCCATTAAAATGAAGCTGATAATTCACTTATATATTCTACCTGAAATTAAAACTATGAAGTGATGGCTCTATCTTCTTGTCTTTGCTAATAAGAGAATAGTTGCTAGAAGTTATGCATTGACATACAGCAAAAGAGGGGGCAGTCTAGAGAACGGTCTCATGTTTTGAGAGTAACATAAGCACAGACTAATGTATGAAAATAAAAATTTCAAACATACATTTAAGAATTTTCATCTTTATCATTTTACTTTCTAGTCTCTCACAGTCATAGTATAATTTACTGTTCTCCATGAAACTTACTCAATTAAATTAGGACTACAGATAAAATAGAAATTTTATTAAGTCAGCAAACTCCCTATATACAATTCTCAGCCTTTGCATCCTTTTTTTGTTGCATTCCTGAATTGCTGTTGATATTCTGACTGTTTACACAAGTAGTTACTGAGAGCTTCTTCTGTGCAAATACATCAATTTGATACCTCCCTACCCAGAATTCCCAGGAGAACATTGGGCACACATAAGATTATTGAAATATCAGACTCTGTTCAATGTTCTTTAGTTACTATGAAATGGGCCACAAATTAGCTTCTTATTAATTTCTAACTGTAAAAATATTCCTCCCTCCAAATCCTTTAAAGTAGTGCTTCAACTTACAGTCAACATAAAGTAGTAAGCAGAGTATTTTATGAAATTTGTTATACATAATCTAATAGTATTTTGGCAGAACAGAAATTGATAATGAAGGGAATTTAGACTACGACTACTTCCTTAAGGATAGTAGTGATTTCTGTTTCTTTTTTGATGTTCCAGAGTCTATTTTGTCTAAATATTTGTTAGTATTTTTTCCTAAGGGACCAAAACACAAAACACACACACACAAAAAGAAAAAAATGACATACCATATTCACCTTACTTTGTAATCAGAAATGGCTATGAAGAAAACATTGAATTCAGGTCATAAGTTTCATAAGGGACATTGTAAAGTCCTGTTATTTTTAGAATGTTCCTGTCTTCTTCAATATTAAAATATGAAAAATAAAACAAAGAAAGCCCCAGCCTTACAGTGGATAAAAACATGACTTGTACTTTTTTATGAATAAGCATGTGCCTTACAATATCTTTACACTGCCTCTTCCTATACCTGTGCCACATATCTAGACATAACAAACAGATGCCTTGGTACAGTATCACTGGCCTTTGCATGTTTAACATTCATGTCATTATGTGTAAGAAATAATATCTCACCTCAAGCCATTTTATTAGGATATCTTCATTCTATTGTCAAGTTGGTATTCACTGTATTTGTTGTTGCTTAAAATATCTGGACAATGCAATAGGGTTTGGATATGTGTTTTATATGGGAACTCTCATAACAGTATTTGCTAGGATTGTTGGGATAGCATTTAAATGACAGGTATAAGCTAATAATTGACCTTAACTCAATGCTTTTCAAATTTTAACATATACAAGAGTCACTTGAGTATCTTGTTGGAATGCAGATTCTCATTTACTAGGTCTTGGATGGGGCCCAAGATCCTGCATTTCTAGTGGAAGAAGCTTTGAAGGGGAAGGTTCTAGAGAACTCATATCATTTATAATTATTGCACCATGTTTAATTCTATTTCCTCTGCTTGATGAGCACCAATATACTATTCAATGATTTAAAATTGCCAAAATGCAACTGCAGTGAGAAAAAATACATGAATCATTTTATCTTCCATGCATGAAAAAAGCAAAACTACCAGTTACTTCAAGAGTCCCAGTAGGAGATCTTGAAGCTTCAGACTTATTTAAGGCCACCACATTTATGTTATCGGATTTCACCGAAACCCTCCCTGCAACATAAACTGCACATTTTTCATTTGAAAACTTACTATCTCTTTGTTGAGAGATTCCAGACAAAACCACACAAACTTAAGGTTTGCCATGACCTCTTTAGTGATGTACCTTTTAAAAAAAATAAACAAAAACAAAAATTTTGATTCCTCAGCTCAAAAGAAAGGGAAACAGAAAGAGCCACATGTTTAACTTGAAGTGGAGAATTTCTTCCAATTAAAAAAATGTAGCTTACAAAATAGTCCTTCCATTCAAAGCTTATCTACAGACACTTCCACATGAAAGAAATTTTTCTGAGTGGTAAAGCTCGAGCTCACACACCTGCTGAAAGTGGGTTTTTCCTGTAAAAACTCTGACATGAGCAAATTCCATCTTCCCATCTTCTAATTTCGTAGAAGGTTTGGAGAAAATTAAAATTGCATCTTAAAGACAAAAGAGTTGGGATTTTGCTGTGTTTGAATGTTTATGGATGGGGTTAGTTTGACAATTTGGCCTGTCGGATGTGACTTTCACAGTCTGCTGCCAGTTTGTAGGCAGCCATCACACCTGTGACTCTGTGGCTGATTAATGAGTCTTTTAGCTCATTGCGACCATCTGAAGAAGGTCTATGGCCTTTCTGAGCTTCAGTGGTTTGCTCTCCTCACACTGCAGTCCTGCCCAGGTATCTTCCATAAGAAAATCACATTTGATTAACGCTAATGCAGCCTCAATATGCTATTTTTTAGACAAGTCGAAAAGCACATAAAACTAGACAAAAGATGTATTCAAGTAACTTGAATATAGTTTTGTCATAACCTGCCAATCCCAAAGAGTGACATAAAAAAGTCTTTCCTCAGTGACATATTTCATAGTGCCATCTTTTAGAGTGATAAATCTTTATCTCTGTGCTATGAGAGGATTTCTGCAATGCCCACTCTTTCGCTATACACAATACCTATTTTCATGAGACAAGTTAGTCACTTAGCTTTAATAAGATACAAATCATTAATCTAACTGGGGGATTTTTAACCCTTGTCTCAAGCCCCTCACCTTCAGTTGGTTCACCTAAAGCATGGCTAGTTATATTTTTATAACTTTTCTTGAATGCAAAACAAAACCACAAATGCTTTTTCCCCAATCCTTCTCTGGAGACTGAAAAATCTTTCAAAACATAAGCATTTAGGCCAGCTGTGGTGGCTCACACCTGTAATCCTAGCACTCTGGGAGGCCGAGGCAGGTGGATTACCTGAGCTCAGGAATTCTGAGATCAGCCTGAAAACGAGGGAGACCCCATCTCTACTAAAAATAGAAAAACTAGCCAGGTGTTGTGGCAGGTGCCTGTAGTCCCAGCTACTTGGGAGGCTGAGGCAAAAGGCTCACTTGAGCCTGAGAATGTGAGGTTGCTGTGAGCTGTGATGCCAGAGCGCTCTACCCAGGGTGAGAAAGTGAGACTCTGTCTCCAAAAAAAAAAAAGGCATTTAATTCCCTCCATAGCTTCTTAAAGTAAAGGGTGAACCAGAGAAGGTGATAAGGGAGTGATGGAACTGAAAAAGAGGAACCTGAAGTCAGCTGCTAAAACACAGCCCAGTATCGGCCAAGAGGTGGGAAGGTAAGAAGAAGTGGGATGGGGGTGGAGAATTGCACTATATCTCTGAAATGTTTCCAAAATATTAAATAATGCAATAATGCTTAAATAAATACTCAAATTCATTTCAAAGTTAAATACCTGTTACCCTTTACTCTGGATTTGAGACAAGACTTTCTCCCACTGGTCATGTATCTAGTACAAAGTTTAGCTGTATTTTAATGGCTGAGGGAATCAATACTCTGAGCACTATCAAGAAATAAGGAGCAAAGAACTAAAAAATTCAATGTGAGCTATTCTTATTTTCCAGTCATGAGGTTAACACAACTTTTGTATCTTTGACTTTGCAACTTTTGACTTGCATGATATCTGGTGAGTTTATGCAAATCTCTACCACCATGTTTGTATCCATCTGAAATTGAAATTGAGTAAGGAGTGAATACTACTTTTATGTATTTACTACTAAATGTTTTTCTTTATCATGGTATAAATTAAAGATAATTCTTTATCATCACAATCATTGCTATGTTTCCATTTTTCTATCTGGTGCCTGTACTAAGAATCATGGACTGAAAAATACTTAGTAATTTTCTAATTTCAATTTGCATTCTGTGCTATTTATTTCCAAGGACTGAATTTGGCTGATATAAATATCAATTCCTTCAAGATTTAACTGAACAATGTCAGCCATGATTGTTAAGCATTCTCAAAATGTCCAATCATTTTAACAACTTTTCAAATTGTTTTATCAATGATTTCAATCCAGACTGCACATTTGAATTACATGGAGTAATTCAAAAAGTAACAATGATTGTTGCAACATCCAGAGATTCAATTATACTGGTCAGTGGGAGGCCTGGACACTTTTTTTTTTCTTTAAACACTCTTCCCAAATTATTTGAATGTTCAACCAAGGTTAAGTACCATTACATAATAATCCTCATACGTATTTTGGTGGCCTAAAAGAATAAAATACTTAATCCTACCAGCCAAATGTGATATCTCAAATTAAACTGGAAAGTGAAATAACCGGTCTTTAAAGTTCTTAGATCTATTAATGTGGTCTATAAGAAAGTATGCTAGACCATGAGTCAGAAACCCTGGGTTTAAGTCATTGCTCCACTAATTACTTCTGTGACTTCAGTAAGTCCCTCATGATGAAGTTTTCTAAGCCATAACAAGAGAAAATTAAGATTTCTTTCAGAATATTTTGAATTTCCCAGAGTGCAGACTATAGTTCTTAAATTTAATCAGAAGGCTTTTTTGGTTCTATACTAATGGTGGTATTTAAACCAGCCTGAGCAAATGTATGCCACTTAAACCACTATTCTCATGTCCTGTCTGTGGCAGACATCACTAATTGATCGCAGAACTACAGAAAAATCACTATCCTCCTGGAGTTTGCACTCAAAATAAAACTATTTTCTACATAAGAGTTATGTGCTTATTGGCTATTCTATTTAAAGAGGTGATGTAACAGAGTCATCAGAAGGGATGTAAAAATGTTAAGAGAATGTTAAGAGAAAATTGTTAGCACAGTTCAGGAACAAGGACATCATGACTTCCAACATGAGAATCAGGTCCAGGTGGCAGATACGGCCCCCTAGAAGGAGGATCTGCCCCTACTAACCAAACAGAGTTTTGATTGTAACTTGGCTTCTGATGTCAATTCAACTCAAGGGAGAGAATCACCAGAGCTACATGAAGTTGTATCCTTCACTGTACTAAATTACTAAATTAGAACTCTGGTTTTACAACAGTATTTTATGAGTTCGGTTAGTGTGAGTTAATATTTCCACATAAAGAGAAATTGCCAGACTTTCAAAGCTGTAGACCAGGTCATAGAGTAGGGTCAAAATCCCAATAAAATCACGTCCTGCTGGTTTTCTAGCAAGGAGGCATTCAGTGAAGAAAACCCTTACAAATACATGTATAGTTAAGATAACCCAAATAGTTTATACCTACAATATTTTTATATAAACTGAGAAAAAGTTTATATAAAAGCTGAGAAAAAGATCTTAAAAAGTGCCCAAACATTTTACTTTTACAGATTTTTTTATATTTAAAAATATTAAAATTTACATAAATGTGGTAATGATACAATTAGGGCGAGAGAGTCAGTGCTTTTTGAGGGCAGGGCTCCCATTTCATTCAGGCCTAGATGCCATCTCATGATAAATCCTGTACCAAAAGACAGATTAGTCACACCATCTGCTGCCTCTAGGGAGATAAATTGCACATTTCAAAGGATGGCAAGATTCCATTATAGCATAATGAAGAAAATGAAAAACATATTAGCAAACTGAATACTTTGGGGAAATTTTATTTTCAAATTGTATGCTATTTTGCTTTGAAAGAAGTAAAATTATTAAATAAAATGTGTGAGAGGAAGCAAATATTCTTCCTTGTAGCAAAATTATGAATGCTTTTACTTTGTGAAAAATAACATTATTTTCAATGAATGGCATTAAAAGCACACATATAATCCACATTTTGCTTGTTATGAACAAGCATCTATACGTACATACTTTTGCTGAAATCAAATTCAGTCCTAAAATCCCTGTTAATAGATTATGGACTAAAGAGAGGGAAAAAAAAACAATGCCACTTACTTTTTTTTCTATGGAAACCCCTGGAGGTCCATACATTTAATTTGAGGCCAACACAGACCATCCCATTTAGAGCAACCAACAGAAATACACTGACTTGGAAGCATCACTACCTCTCTCAGGCATTAACTGCTGCTGTCAGGTAACTCCTACCGTTTGGAGACAGACTTTAGCAGTAAAGAACAGGCTGTGAAACTCAGGAACAGCTCCAAGAATAGAGATATTAAGGGAAGACAAATCAGGCACACCTCTCCTGCTTGACCAAGGCCAGTACTAAGGCAGCACATCCTGTCTGAAGAGCCATTAGTCATGTACCAAGAGTGCCCTCGCAAAGGCACATCCCATCCAAGCTGTGTAAATACCCACATAAGGAAAACAGAATTTTAGTAACAGACAATGAAGCCATTTATTCTGCGAATTACATAGGCCCTTGCAATTGCTTACACATGCCTTAAAACCTTCAGGGCACATGACGCAAGGGCTGGAAAGAAGGAATCTAACTCTCTGAATGTTCTCCAGTGATAAACCTCACTAGGGCAGTGGCCCTCTGGCCCCACCACCCTCGCTGAATTCTCCAGCTGACTTTGTCCTGAGCAGCCTAGCATTCATTCACTGGGCCTGTATGTTGTAAACAGAACTGATTTACAAAGTGATTTCAAAGTGAAAAATGCTGTCAAAAAACCATCCCTTTGGCCAAAATAATCTAGAGGCAACATACTCTCCCTCTCACTCCTGTGGTGTTGAACCTTTTGTCTTGACTACCTCCCACCTTGGCACCAGGCTGACTCGCTCGCAGCTCAAGCATCATTGCCGCCAGGTGAATTTCCTGATTGCCCTGCATTCGTTCTGTGCTAGCTTTCCTTCTCCAGGCTCTGCCACTGTACTTTTGTGGTAATTTGCACAAACCTCTATTCTAGCGATACTCAATGACTTTTTAGTCTATCTCTTTCACTAGATTCTGAGTTGCTTGACAGCATGGGCTGTGTCTGGCTCATTTCTTTATTTGCTATGTCTAGTCAATGTTTGATGGATGGATGAATGAACAAACAGTCACAGATCTATCTGTTTACTCAAAGTCTTGCTGGACTGAACAATGTGCTAGAAGGACTCTTACAACCATCGACACAGTGTATTTTTCTAATACTTTTGTCTGCTAGTGAATGTCTTCTCTGCACAAGGAAATAAGAGCAGTCTGGAGTGTTCTTTATATAAAGTTATCTATTTCCAGGGAGTCCTAACTGTCTTCAAGGCCTTCACAGCTTGGAGTTGTTGAAATGGACAAAGAGATGCCCATTTCACATCCCTCTTTGGGCAGAACCAAATGAACAAATATGGCAGACACAGTGCTGACGAGAAGAGTCTTCTGGGCGAGTCAGACAGGTGAAAAGCAAAGCTTTAATCAGAGCACTGAACGCTTTTCCAAATCTGGCTAGTCCAAATCCATTTTCTTAACTTTAGGACTCTGTTATTAGGTTTATTAACTTGAAATAATCAATTATTTAATAAGAGGAGACCCACAGGCTTCTAGCTTAATAGCTAGATCTCGTATTTCTTTCAAGTTTACAAAACTTTCCTTGTGTAGAAAACTAGAATATTCTGTTTTTAATCTGTTATTTTTTTAAATTATAGCATTTACCTTATTTTTTCTTTTGAAACTCTATTTGGAATGATGACTTCATGTCAAAAGGATAGATCAAGGTTTACATGAGAAATAAAGACAAGGACAGATTCATACCTGAGGCGGGTGGGGTTGTAAGGTATATGGTGAGACAGGGCAAGAGGCCAGCAGATTTTACCTTACATGAAGTCTGTACTGCTTAACCTCTAATGGGCATGTGTGTGATTTAAAGTAGTTTTTAATAAAGAAATTAACAAGGCCTCTTCCTCTTGGTGTTACCTCAGAAAGTTCTACAAGCAAAAGAAAGTCATCCTAAGACAATAAATTTAGTCTGGAGGCTGAAAGCACAAACTGGATGGCCCCACGCCTTCCCCGCTGTGCCTGACGGTCTACGCTGTAAGCACCAGAGCCTGGGGACTTTGGTCTCTAGGGCACTTAGTCTATGTAGGTAGAAACAGACCAAAAACCATTCACAAACATGACATGGCAACATGTGCTGGATGTTAACACGTGTGACTCGCTCTATAGACACCCTGAGAATTTGGAAAATGGGAGATTTTTGAGAGCCATAGGCTGGGATGGGGCTTGGGCTGGAGGGTCAGAGTGGGAGCCTGAGGGTGGAGTTGGAGACGATCGGCAAGCAGAGGGGCCAGAGCTGGGCAGCAAGCAGGAGGCATGAACATAGGGCTCTCCCTTAACAGGGCGTCCTCCTACCCCAGCTGTGGCAGTCTTTTCCTCATAGCCTCTATGTAGTCTCTTATCTGAGGTGCACCTCAGACCTGGCCAGGAAAATGATGAGTAATCCCTGTCTCTGAGGGTCGATATCTGTATCTCTCTGAGGTTCATCCTGAATGCTGGTGCCCTCGACTCAAGTCCATATCTATGTCTTGATTTCTGCGTGCTGTGAATCAGAATTCTCAGCTGGCCCAGGAGCTGGTGCAGAGCAGATCACTGAAGAAATGCCAAATACCAGCACTTAATGGAAATGCTGCCCTGTCTCTGACTCAAACAGCCAGACTTCAGCTCCCTGAGCTCGCCCTGGGCCCAGACACACATCATACAGCTGGAAACCAAGTGGGTATCTCCTCCTCATTTCTGCTTTGGCTCTGTGGTCCTCTCCACCCTCTTCCTTTTTTGCAGTTACTTGGATGCTTGGGTTGTCCCCGACTATTTTGTCTCTGCCCCACATCTACTCTTGTAACTTACTCTGACCTGCTCACTAGCCAGAAATAATTATCACTAATGTTTATAGAGGAATTTTTGTGTTCTAGGCTTTTTGCTAAATACCTGCTGAAGGCTGGTTTTTCCTCTTCCCAGCCACTCAATAGAAAAAGCATTGCTTTTACCTTACAGGTAATAAAAGGGAGCTTAGAGAAAAGAGTAGAAAAGAGGTTTGAATCCAAGCACATTGTTCTCCAGAGCAGGCAAAGGGATGGAGGGCCACAGCATAGAGGACGCTTATGGTGAGCGGGGGAACCAAATCAAGTAAGCCTTAACTGGGGCCAAGGGCCAGGTGTGGTGGTCACACCTATAATCCCAGCACTTTGGGAAGCTGAAGGAAGATCACTTGAGGCCAGGTTGAGACCAGCCTGAGCAACATAGTGAGTCCTCATCTCTACCCCCCTAAAAAAAAAAAATGCAATGGTTAGCTGGGCATGGTGACATGCACCTGTAGTCCCAGCTGCCTGAGGGGCTGAGGTGGGGGGATCACTTGAACTCACAAGTTTGCAGCAGTGAGCTATGATTGTGCTGCTGCACTATAGCCCAGGTGCAGAAAGGGATGGGAAGGATGGAAAGAGGACAAGAGGCCTGAGGCTAAGATGCCTTTAGCAATATCTGAGAAAGAAAGAATTCAGAACATCTGTCTCAAGAATCCAGAAGAGGAGATAGATATGAACGAGGCCCAGGGCAAGGAGAATAATCAATAACAGGGGGAAAATCCAGAATCTGAAGAAATCACAATATTGATGGGGCCTGCTCTTCTGCTATGTCAAAGAGAAACCAAAGTCCCGCACATGGACCAAACTCCCTTCAGAATGACCAGGGGGAAAAAGTTACTAAGAGCATCCAGGGTGATGGTAAGGGGAAGGAACCAGCCTGGCATCAGATTCCTCACAGGCATCAGAAAGCACAAGAAGATAGTGTCTTTGCAAACGTGAACGTAAATGGACTGCACCACCTGGTGTCCCCACTCCTAGGCATTTCCAAGGGAAATAAAAATGTATGTTCATGAAAGACTTGTACAGAGATGTCTCCTGAACTTTATTCATTGTCACCAAATGCTGGAAACAACCCAGACATCCTGGGGAATGGGTGAAACCCTGCAGTACAACCCAACACTGGATTACTACCCTACAATAAAAAGAACAAATGAACTGGGGAATAATCCTTGCTATGATATTCCTAAAAGAACAAACCCACAGGGACAGAGAACAGGTTAGCAGTTGCCACAGGTTGGGAGGGGGGAGGAATCGGTCAGCACAGGGCATTGGGGGGAGATACAACTTTCTGCATTTTGATTGTGATGATTGTTAAATAATTTCATTCCTTCATCATAGAACTGTACACCAAGAATACTGAACTGCACTTTATGTAATTCTTTAGAAGATGAAACATAAACAAAGGTGATTTAATGTAGAGGTACAACATGTCACATAAAGGTGACCAAAAGAAAACTTAAAATTAAAATTTTCATTAGCAGAGCTTTAGAAAAGAGGGAAAGACGTGGCAGGATGTTTAAATTCCATATTTTTTCATTGAAAAGAGTCAATAATATAATTTTAAGTTGATGAATTTAAAAAGTAGTGGTGTAGCATATCACTACCAAAATAAACATAAGCAGAAATGCTTCAAATGGTCACAACCTGAGTGAGACTTGTGGGATTGAAGGTACGGGGAGGGATCTTTTACCTTTCATATCTTATCTTCCCATAGCATTTGAAATAATACACATGTATATATTGCTTACAGTTTATTTCAAAACTAATTTTAAAATTCATTAATACCAATAGCCTGGAAACAAAAACATTTTGATTTTTAAAATTTTCACTGTATCTTACATTATTAAAAAAAGAGATCAGATTTAGAGACATTCACCCTAGGTACATCAAAGTGAGAGTTTCACTTACAGTATATAAGGAAGTACTACAGGTATCCTAACATCATATGCAGCACATCAGGAAAATAATAACTATTAATATTATGAATGTTACTATATAAAGTGAACATTATTTGTTGTCACTCAGATTTGTTCCTACAATATTTAAGGATATTTAGTAGATATAAATCTCTTATAATTATGTCAAAGTAAAAACTATCTCCAATGAGATAATTTCTTCCCTTCTGTTCACAGAGAAACATAAAACAGCCTGAGATAGCCAATGCTGGCCAATGCACCCTGAAGCCGTCAGGACTCTTTTTACCTCAACCACACAGAATCGATGGGCCTATGACAGCTACTCCTGCTGGAACCTCCACGAAAACTTTTTGCAGAAAAACATCAGAGGGTTTTAGGTCTGAACAGTATTTGACAAGTGAAAGACTTAAAGAACAGTCATGGAAAAAAGAATGTATTCTATACCAGCAAGTTTTTAAATAGGTTTTGATCTGCTGCAAGAACCCAAAAGTGCCAGTATGTGAATGCATAATTAGGTAGAAGAAAATTCTGCACAGTGAATTTTGGCTTAGTTTGACAAGCAAAAAATTCTCCCATGGTTGCTTTTGAGAAAATTATTATACCTTCCTTTCATCAGAATGTTGCAACTTGTGCATTTCTGTCAATAGCATTTTAACATATTTATTTAGGTTGTCTGTTTTCTACTGCCCTAACTAATAGAAACCTTTATTTAAATTGAATCCTAATTAATTTATGTAATACATACCCAGATAATCTACACAGGTATAAGAGAATCTTTTTGTCCCGACCGTGATAGCCACAGAACTGCACCACTCAAATCTCCTCCCATGGTTAGCAGAGTTAACTAATATCCCAGCTGTCATTCCTCTGCCCCTACCATGGTATTTGTGCTGAGGCCACGCTTCTCCCAAGCTGTTTGCAGGCAGTGGCTGAGCAAGGTAGAGGTACTAGTTTCTGCCATTCCCACAAGGCACGGGATTTTCGTTTAGTGGGTGGTGTTCAGTGCGAGGAATCTCCCTTGGCCTGGTCAAACTTTCTCAGAACTCCTCCACTGTTTGAGTTTCTTCCTACCCAATTCTCTGTCCTCCTCCCCTTTTACAGGTATTGATCAGCAACTCAGTTTAAGGTCTCTTTCCTGATGATTCCTGCTTCCTCCTCTTTATCCTTCAGGTACATTTCCTCCCCAAAATTCTCTTGCATCTCTCATCCTCTCTTGACCTCTGCTTCTTGGAGGATCTGAACTGTCACATTCACTTTCTGGAAAGGCAGTCATAGCCTCTCTCAACTTAAGGAACCTTGGCCATACTGTCTCCAAAGAAGTGTGATACCTACTTTTGTACATATTAAGCTTATATTTTTCTATACCCCTAAAGGTCCTTGGAAATGTCTATTACATCTGTGAAGTGTAATCCCTTCCTCAGTCTCTAACAGGCCTTCCCTCCTTTCAGTTAACCCACCCCTCCCTTCAGGTATTGTTAACATCCCAAAGTAGTTCTCTCTTCTTGTCACCCCTTTGCTTAAAGGCATTGACGATTCCCTTAAGTCTACTGGTAAAAGTCCAAATATTTTATCCCTCAGTCCCACAGTCACTTTACGACTCCAGTTTTAACTAGAAGAAGGCTCTTTCTCCAAGGCTAGAGACACAAAGTAAAAGGTCAGAGATGATAAAAACAAAGTTTAGATTGAGGAAGGAGAGTTGGGACATTCCCAGAAATTGCTTTCCTCTATCTGGTGGAGGAGGTGGTAGCAAATGAGAGGGAAATGGAAGAGGGGACAACCAAAGAGAAAATTCAAGGTGGACCAAAAATGTTTCAAAGGCCCTCAAAGGGCTCTTTGGAAGGATATAACATTTATTAGGAGACTGCTATTAATTCTAAATAAAGGCTTTTCACATAGTGGATGCTTAGAAAAATCTGTTAATGAGCAAAGCAAGCAAAGCTCTGCAGAGACAGCAGAAGTCCTGGGGGGAAGTGAAGAAGGAGGCACAATCTCAGCCCCTCACTTAGGGCTCGGCGCTTCTGTGCCCTACTCCCCTTGTCAGGAAGACGATGATTATATGGGCTCTACTTTATGAGGCTATTGGGAGAATTTATAGTTAACTATGTGTATGTAAATCACCTAAATTACAGCAGCCATGTGGCAAGTGCTCTCTCTGTGTGCCATCTTCATTATCGGTATTACCGCAGTGACTACACACCCAGAAAACAGGCCAGAAGTACGGTGCTAGTTACAGGGGTGTCCGACTTCCTTTTTCTCTGCCTTGCATTGGCAGAACAACAATTGTCTTGGGCCATACATGAAATACACAAACATTACTGAAAGATGGTTAGCAAAAAAAAAAAAAAAAAGTCCATGCATAGTTTCTGTGTTATCTGACACCACAGATGAACAAAAAATACTCTCACAAAATCAGCATGCGGGCTGCAAGCCCCAGGTTGGACACCTCTCTGGAAGCACTGATAAAATCAGAAGGCTTCATTTTGAGGCTTTTTAATCTGTTGTGTAATATCTGTGACCCTGGGCCTGTTATTTAATGTTTTGCAGCTTCTTTAGCACTTGTTGCTTGTCCCATGGTCGTAGGGTCACAGGAAGCTGTGTGAAGGTGCCCCCCACACCATGCAGGACGCGGACACAGCCAAGCTGCCCATCAGGAAATGATAAGCAGTTTGGAGACTGTTCTGTTCATGTGCCAAATCCTTTAGCCTAGACATTCTGCGGACCAGACTGTTAAATTTATACATCCTCAACACGTGTTAAGCCAGCAGTCCCCAACCTTTTTGGCACCAGGGACGGTTTATGGAAGGCAGGTTTTCACGCGGGAGGACCAGGCTCACGATGTGAGCCTGCAAGCTACTGATCTCTGGTGGTCTCTGCAGTCTGACCTGCTGCTCACCTGGATTTGCAGCCGCTGCTCCTCCGAACTAGCACCACCTCAGCTCCCCTCAGACCCCAGGCATTAGGTTCTCAGAATGAGGCACGGCCCTCGGGTTCGCCCTCCGCTGAGTGTCTAACGCGCCGACGCACCGCGAGGCGCAGCGCCGTGACGCAAGCGCGTGCGGGCGCGCGGACAGCGCAGCTCTGCTCCGGCCGCTGCCCTCTCCCGCTCTCAGCCCAGCTCCGAACAGGCCACGGCCCATATGGTCCTCAGCCGTGGGGAGCACAGCGTCATCTGACCCTACAGAAACCACGCAGCCGTAAGATGTTAGGACAGCAGGACAGCCTCCTCTTGTTTGGGAAGATAGAGTAATAGTGGGTGGCGAGTCAACAGTTTGAGGCCTCTGGGCAGAGGAGAGAAGAAAAGGGTTTTCTGAGGAGCAGGAACGTGACGAAAATCTCAATTGACATGGGCTGGCATATGCAGCGCACAGCACGGCTCAGAGGACCACACTCATAAAATCAGCATCTCCTTTTTGTTAGACCCACCTCTCCATAACCAGGCAGCCTGCTGCTGCACCGGGAATTTACTGCTGTGAGCAACTGTAAACCTTGTGCTAATGGTGGCGCTGCCTGCGAATGGTCATCGGAGAGTGCCGCGTGTGCAGTCTGAGCCCAGAGACAGTAATTTTCACTCTCTGCACACCTCCGGACGCACGCTGCAATCTGACATAGGGTGAAGATACTTCCATAACTACTATTATTAAAAGCAAACAATCAATTCCACAGATAAACAGCTCTCTTAAAACATGCTTTCTA
Source organism: Otolemur garnettii (assembly GCF_000181295.1). Taxonomy (NCBI): domain Eukaryota; kingdom Metazoa; phylum Chordata; class Mammalia; order Primates; family Galagidae; genus Otolemur; species Otolemur garnettii. Next base: position 27,694,211 of record NW_003852412.1, read on the forward strand.
ATCTCTGTTTCCCCTCAGATGTATGGATATTGTCCACCTGGAAAGGCCCCAAAATGACAGCCAGAAATCTGCCACCACCACCCCTTCTGCTGTTCCTGCCATCATGTTTAATTATGTTTGCTCAACTCGAAGCCAAACTCATATGCAGTATATTTAGATGGTTCGAACAGCGTAGCACTCAACTGTATTCACAGATTATTTTCCATGCCACAATTCTTGGGAATTAGTTTGGAATAAATAAGGTAAAGAGAAAAGAAGCAACGTAATTTTGTTCCAGTGACAAAGGAAACAATATCAAAATGGCAATCTGGAGATTTGCTGTGAAGGAAGGAATGGAGTGTCCCTTCTGGTGCACTCGCTTGCAGACGCAATCACCGTCCTATTCACTAGTCTGGATTTATTTTAAAGCAGTTGAGAACAAAAGCAAGAAGCTAATAGTAAGAAACTGTGAAAAGTACCCTTATTATTTCAAAAGATCAATGTGAAATCACTGTGCTTATTCTTATATAGCATTAAAGGTAAAGGTGTAGAACTGATAAATATGTTGATTTTCTAAACTATTAGAGAGCCTTTATTTTCCACAGAGGCAAACTTTCAAAGTTGAAACACAGATACCATTAATATATTTCAGGATCTCATTCCTGATATCTCAACTATTGTGTATTTCTTTGAATGCCTTGAAAATCACTCACAATTAATTTGCAAAGGCTTGATTGGATACTTTGGTCAGTTAACTCTACCTTACAGTTAACTCTACCTTACAGTTTTCATCTTGTATTTTTAGCATAATTTAACAAATATAAACCCTATTGCCCAAAGGTCAAAAGATTTATAAGTCATGGAATAAAGAACAGACTTTGTTGCAAAAGAAAGGATTTGATCAATTAATTAAAAGTAAAAACAAGTTTTCTGTTCTTCTAATCTGAGAACCTGGACATGACAATAATGATAATAACAAGGCTTTTAAACACACAGAGCTTAAATAACCTGATTTTCATCTAAATTTGAAAAATGAAGAGAATCAATAAGCAGGTACATAATTTTCTGCTTGAGACTTTCCAGAGTGTACTTCTTGTACCTACATGACTATTAGTAAAACGTTGTATTAAAGGACACTGACGCTGCGCTTACCTGTCAGGAGTCGGCTTTGTCTCCACATTCTTATTCCTCATTTGCTTATTAATTCAACAAATATTACATAGAGCCTACTAAGTGCCCAAGAGCTGTTCTAGGTACTAAAGACAGCTGGAAAAGGCAAATAAGGTGCTATTCTCATGGGGTTTACAGTCTACTGTCGAGGGTAACATTAACACACAATAAACACGCAGAAACTAAGATTTCAGGCAGTGTTAACTCCACTACAGAAACCCAGCAGAGCAGCATGCAGAGTATCCTGGAGAACCACTTCAGGTGGGTGACAAGGAGGCTCTTCTCTGAGGAGGAAACATTTGCCCCAGATGGACAAGACAGAACCAGCCATGTGAAGACCCAAAGGAACTCCAGGTATTCAGACCCCAAAGTGGGACAGAGGTAAGAGAATCTGGAGACCATGAAGCAGGCAGTAACCTCCTTTTGAGATGAGGACGCACACTGAGCTTAGTACACATCACAGTCAGGGACTCGGGCAACTGCTTCAAGGTTTGTCCTCCCTTTGGAGTCAGCACAGAACCAGCTTGTGAAACAAAAGTCACTATTACCTCAGATACAGACGCTCCTCGCACCAGAGATGTCCTCTTTCACGTGGCTGCACTGTCCCTCAAATCTACGGCTCTGAAGACTTCATCTCCTGAGTGATTCCCTTGGCCTTTTGACCCTCCTCTTTGCTCATTGTTTGTGTTCCAGACTGATAGCTGGCTGCCTGGTCTCTGACCCGACTCTTGTTCTGGCCCTCACTATTGGTTTAGGACTGGAGTCTATGTAACCTTGGTGGTCGCAGTGCCTAATCTTATGACTCCAACTCCCTACTAGGCCTCAATTAATTTCACTGTCCATCCTCACCTGAGCTCTTTTGAATACTTTTATTTAGCCCTCTGTGTGCAGGTTCTGCATCAGTGGAGTCAACCAGCCATGGCTACAAAATATTTGGACAAAAATAATTCCATAAAGGTCCAAAAAGCAAAACTTGACTTGACATGCACCGAGTACTATGTTGTATCCATGCACATGAAATTATGTGTGGGAATTGTATTAGGTATTATCCTCTAGAGAGGATTTAAAGTATACAGGAGGATATGCATAGGTTATATGCAAATACTACACTATTTTATATAAAGTACCTAAGCATCCACAGATGTTAGTTATCTGCAGGGGTCCTGGAGCCCCCATTGAATAGGGATGACTATACTGTGTGTTCAACTTTCAAAAAGACTTCCATACACTAGCAGTCTTGACTGTGTCAATAATCTCCATGAAGTAGTTATATAATTTTCATTATTTCATTTTAAAGATAAGGAAATCTAAAGTCAAAGGTAAGCTCCTGAGAACTCAGGAATCCAGCATTGCCATCTCCATCTTGTTTGGGGGTGAGAGGGGTCTGGAGCATCTTGGAAGAGTAAGTCCACAGATGATCTGCTTCTTCTATTGAAGATGAGGCACAAAGAAACTTTAGAGACAGTTAGAAAGGATTCTTCTCCCTTCTCCTGAATTTTTTCATACTTGTATATTTTGATTCACATTTCTTTGAAACATTAGGTCCTCAGACAACTTTTGCAGCCCCATAGAGACAGGTGACAGAGGGCAGAGACAAACTAATCCAGATGTGCTACCAACATGGGAGCAAAGTGAGAGCAACAGACTGACAGGATTGGTACACCTGGAAGAAAGAAACTGACTTGCTCTGAATTCTTTCCTCTGGCTTTACGTAATCCCAAATACCAGAGCTTTTAGGTGCTGGATGGCATATATAACTCCCATTCTGAAAGCTCAATGTTCTGTGTTCTCATTTTCAAATATGTATCTTTCAGATAACCATGTTGTCAAAAATTCAATTCACTATTCATTTTAAAAATCGGCACTTTTAGATAAGTCCAGACAAGAGAGTGTCTTAGAGAAAATAACAATTTTCTTGTTGGTTCAATATTAATCAAAACTCACAAATAACATTCTTAAAATAAATGGGAAAGTGATCAAAGAGATTAAAACCTCTCAGGTGTCTTTGACCCTTCTCAAGTATCTCAGTCAGGTTCAAGGCAGCTTGTGGTGTGTGGTAGTTTGCAATAGAATGCTTTTCATATCATTCTTTAAAAACCTAGCCTTCTTATTAAGATGAGACTCTAGCTGTTTTCTTTTCAACATTCATGACCCTTTTCAAAAGAGAACTGTTTTGACCTGTTATTTCTGGCTATATCTGTGGGAGTTCTTTTTCTCCTACCCACTCCTGCATGTATCTCAGGGAAATACACTGAACTAGATAGTGACCTACTTGAGTATATATATCTAAAGTTGTGAAACAAAATTACAACATGCAATTCTGGTTAAAATACAAATTCATTTAGAATTCACTTATACAAAGCAAATGCAGTAAGTTTTTAAGGATGTGTTGTCTCTAGAGTACTTATTTAATAGGTTGGAAATAGCAAATTCACCGTTGAAAAAATAAAATATAATTAAATTAAATATAATTAATATATACTTAATCTGTATGAACTCAAAACTCAAAAGAAAACTCAACTCAAAAGAAAAAAAATGACTTATCTTTCTGAGTTTGTTTCCAGACATACATTCAATATTGTGCAAACACTGTATACATGTAGGTTCAACAATGGACCTGTCCCCTCCTCCACCAACTGTGCCTCTCAGCTTTGGGGAGGTATCAGAGCACCTCTGGAGGCTTGTACACAGAGTTCTGGAGTGCTGCCTGCCAGGGGGTAAGCTTGCTGGGAGAAGGCTCTGTCTTTGATTGCAAAGCTTCTGAGCTGTTCAATTTTGATAGTAGGTGAGTTTTATTCAAGGACGAAATAATAGAAATAACACCATGACCACAAATATACGCTATAGCTTTTATAGGCAATAAAGCTGCCTTTTTAAAAAAGTTCCTTCTCGGAAATACTTCAGTCTCTGTCCTGAGACATTTTCTCCTCTGTACCCCAATCTCTCAAGAATGATTTGACAATCTCACTATGTCAATGTCATTATTTTCTTTCAGGAAAAATTATACTCAATATTTTTCTAAAAAGTTATGATAATACATTCAAATCACAAAGATCACATATATAATAATTCTCATACTTAGCTATTACCACACAGATGACACATAAACAATAAAAGAAGTCTCATGCAAATTTATCTTACTAGAAGATGTGATACTTGATAGAAAGATACAATTTTTAAGGTTACCCCTTATAGCACTCATTAAAACTTTAAAGGTATAAACAGTGTCAATTGATCCTAAATAGAAAGACGATGTTTATACCTTCATGCAAAATCAATCACATGTGTACATTCCCAGGCTGAGATTGCATTATTGAGTTGTGCTGGTGTCCATGTAAAATGATATGCAGCTGAGACTATAGAAAGATAATGCCAAAATGACTGGCCAGTGAAAAGTACAGTCCTGACAGTTCTGTTTATGTATTTCCCTGATTAGACTGGTTAATTTGCCTTGGCATTTTATATGCATTCATTAAATTGCCGTAAACAAAGGTATAGTATGATGATGACATTCAAGTCAATAACTGTTGTTTACAATAGTGACTATCAATATTAAATACACAAAGTCAAAGGTATTTAAAATTCATACTAAAATGAACTAATTTCACCTCAGAAACAAATTGTACTGCCTTTTACAAATGTTTGTAATAGGGCAGCACTTGTGGCTCAATGGTAGGGTGCCAGCCCCATATACCAAGGGTGGTGGGTTCAAACATGGCCCCCGACCAAACTGCAATGAAAAATAGCCAGGCATTGTGACATGTGCCTATAGTTCCACCTACTCGGGAGGCTGAGGCAAGAGAATCACCTAAACCGAAAAGCTGGAGGTTGCTATGAGATATGATGACACGGCACTCTACCAAGGGCAATAAAGTGAGGCTCTGTCTCCAAAAAAAAAAAAAAGTTCATAATAAACGGCAGCATTTAGAAAGTACTCATCTAATTTTAGCTGTATTTTTTTTTTTTTAAGATAAAAGACTGAAGAAGAAGAAAATAAAAGAGATTCTCTAGCTGAGGAAATGTTTTACCCTTTGTAAAAGTACACTGGTAAAATGTAGGGCGGGGGGAGAATGCCTCCCACACCCCTACAACCTTTCCCTGACCAGATCCCCAATTTTATTACCTGTTTTTGAACAGAACACTGAAGGTCATCTTATCTAGTCCCAGATAATTTGGCAGCAAACTTGCCCAATTCCAGCTCCATTTTGCGATGGCTGACTGTTAATAAATGAGAAGACACTATTGTTAGTTATTAATCAGAGTTAATATGATCAGTAAATTAAAGCTCCAGCTGTGACAGACTAACTAAGAAGGAGGGGGGTCCAGAACAAGGACTTAGACAGATAACATCAATCATGTCCACAGAAGAAGGTTTTTATTCCAATAAGACAGCAATTAATTTATAAATCCGTTTGGGGATGTAGTCATTATTTATAAAAATATAAATCATTTCTTAAGTTGTTGCTCTTCCAAGTGTTAATGGCATTTGCCCAACAAGTTTCTCTGAAAGGCCAACTCTTTGAAAAACAAAGTAAAATGACTGGAAACTTTTCATATAACAATTTATAGTTTGGGGTTTTTTAGCACCCAAAAGTTTAATTTAAAAAAAACCCAACAAATTTAGACTCAAGTTAAAAGACACAGCTTATAATTATAGTGTGATATTAATGTTACTCTTTTGGGTAAGAAAATGCTTTAAAGAGAAGATTACAAGGACCTGTAAGTGTAAATAACATAAATGATTATTTTTTTCTCATTAATAGTTAATTTCACAACAGAGTAAAAATAATTACTTTGAAAAATAATCTCATAACTCAGAAACTCAATAAAACATGGCATTTGTTTAAGTGAAGTAAGGAGAATGTAACAGCTACATGAAGCTTTAGGGTTTAGAGCAGTCTAACATACAGCACAGGAAGGGAGCCAGTCAACACAAACTTGTTCAATGTATCTGGTTTCAAAGTATTATAGATGCCTATGTTCCTTTATTATAGATGCCTATGTTCCTTAAAACAAAATAGTTTTGATAATAAGAGTCCAGGCTGATGTTTAAATTCTAACAAGAGCTACTCCTTGTCACCCGCTGATTAATGGAGCACTGCAACCCTGTCACAGAGTAGGAGAATTCTGCCCGAGGTTGTCAGCGTTTGAAGGTCTTACTCTACTACAGTATTGATGAACGTAGACTACAGCTGGAACAGGCATGGTAAAAATATTATCTGCATGCTGAATTAGGCCATTGTTTTAATTCTTATTTTCATCAGAGCTCTAGGTCAAGTAATCCTTCTCTTCTGCCCTGTTAATTCAAATCATCTGTCAAGAGGTTTCTGAGAAAAAGTTACCAGAAGGATGAACAAAGCAAAAGCAACTTGAGATTTCAAATACTTTGGCAGAAAGATGATCTTTTTAATGTAACTACTGAAAATGCAACTTAAGCAATGACATAATCTGACATTTAAAAAAATATGTGGTGTTTAATCACATTGACTTTATTCCAAATAGCCTGGCTTTAAGATCATTAACAAATTCATTTTAAATTTAGGAATGTGTCTACAGTTATACAACGCAAATTTACCTCATGCCACTAAAAATAGAAGCTCAATGCTCCACTTGTAATTAATTTCAAACTATTTTCCAATTTGCCTGATGCATTTTGGAGTTTTGTAAGTATGTGTACAGGGGAGGGAGTGCGGCAGGGGAAAGGAAGAATGTGAGAAAACGCCTGGTTCTTTGGCCTTCTGTAGATGCAGCCAAACAGATGTTCCCTCTGCCCATCTAAACTGACCTGGTCAAGTTAAGTTTTACAGACCAAACATATGAATCAGTTTGACAAATAGAAAGAAGGTAAGATAACTTTTAAAAGTCAATTTGCACAGACCATGTAAATAAGAACAAGGGCTTTTGCTTCTTAGAAAAAAAAAGCTTTTCAGTAAATATTGAAACACAAAGCATTTTTTCTTACATGTGTAAAGAAATGACACATTTGAATTAAACTCACCATTTAACTTCCACATACCTGAGCTAGCATGTTTCCACTAAACACCTTATACACATGGAAAGGGTTGAAGGCAGAAGGCTGATCTTCCACACTGCTCAAGGTCACCTTTAGAGGTCGGATGGGTAATGGCTTTTCCTCCAAACCATTCATACAAAACAGCTGTTCTTTTAAATAGTCCTTCAAGGGAAGAAAATTACAAGTCATGATGGTGAGAAGCATACATTCCCTTTAAAAATAAACTGATCAATATCCAAATTCACACTTTCAGCACATTTGCTAGAATACAGTGAATTACTTGCCTTGGCAATAATACATTTCCAGAAGACAGATACAGACTAGAGACCCAATCAGGGATGCAATAAACCCGTCAAAAATAGGTGTACCTGCTACTCAGTATAAATTAGAAAACCATTGAACAAGCTCTTATCTACTGCATGTATGACTGATATGTCAGGATCTTTTCAACAGGCATTCTCTAGTCACTGGTTCACAAATTAACATGTCTGGTCACCAAAACTTAATTCAAGTACGTGATTGTGCTACAGGACAAGTTGCTCATGTATTAACTGAAGCTGCTACCTACTCTGGGCTCAGCAGAGCATTGCACATCTGGTATTTTACCCCAACCAGTCTCATTCTATGCAGAATTAACTATAATGCCAGCTTCCAAACTCTATCTTCATCCTGTGGACTGAATAATATCAAGGTTCAACAGAAGCTCAAAATTTGTCATTCTAATCTCCCAGCTAGCAGTGCAGGCCTGGGTGAAAAAGTCAATCTATTGCTTTACACCTCATTTTCTACTCATAAATAAATAAGGTAAATAACTCTAAAGTATTTTATGAGAATTTTTCTGGAAGACAACAAATTAAAATAACTAAAAGTCTCCCACTGACTAACAAATGCTTGCTAATAATAAATAAGTCATTAAATAAGTAAAATATAAATATTGTCCTGAGTTTTACTGTGTCACACTTGAATGTTTTTCTCTGTCATTTGGGTTAGGATGAAGGTCAGCATGTGAGAGCTGAAAAGGAACCCAGGGGGGTCATCTAGGAAACCTGTGCTCCTCAAAGTCTGCTGAGCAGCCCAGCAGGTTAGGCTGGCCTGGGAGCTCATCAGGAAAGCAGAGCCGGGCAGTGCCTGTGGCTCAAGGAGTAGGGTGCTGGCCCCATATGCCAGAGATGGTGGGTTCAAACACAGCCCTGGCCAAAAACTGCAAAAAAAAAGGAAAGCAGAGCCTCTGGTCTCACAGTCAGGCTCTGCCTGTCAACAGGAATGCCCAGGAAAATGAAAGGCTCAAGAAAGTTTGAGAACTTTGGTTTAACACCACTTTTAGTGGTTGGCCCTGAAAGGTCAGAGGACAAGCCTGAGTGGGGGAAAGAATCTGGTCTCAGTTCACAGTGCGTCTCCCTGTGCCTCTATCACTTTAAGAACACTCACTGTGTTTACTGGGGAAGGCAAATTTTAGGTCCTAAAACCCTAAAAATCTAAAGAAACCACACCTAAAAATAATAGTCATTTCTTAAACTGGCCTGCTATAGAGCCTCTCTCTTTGGAAAGACTAATTCTGCAGAGTCGGATAGAGTGACACCAAGGACTCTTCCTAAATCTTATTGAATAACGAGGAAGCCACCAGAAAAGAACTTTATGCCTAGACTCAGAGAATTGAACGAAAATGTTTCTCCATTGTGATTTATGCAAGCAAAATTGGAAAAAGGAATATCCTTCTTTATTAGAAAAAATGCTTTATTTTGGCTAATAACATCTTCGATTAACTGATTTTCCCTATACAACTATATTTTGACTTTTGTTTCCATTATTCAAAAAAAGAAAGTGCTCTGTTGCAAGTTGTGAACCAAATGGTGTTTTCTCTCTCATTAATCTCTGCTATACGGGCATTTGTCATCACCCAGTGATGATGGCAACCTTAGATCCTTTTCCTGTGTCGTGGCTTGAATCAGGTTTACCACTCCTCAGGATATTTCTTTAGAAGATTCCCACTCTTTCTTGAACACTTTCCCTGTGCAGTTACATCAAAGCTCACTTCTCCATCCGTCATTTCTCTGCCTCTCTTCACTGAACAGCCCCGCTGGTCTGGTGATCTCGAGTCCCTTACCCAGGGCAGACCACCACGCCCACAGGTATGGCCTCTCCCATTCGTTCGTGGCCAGGACCTTAATGACAATGGGCCTGGCTTGGATGTCTTACCTCTGTCTCAAAGACAAAGCATCTTTAAACTAATTTTCCCTCATAACTTCTCTGTTTTTATCAATGCCACCCTGTTCTTCCCTCCCCTAGGTCTGCTCCCATAAATGCATCAGTATTTATACTACATTTGCCCAGCAAACCTCCAACTACTTAGCTCTGCAGCCCATCTGGTGCCTGGTGCCATAACAGTAAATATATTCAGTTATAATGAAAGAAAAATCAGAACTTTGAGCTTAAGTGATGAAAATGCAGTGATGCCCCAATGTAACTCTCACAGCATACCCGCTTAGAACTACAGCCTCACAGCTACACAAGTTCTATGAGGGAACAGTAGCCTTTGTTTGGCTTTCCAGAGCACACCAGATGATGATAGTCAATAGTTATCCAACTTAATTTTTGATGATTTTGCTTATTGGTAATTAATTGACTTTTTCCTATCGTGGGCCTTTTAAAACTAGCACTATTCTATCAGTGTGGCCATCCAGACCGACTGTCACCATCCTCAGAGCTGTTCTGACAGCACTTTCTAAGGACACAGGGTTGGTATGCCACAATGTCTGTTCCTCAGGGGTCAGGACAGTCCCTCCAGCACATCTGGGTGGCCAGGTGGGCACATCGATGAGGATCGTGACTTCTCAGTACAGGTCTGTAGTTAGCCATGGCAAGGGGTTCCAGAGCTCCCAAATAGCAGGCAAGCCCTCAGCCAGCTATGAGGAATCATTAACCAGAGTGAATAGGTTGTGTCACTTTGTAACAATTATGCACCAAGCTTTGATGCCTTTAGGACAGGGTCATTTCTCACAACTAAAAATCTCTCCCTCCCTCTCAGGTTCCGGTGGGATACACTGTTATGCCACCTGTTTAATGACTGGCTGCTTTAGCTCTATGGAACCCAGGAAATAAAATTTACTTGAAACAACTTTTAGATAGACAACGGTGGGCAGAACAGGTATATAGCTGAGATGTAAAATGTGGTGGCAGAATTTAATTCACTTGGAAACATATGGCTTTTAAGAAATCTATTATTGACATAAAACACCATATTTTCACATCATTCAAATTATAGAATTTTTACTATTCTAAAGAATTGTCATATGTTTGTAAATATAAACATAATTATAGATGCCACATCCTAATTCAGATATATGCGATCAAATTAAAAGCCTGATTACAGTAGAAAATTTGTATTGTTTGAAGTAGATAGCTGAGATAACCACCTATTTACATTTTCGCTAAAACAGCCAAAAAACATGCAGGTCAGAGGCTTAACTAAGCAAAGAGATGGATGGGCATAACATCGGTCCTAAACAGTGTCCATGCATTAATGAATTTTCTTGGGTTAATCTGGTCGTTCCCCAATATAGTTCAACATATATTGAACATATTAGTCAGAAAAATTGAGGTTTTTTCATTATGTAAGAAATATCCAACTTCACCAACACTTGTAATGTCTTTCAGGAAAAGTGCTATGTCTTTCTTCAGAAAATTCTTCATTGTACAAATACCAGATTCTAACATCAGCTTAATAGTTGCAAACACACAATTCCCAAGCTATACCTCTAGTTTCTACAACTACAATTCAGAAATGAACTGAGTTTATGAGCCGTGTTACTGTTTAAACTGTATAAATAAAATCTACATTGTTTCAAGGAAGCTTTCTCTGTACAAATGCAGAACAGCCAGAGCTGAATAGATTCTGTTAATAATGCGATATTGAGTTGGGTATTGACTTTAAGAAGTATTATCACCTCCTTGACTAACCCTTAGCTGCCAGCAGACGCTGCCTCAGGCCAGTACACACCTAATTGCTCGGTAAAAAGGCTGTTTCCCTACCTCATTGAACCGCATGATGTGATAAATTTGCCTCAGGTACTTGCTGCCACCTGGTTTGTGGCAGAGATCCAGGACCATCGTGTTTATTTTCTGCTCAGTCAGTTCAAGAGCAATCTCTCCTTCTTCTAAGGCTGTGCTTTTCTCTATTGCCATAAATGCACTAAACACAAAGAAAGCATATACGTATCAGTGGTAAAGGGCTGGAGGGATGGGAATACGGAGACTGAGCGTGGAGAGTTGATGTAAATCTCACATTCAGAGCACCCATGAAGACTCCGCCCATATGAGTGAGCCTTCCCAGGCTGCTACTGATCACACAGACAGGACCTGAGAATGAAGCACCTGAAAGCATTTTCAAAAATTGAATCGCTTCTTTGAAAACATTTCTTTATTACATTTATACTTCTATCTATAAAACATTTTCCCATTACTGCAATCGTTGAAAGTGCTATAATCTTGGGATGGAAACAAAACATTTCTTTTTAAGAACATGTAAGAAATAATTTGTATTTTCTCTTTGAGGATAAAAAAGTATCTTTAAAGCCAGAAATAGCATTGGTATTTTGTCTTCTGTAGCTTCCTCTTCACACCTGTCACAGAACACACTACAGACTAATTAAAGTGTCAGAAGGGGGAGCCTGTTTTGCTAAACACAGGCTGAGTGCTTTGTGGCAGGTGTGCTTACCACTGGGTATTTTAAATTGGCCTTTGACACTTGCCTTTTAAAAATATATACCCCGCCCCCTCCTGTTTCTTTCTGTAACAGATACTTAGTAAAAGTCACTACTCTGATTATTCCTCAAAAAAAGGGCCACTAGCACCACACCGGCAATGTGCAAGAGGCATTTGGGAAACACTTGTTTTAGAGATGTCCACATATTGTTGATTTTGAATCACGTGGTGAGAATTGCTGACATAAAAACATTTTAAACGTCTCAAACTGTACCAATGCAAAACATAATTACAACGTTTAACTCACATCATACGTACTCCACTTTAATTTTCTTGTTCCAGTTGCTATTAGGATCATGTTAAGTTTTGCCCTGAAAGCATTCTTAAGAAAACTCATGGTTTCTCACTGTTTCCCAGACTAAATGAAATTTACTGTGGTGTAATCAGCTGTATTCTACAGTTCATTAGTGAAATTTTGCCATGATTATAAAATTAGTTCTGCTAAGAGTCAGTGCTGCTGACCTGAGGACGGAACCAAATGATGCCCAGCTGCTGGACATTAACTTTGCTATTGCTTCCACATGTAGCTTCAAAACATCCATCTCAAAAAAGAAAAAAAAAGGGGGGAACTTTAAGGTCATAGAAGCCTCGCTAAAAAAATAAGGAAATCCTACTCTGACTTAGAGATATTCATTAGCTAGAGTAAAAAGAAACTTTAAAGACCTTGTTACAATAAAAGAAGTTTACAAATATCTTTTAAAGCTGCATACAGGTTGCAAGCAAAATTTCTTGTGAGCTTTTGTAGAGGTTGACATTGAAAAAGTTGAGGCCCTCTGACAAAGGAGTATCTCAGTGTCAGCCCCCGAACTGTATCCTTTCCTGTCCATCACTGTGCAGGTGAAGCAAATGATTGGATTCAGTCAATGCCATGATTAATGAGTTCCTCTCTGGATTTGGGACTGCCTATCAATCACGTCATTAGGGAGAATGTGCCTGAAAGAGGCAGACCTCAGCCCAGGAATAACTGCATTAATCTTAATCTGTGTATGCACCCAGCCAGCCAAGTCAGGGTCACCATGATGAAAAACAATAATCTTCAACTCAACAAATTACTTTGCAAAGACAGACCTTTCTTTACTTTTTGAGCTCTGTGTTCTCTGGAATCTAAGCTGACTGTTTACAGCTTGAGTGTTACTACAAAGTGAAGGTTATTTTAATGAATAGTAATGCTCTCGGGTGGGACGGAAGACAGGCAACACTTAGAGCTGCCACCTTTCCACAGCCATTATTTCCACCGTTTCCATATAGGCCAAGTTAAAATATGGGTGCAAGAGAAGAAACCTAGCTAAATGGCATCATGTAGTTCTCAGATAATCTTCATGGGGAATTAAGGTTTAATTTATCCTAATAGAAGAACTGTTTTAGTTTAAATGCTTCAATAAGCCTAAATATATATGCACATATATATATATATATATATATTTAAATATGGGAGAATCAAAGTAACCCTCTACCTAATATAATACAGAAATAATGTATTTGAAATACATTTTTCCTCATAGTGTAGCTCTATGAACTAAGTGATCCTTGATCTGTGAGAAGTACTTAGAGGTGAAAGTTCACTTCTATATCAGATAATCCATCTGAAATCGAAGTCTAGAAGAAACATTCCTATGGTGCCCAAACTCCTAAGAGATTGTTACCATAAGTGAGTTATGCTGAATTTAACTCTTTTTCAAACAAATGCAATATATAAATTTGTGTTTCCATATGTTGTTATCATCTGAAAAATTGAGAAAGGCACAGCATTGTGCTAATTACTAACTGTTCAGAATCTTTGAAGGCCATAATACCTTTTAAAAACCAGCAATCTTTCATTTTTGAAGGATCTTGTAAGAGATGGCTAAGTAATCTTTTGACTCATTGCTAATCAGTTAGACAACTCTCACTATGGGGGATACCAAATGTATTAGTGATGTTTATAAAACCTAAACTACAATCAGCTTTGAGGGAAATAATTAACTGCACTTATAGATTCCTGTATGTAGCCCGAGGTATGTCCCTTACCCAGGGTTTTAAACAGATCTTATTTGATAGAGGAGTTTCTAACTCAGGAGTACTGTAAAGTCAACTTGGTTTCTATAATCAGGTCTATTATTTTTACTCAAGTTTTTTCCTCCTCCCTTTATAACCACTGCCACAAAGAACAATATCTGGCCTTAATCATTTTAGTCATTGTATTAAAGCCTGTAAAATGGTATTGATTAAGAAGACCACTGGCAATTGCCCAACTTGCTGTATTGTTATTCCTACCCATGGCATACCCCAGAAGTAAATTTCTAGAAGTCAGAATGACAAGACGGGGAAAATTATAATTACTTTTTCCCATTTGGATTAATAGAGTCTTGCATAAAATATAGAAAAGTAAGGACTATTAGTTACCATAATACTGACCAGTGAATGCGAATTATTTTCAATAGAGTATAAACAACAAATGCTTACAAGTTCCCAGCTTGATGCTAAGAACTTTGTAAATGTTATTTAATTTTTCAAAACAATTCTATCAGCTTGATATCATCATTGAAACTGAAGCTTTCAAAGATGCAATAATTTGCAATAATTTGCCCAAGAAGACAAGGGATTGGCACTTGTCCACCTGATTCCAAAGCCTGAGCCACTCACTGTGACCGTGTAGTAGTAAAAGTAACCACGCATCAACTGACTTTTGGTCATTTCAGGCAGGAAGTTATACCAGTATCTGTTCGCAGTGTGAACACAGGTTAAAGTGCGGGGGACAGGGTGTGTGGGTGTTTTTATTTAAAAAGGCTGACGTGGTAATCTATAGACCATCTGAGCCAGAATTCCTTTATCAATATCATGCAGTTCTATACTCAAAGACCAATTTTAAAACAGGAGGACTCTATATACATATTTAAATTCATCAGGGACCCTTAAAAAATCTTTGCAATACTACAAATCACTGAGCTCTTGGTGACAAACTTATGAGAAGCCTGGCATTTTCGCACAGAGACAGCTGGGTGTGTTTATAGCTGGAGTGTGATATGCCCCTGTCGCCCTCTGGGATTCTTACATTACCAGATGAAAAATGTGTACCTTTTTGACAATCAGGTACACAGAAGGCAATAAAAAGCCTTTATATCCATTAATTCCTTCTTAATTTAATCTCCATGCCCAATCCATTTACAAAGCGCTCCAGGCTATCCAGTAGATACCTGTTTGCACACTGAAAAGAAGTGAAACTCAATTCTCCTGGGTTTAACTACCAGCCTTTTAATCAGAAACCTTAAGACGGTGAGTAAACAAGCACAGTAAAATGTTCCAGTGTCTCAATGAGGCTCAAATTTTAAGACAAGGAATGCCTGACAATCCAATTCTTAATGGGATACTTATCTTTTTTTCTATATTCATCAAAGTTCCCGTGAATTTAGCAAAGCACTACTGAGGCCCATCTGACAATCTTTTGTTGTTGCTGTTTATTGGTGAACTTGTTATTGTGAAAGAATTTGATGGAACGCAGAGAAAGTAAAACATCTCTTTACCATTCAGAGCTCAGTTTCCTGGCTTTCAGCAGCTGGCCTTCCATCCAGTTGGGCTTCTGCCGCTCAATGCTCTGTATGACCTTCTGGGTCACCTGACAGGGGCTGCCTGCCCGGTCTCCCAGGATGCTTTCCAAACACACACAGATTAAACGGAGTTCTTCTTCACTCCGTCTGTCAAGGGAGGCGCCCGTTAGAAGTTCCACAGTGTTTCGGTCCTCAAATATCCGATGTATAATTACAATCAAGTTCCAGACAAGCAGGCCACCTTTCTTCAATTCAACTAAGTTTTTTGACATTTTTCTCTCAGCCAGAAGAAAGAAGTATTTAATTGAGGGAGGCAAACATGCAATCACTGTAGGTAACGTGCTGATGACAATAGATAAAGCCTGAGCAGCGAACCGCGGGCATCCTGGGGGAGAAAGGGAGGAAAGGGATGATTATCACCAGAGCTGGTGTCCCGTCACTACGCAGTTTTATGTTGTGTGGGGATGTCGAATTTGTGTGGAGAGAACTTGTGGAGAGCAAGCACTCAACATACTCCAACAGGACCCTGCGGGGCTCCCCGGTATGCTCCCAAATCCCCCAAGTCACAAAGCTGGCAACTGAAGAGGAGAAAATTCAGAATTATAATTTATGTTTCTCTCTCTCTCTCTCTTTTTTTAAAGACAGAGTCTCACTTGGTCGCCCTGGGTAGAGTGGTGTGGCATCACAGCTCACAACAACCTCAAACCTTTGGGCTCAAGCAATCCTCTTGCCTCTTGCCTCAACCTCTCAAGTAGCTGGGACTACAGGTGCCTGCCACAAGGCCCAGTTAGTTTTTCTATTTTTACTAGAGATGGGGTCTTGCTCTTGCTCAGGCTGGTTACAAACTCATGAGCTCAAGGGATCCTCCTACCTTGGCCTCCCAGACTGCTAGGATTATAGGCTGAGCCCCTGCACCTGGCTTATGTTTTTAATCTTTTAGGATGGGGCTTTTGAGGAACGAGATGTCTTCCTAACCGACAAGGGCACAGGCGCCTTGCAGGGACTCTGATCATTCTGATTCTCCCTTAAGCCTTTCTCCTTGTTCCTTGCAACCCAGGACAGAATCATGGCTGCTCTTCCTAGGACTATCTCCTTTCTTATAGTGCTCAGCCTGTCTCCTATCTCGGGTCATCCCTCACACCCTTCCCGTACCAGCCCCTAGTCCGTGTCTATCAGGGGCTCCCCATCACCTAATCACTATCTCCTTTATCTGTTGGTTACCTGCCACCCTCTACTAGAACATAAGCTCCATGCAGCACACCTGTGTCCCCTGCACTTAGTAACCCAAATACAGCAGTTCAACACTTGCAGAGTAAATGAGTGAACAGATGGGTCCATGTTTGCCCCTGTTAGTACTTTATTGCTCTGTGTCACATGCTGGTTCCACTTTCTAACATCTCTAAAATGTGGGTATTTGCTAAGAAGTCCTTGGCCTTTTGTATGATTCTATGTGCTCCCCCTTGGTGATATTTCTCTGAAAAATGATCCTTTTTCTCTAGACCAGTGGTTCTCATCCTGTGGGTTATGACTCAGAAGGGCTGCGGCATTAGGAAGGTTGAGAACCACTGCACTGGACCAAGGTTTCTCAACCTCAGTGCTACTGCCATCCCCCGCTTCTCACCCCTGTGTGGTGAGAAGCTGTCCCATGCATGGTCAGGATGTTAGAGTGTCTCTGCCTATCCCCCCCCCCACCCCAGCTTGACGCCAACAGCATCCCCCTCAGTCGCAACAACTAGAAATGTCTTCAGGCGTTGCCAGTGTCCTGGGAGCAAAGCCGCCTGTGACTGAGAACCACTCACGTGGTTCAGGAATCTCGGGTCTTGGCCTTTCTCCACAGTTGTGGTCCTATGACTCCCGCCCACCGTCCGGCAGTCCATTTCTCTGTCCCAGTCACCACTAAATCCATTAACTAAAATCAAATTCCCTGTCTTCCAAAATGGTTTAGTCCTCCTTCCTTCTTTTCCTCCTTCCTTTCTTTTAAATGTTCCTATTCATCCTATTCATACCCACCCAGTGATCAGCACTGATAAATCTAGCCCTGCTCTAGTTCAAGCCCTTCCTCATGCGGTGCTGGACCGTCCACATATTCCTCTAACCCACCTCCCTGCTCCATCTGGCTCTAGCCCCTCCCTACACTGTAGAACCAAATTGCCCAATGTCTCTGCTACAATTGTTTTAGTTACTTTCCACTGTTATTAAGACCAGTCTCCTGGGCCTTGCTGGCAAAACACTCCACAGTCCTGCCTCACTCTGTTTCTATGAATGTTTCTTTCAGACTTTCAACCTGATTTATCCTCTCTGTTTTTAGCCATCTAAATATCTCATTACACTCACTGGAATGCCCTCTCTTGTCATGGCTCACTCACATTCTTCAACTCTTAGTTCAAAGTCCTGTCCCCTCTTGTGAATTTATTTGAATGTATTACATATGTGGCCATTTGGTCATCAGGTGCACAATGGGCAACGTTGTGTCATGTTCTGCACTGTCACCTGTTACCATTTATATCATGTTATCTCAGTCTTCATAGCTAAGACTAAAAGCTCAAGAGCATGGGGAAAAAAATCTTAGTTCCTTTACTATCCCACAAAGCCAAACAGTATTTTAATCCATTATGTGCATTTTGAAATTTGAACATTGCAACTGAATGAAAAGCCAAAAGAAGATTGTTTTTACTGAACAAAAACAATAACAAAACAATGTGAAAATGTTTTCAAGATATATGTAACATTTAAAGAAGTCACTTCCCACCAAAAATACAAAGCTGTTAAAAATATGTGTCTTATCTAGTGACTCTTCTGAAATTCATGACGATGAATCCAACGTAATTGAATAGTCTCCTAGGAATGTTGTACAAGACAACAAATGTGGAAGCACCTAGTTCAGTACCCATGGAAAATAGTTCCTTGCTAAGTGTTTTCTTTTTATTCAAATTAAGATGTTTATCTGAGGCTTAAAAATAGATAAAGCAAATGAAGAAACTCCCTGTGACCTCTATTCTTTGTGTTCTTAAATTATTCTAAATGTCTTGTTGTTCTTTATGATTTTGTGAATCATATTTCCTCTTCTGTCAGGTATTTGATTTAAAAGTTTACACCTTATGACTCTTCTCTTCTAAAGAGTGTTGAACCACAGATACTGAGCTAATATTTGACTATCTAAGTAGATAGTAGGTAAAGATTACCAATTTTCTCCTCCACAACTGCACTGAATTGATATTTCATAAACTCTGAGGACCCCAGGTACACAAATCCCTAACTACTTCATTAAAGCCTAAGGTGAATTCCAATCAGAATGTTTAGGCTGACAACAAATTAATAAATCCATTCTACTAATCACAATGGCACTGAGTCTATGATGATATTACCACCACACCAAGGAGGAATCATTCAAGGCTGCCGCACACTCGTTTTTCTGTCTTTGTTTAAATAAGCTGACTTCTACTGAAACTGTATTTATGTAATATATTGTAAGAACCATTCCAATTTCAGAGCTGAAGTGTGAAAAAAAGTATGCAACACAATATGTATATTAATGTATTTATCATTTCTTCCTTTGCACACATATACTACTGCACTAAAATATTTCTGGTTTATAAAACATACAAAAAGGAAATTTACAACAAATAAGGTAAAAATAATGTCTTAAAATTAATTTTTAAAATGTTGTTAATGGTTAATGGTTTATTAATATATCAATAATAAATTGTTGAGGGAGGACAATGTGATTTAATATACTTTACTATTTTTACAATATGGGCTTACTACTTCCCAGTACAACAGTCAGGTTCTAAGTTCAAATTTGTTTTAATTCCAGATTTTAATGGCTGTCAAAGGTAAAAGAGCCACTATACAAACACACACAGGTCCACGTGGAACCAGAATGTCATTAACTGGGTTTTCAAAAACACAGTGTTTATTTGTCAGTCTTACCTGCCAAACAGGCAAAAACTGCTGTTGGAATTTGACTCATAGATATCCATCATCCACAATGTCAATTAGTTATTCAGGTAAACAAATTCAAAAATGTTTTATAAGAATAACTGAAACTCTTCATTTGGAACATTTTAAATCATGTTAGAAAATTCTTTTTCTAAGTTCTTAAGTATACAGATGTAACATTTTTATAGGTGATACCGGTTTATTAAAGAATGCCTTATCTTTGGTTTCTATGAGGTTGACTATATCAATGCCTTTGGAAAGCACTTTGTGTATTTCTGCCATCAGTTTCTTTCTCAGCAGTCTGCAGGTGAACAACACCTCACTGCAGTTTCCTTGCAGAATCCACTGTTTCCATTAAAACAATCACTCCAACAGTTTCCCCAGAAAGCATTATTTTTATTAGAAAAGTAATTTACTGTTGGAAAAAATATCTTCTCAGGTTTATCTTTAATTGTTGTCAAAGAAATAAAACAACTAATTGTTTGTGTATTTCCTCTTTGAGACGTAAGGGACCAAATACCTAAAAGCTGAGTGAGCTCTGTGAGAACCATCTGGACTCTTCACGCAACAGTAGGATGGATGCTCTGTACTCTATGACTTATTGTAATATTTATTTCTTCAATACCTCAGTGTTTTCTATGTGGTTCTTAACAAAAAAATAAAGAAATGCATTTTTAGTTTGTTACCATAGGGTCTTCCACATTACGTCATTTTTACTATGTCAGGAAGGACAAATAGCCCCTAAGTTGGAATTTTCCCTAAAATGGGTCTTTAAGCATTTATCATTGTTTAGTAAAATTTTGAAAAGAACATGATTATGTATCACTTGACTTAAGACATTGTAGAAAAATTACAAGGCTTGTCTTTGTGTTTTGGATATTTCATTTTGGTATCTTCTGCCAATCAAGACGACTTTAAACTGTTATATTTTTAGCTAATATCTCCAGGCACAAGACTCACTTAGGAAGTGGCTGAGGTTTTCACCTTGTTTGCTCTTTAGAAGTGATACTAGTAACCCTAGTATCATTTCTAAACTGCAACTGATTTGTTGATTTGCAGGAATACATTAAAGGACTTTTCAAAAACATATTCCTGTCATCTGACACCCCTTCACAGCTGGCTGCCTGTTGGACTTCTCTTAGAAAGAATTTTGTGGAAAATACTCAGTAGGGAAAACTTTACCACTGTTATCTATACAGTAAGCATTCTTTGGAATCTACAGCTCTTTGGAATGGTATGGAGGAATCCCAAAATGCTTGCAGAAAGCAAAATCATTTATGAATAGAATGACTTGAAAGCCACAAGCAAACTAGTGTTACTTATGAGGTGTGATATGCTAACGACAGACCATGCCCCCTGAATTTCTCAGAACATAGGAAATATCCAAAAGCTCAAACAAAAGAGAGATGGCAAGAACTCTTAGACAAGGAAGAACGTAAGCAATGAAAAGGTGACATTTTCCAATTTCAATTAAATGGCTTTACTAGATTCAAAGGGAGTTTAATAGGGATTGGACAGAATTAAAGCATTACTATGAAAGGTCACGGATGGATAATTGATTTGAGTTTGTAATGTAAGGTCATGGGATAAGAACCACATTACTTAGGATCTCCATGGAGAAGAATGGCAGAAAGGCTGGTCTGTCTGTCCACTGACTTTAGTGAGTCCAGCTGGAGTATTTTATTGTTGAATGTTTTCTCAGAGTTGGTGAAAAAAATATTCTTCTTTAAGGATGAATACAAAAGGGAATGTTTTATTTAAAAAGAAATAAAAGAAGCTTTATAAATACAGATATGTAATATACATTTAAAGGAAGAAAGAAAAAAATCTAGGTAGGAAGAAACCATTTAAGAAGAGAGGACTTGGCTAATAAGAATGATGGATGTATCTGATGCCTCCTAAACACACCAAGTAGATGCACTGCCCTGAATAGGAGCTGAGCACTCAGTTCAGAACCCTGGGTATGCAGGGACCAATATGCTGTCAAAAAAAATACATGTAGTTACCAAAGTGGGTGCTATTTTTTTTTTTTTTTTGAGACAGAGCCTCAAGCTATCCCCCTGGGTAGAGTGCTGTGACATCACAGCTCACAGCAACCTCCAACTCCTGGGCTCA
>NW_003852412.1:27717562-27730752 GCF_000181295.1 Otolemur garnettii
ATAGGGATGGGAATTAAAATAACAGTAATTAATATTTGCTGTAGATTGGGACCCTGCTGGTGGGAATGTGAACTTCTTAGGTGACAACTCAGCAATAATATCAAAAGCTTTAAAATTGTACTTATCTATTGACTCATTTCTTTCTGTAGGACTTAATTCTAAAAAATTATGACTACGCAAAAGATATAAGGAAGACCTAAAAACAATCTAAATGTCCAATAATAGCTGATTTGTATAATTAGCTATAGTATATCTGTCTATACAATTAAGTCATATATAATAAAAAATAGATAAAAGTATATTAGTTTTATGTAAAAATGCATATCCATACACATATAAAATTAAATGATGTACTCTATAATGTTAATGGTGATTATCATTACCATTCTTAATAAGCCAGAATATTCTTAAGAAGCCAGATATTTCTTTAATTCCTTTTGTTATGTTATTTCTATGTTTATTCCTCTTAAAATAAAATCAAGACATTGAAAATGATAGAGGAAATAACAGATCTCTATCAATGACAGAAGAGACTTTAGGTAATTTTTTTCTTTCTTTTCTTCTTTCTTCTTCCTTCCCTCTTTCCTTTCTCCTTCTTTTTTCTCGTAACTTCATTTCTCCCCCCTGCAGTCCTGCCTTCCTCTTGTCTTTATGATTCTATGTACAACACACACAATAAAGATGTACTGCTTACATGATAAACACAATGAAAGGGTTTGGTGGTTGTTTTTTAATATGACAAGAAAGTCTTGGAACCATCACTTGAATCAACACAGAAAAACACCTGTGTGTTTTTTTCCTCATCAAATTCCCAGGTGATATTTCTCAAATGACCCATTCCTCTAACCATGAGTTAGTGTTAAAACAGTCAAGGTAAAGAAGACCTTGTTGATATCAAATGCTGAAAGGTTAATATTTTTCTTGTTTCTTTTTTATTTTTCTTCTTATTATTTTTTGACACAGAGTTTCACTCAGTTCCCCTTTGACTGAGTGCTGGGCGTCACAGATCACAGTAAACTCAAACTCTTGGGCTCAAGTGATCTTCTTGTCTGAGCCTCCTGAGTGGCTAGGACTACAGGCATCCACCATGACACCTGACTAGTTTTTCTATTTTTAGTAGAGCCAGGGTCTTGCTCTTGCTCAGGCTGCTATGGAACTAATGAGCTCAAGCAATCTGCCCACCTTGGCCTCCCAGAGTTCTGGATTACAGGCATGAGCCACCATGCCCGCCCAGCCTTTGAAAGTTTAATTTTCTAACACAGCACCACCACCAGCTGGGCCAGTGCTCGCTCTCTATGGGATGATGGAGGATACAGTTGTTTGTTGTTTTGATGATGTTTCAAAACTTGAATTTATTGAAGGGCCTTAAAAAGCCTTTTTTTTATATGAATAATTAATATTCATTTTGGATGAACTCTTTGGAGCTATGGACAAGATACATCTCAATTATCTGAATATTCTTAAGAAGCCAGATATTTCTTTAATTCCTTTTGTTAAAAGGGTATGTTTATTCCTTTTAAAATACAATTAAGACATTGAAAATGATAGAGGAAATAATAGATCTATATCAAGCAATTATTTAAAAATTAAATGAATTAATTTATGTAAAGTACTTGCAACATTAATTTAAAAATTGAATGAATTAATTTATATAAAGTACTTGTAACTGTCACATGGTAAGCACTATGTGGGTATGGACTGTCAGTGTTACCTACAATAAGAGTTTTTAAAAAAATTACAATGCAACAGTACAGGGCTGGCCAATATTCATTTGATTCAGGGTCCTAAAACATCTTGAGCACTAGATACTAGAGAAGGATTAATATCCACACAAGCCAATTGTACAGATAAGATATAGATAGAGAAGGAAGAAAAAGAGAAAGGGGAAGAGGAACAGAGAAAAGAAAGTAAGTGAACGCGCAAATGGTCAAGCAATGCGGTGTTACAATCCCAACAAGAGTTTCTTTCATCAGCCAAATGTTACAGTGGGTCCCTCAGTAGCCAAGACACATAGTGTAGCTGCTATCAGCCAAAAATATTATTTCTTGCTTCTCTCCTTTGTGTTGATAATCAAGAGAGAGCATTATCTAAAATGACAGTAATTTTAATCATTGATTTTTCTGTCATATGTCATATATTTCAGTTTTTCATGTTAAAATAAAAAGAAACATACAATTCAGGCCAAATCACATTATATAATTTAAAAAATAATCCATGCATCATTATCAAATTAATTTTCTAATATTATATTTCAAATTAACATTAAAAATAGGGACACCTTACTCTAGGAGCTGACTCGGTGTCCTTACTCACAAAGTGGTGAGGGGAATGGATGAGAAGAGCTGGATGAGATGGGGTAAAGTTTCTGTTACTTTTCACCTCCCATGAGTCTATTTAAGACTCCTAAGAAGAAAATAACAGATATTTCACAACTAAGTTTATACAGAATCCATAAGAGCTGTAATGCTATGCCTTTCTTTTATAACACAGTCATCAGCATCCCTGGGAAAGAGGCTCAATGATGGTCCTACACCAAGAATGAGCTTTAGGCTTCCAGCAGCAATTCTAAGAATGATAGTACATAGACCAGTTTATAGATGTTCACCTCTTGGTTAAGATACCATTTGCTTTTATCCTTTTTACCAGTATAAATATCCTTTAAAGTATGATAATAACAGTTGTGGTAGGACTTAACAAAAATTCATTACTTTTATTTTTAAATTTCTATAATTTAGAAAAATTGGAACAGAGGCAATTCAGTAAGAGATTTTCAGGCTACTTTTAAAAGAGCTTCTGTACACAATAAAGAATAACAAATTTAATTTGGCTTTATAAAAGCACTGGAAATTACATCTGAATGTGTTTCTAAATAAAAAAGCTTTGGTTTAAATAACTGTTCTATTAATATATTGACTGATCTGGAGCCAATGGAAATAAAGTTTTCTGATTTATTATAAGTAACTGGGAAGTTGAAAATAAAAAAATAAAAATCACTGGAAATTCTTTGAGAATACATTAGTGTACTTTTCTGTCTTCAAAAAGTATAGTTTTTTTGATGCTTCAAAACCTTAAGGGGTCCTCAAACTTTTTAAACCAGGGCCAGTTCACTGTGCCTCAGACCATTGGAGGTCTGGACTGTGGGCCCCAGGACGAGTCAGCTTCTAAGCAGGACAGGCAGCGGCAGCAAAAAGGGCTAGATAAATGTCCTAGGAGGGCTGCATGTGGCCCGCAGGCCGTAGTTTGAGGATGCCTACGATAGAAATAAAAAATTTTAACCTGGACAAGACTTGATCTAATTCTCTCTTTTTTTTTTTCTTAGATAAAAGTACTGATGAACCAGATAGTAAGTGATGAATCAGAAAGTTTGGATCTCAGCCTTTAATTGAGAAGTGTGTTAAGTCATTAAGAACTTTCTTCCCAAAGGCAATGAGAACTTATACTTGTAAAACTGATAAAACTATTAAATAGGGGCATTTTTGAGAATATTTTTCTCCTTTTTAAACTTGTTTTGGCATTGTCTTAAAGACTAGCTGAGGATTCATGTTTTGATATTTTCATTTATCCAACTGAAGATTGCTTGATCCATTATACTTTGAAGACAGGCCTGCAATGATCACTACCAAATCTATTTCTTATAGGGTTCATTGGCCTTTGATATGCCCACATTAATTCACTAACCTAATTCTTTTTGTTGTTTCTGTATTTTGTAGTAATCTTTTTCTACAAGATTGAAAAAGATTTAGGTCTTGGTGAATTTCATTCTTGATTTTCATTCGAGTATTTTCATTCTTGTTTTTCCAAAATAAGACTGAAATTTCTCAAAACATTTAGCCTAATAGAAAAAAAAAGAGAGACAGAGAGAAATATCATTGCCCATGAGTCAGGAGACACAGCTTGTTCTGACTCTGCCCCGCCTAACTGATGGACAATCTTAGGTAAGTCTCTCACCATCTCCAACCTTGGTTTACTTAGCAATAAGACAAAAGTGCTGACTACTTCCTTTTGGCCTAAAATGATAAGCCCATATTTAGTAGGAAAGCTATACACTGAAATTATTGACAGTGATTCAGCAGGAGGAAATTACACCAGTGAGGTTCATAAATAACGTACTTGCGTTGATCTGGGTAGGGTGACAACATTTACTGCAGCATAGATCTATCAGTGGTAAAGGCAAATATTATGGGATTGTGACTATGTGTCTTGGCTAGGTTTTTATTAAACATATTGTATTTTCAAGTTAAATAAAAGTCATTTGTTATGAATTAATACATCACACTTTCTTATCAGAGCTTTTTAAATAACTACGATTGCTAACAGAAGGATAAAAGCTTCTGTAAAGACTTAAATGGGAGCGAGAAGACAAAGATACAGACACCCGTGACCAATGTAGGTCTCGGGTTCCAGAGAATATTTGAGATCCAGATAACACTTGTTAATCTTCCTGGAGAAACAGCTAGTACAAAGGCCAAGGGCGCTCCGCTTGTTTGAAGCCCACATAATGCGTGCTTGATGTATGTGTGTAATCCCTGTTTCCAGAGACTTGTCAGACCTTGTGGAAAAGGGTTTGCTCCAAGTGCAGATGAAGAGACAAATCAGGAGCAAACAACAGCTTTACTTTCTCCTGTGAGCAATCAGACACTAACCTTCTAGTACAATTATTCCAGTACGATTCTGTGCTGTCTCGTTCAAGAACTTAAGCATTGAAAGATAAATAATGGAGCATAAGGGTCACTGATTCTTCACAGTCTTATGAGATAATATTACCCGTACTTCCTCAGAAACGGCTTAAAATAGCAGAGGGTGGTGGGACTTCCAAAGTTGTTTTCCTTTCAGTTCAATAGAGATTGCATTGAAATGCAACAAGCTTCTAATTCAGTCTTTTTACCTATAAATCTGCCCCTTCTTTGAGAAAACAAGAAACAAAGAGGGAATGCATGGAAACTAGGAGATAACACTTTGAATGAAGATAATTCTTACAGAGACTTGAAGTGATAGATTTAAACTTTTGAAATCATTACATAAAGTTATCTATTGCCGTTTTGCAGGGATAATCACCAAAAGAAGATGAAACATAATGACTTTAAATTGGCCAAAATGATTTTCAATAATATATGTGGAGGATAGTCAAAACGTCCAAGAGGAGAGAAAACATGAGTATGAGCCAGGTGGACCTTTTACATGGAGCCTAGAAAATATTTTATGAAAATGCTAGTCCCAAAGCAGTGTGTAAGAACACTTATAGGTCGAAAGCTAAATATAAATGATGTAAATGACTAATGGAACAGTAGAATTAGGATATTAATTGTCTAAATTCTCTTCCTTTGTTTCTCTTAAACATTAAATGTGGAGATTTAAAGGCAGGATGTAAAGGATAAAACAATATGAGAATCTTTACACTGGCCTGAAGGTGGGGCAATCCATCAAAACCTTCTTTTCAAATATTAACATATAACATCACTGTCCTAATGTCCTCTGTAGCTGAAGACAGAGAAACAAATCAGGTAGGGGAGCATACTGTCCCCCAAAGTATCACAGGACATCATGCCATACACAGGCAGGCACTAAGGCCATAATAATAAATGCCTTATACACATATATTGGAAGAAAATTGGCCAACAGTTTTGTCCACAAGTTTGTTGAATGAATGTACCCAAGTATAACAAAATACTTTCACATTTTACTAATGTATTATATTCTCACCACCAAAATATAACCTGTGCAAAATATTAAATTTTTACTATAGAATATTCCCCTATAATTAAAAAAAAAAGAAAATCCCTTTTCCTCAACTTCCCCCTCAACTTGTTCCAAAGTATATTAAATTTGACTGATTAATGACTGATATTTCCTAACATGAAGGCTTTATAATGAAAGAATTTAAGGCAAACTTTTACAAAGAACAAATTCAGCAAAATTGATATCAATAAAACTTCTAAAATATCTTTAAAGGCATATGTAGGTATCTATAAAACACTTCTTTCACAAATGGTAAATTTCTCATACCTGGGATATTATATAAGAAGTTCCATAATTGCTCTTCTTCCATGTAGCTCAGAAAAACACTTCCAAATGTTTGTGGAGAAAAACTGCAATGATACAGTACTTTAAAGATGGCTTCCATCAAGCTGGGTCTTTGGGTCAGATGATTTTCTGTATTAGAAACTTGTTCTTGAAAAGAATTAAAGTGATTTAGAAGGTAGGTATCAGTGAATATGATTAAATTCTTATAACTTACTTTTGCATAACATTATGAAAACATATTTGATTAATATTTGCATAATAAAATAAATACCACATTCTTTCAGATCAATGATCCATCAAACCCAGTATTGTTTCTGAGATATCCATAGTTACTTTCGGAAAAAAAAATTGTGAGAAGGATCACAGTGACATCACTTCAAAGGACAAGGCTAGTTTTCCTAAGTGTCATAATTTTTTCTCTTAAGGAACATTGTTTTGTATCTCTTTCACATTTAAAAATTAAATAATGAAAAAAGTAAGATAAACTTAGTTAGAATATAAATGAGAATGAATACAAATTCTTTCTAAAAATTATATTAAAAAAAAAAAAAGCCAGACAACTAAGAAAACTAAAATTACACCATAGGAAAACTCTGAAATGATAAACCATTCCAAATGGTTTATCATTATCCAAATGAAGAGGTTTCTCAATTGGTTCCTTAATAAAATCATACAAGGAACTCCACAAAAATGAAGCCACTTTAATTGCCCTTTTCAAATCTCTTCAGGCTCCATTATGGTCTCCTCAAAGATCAGCAATCAAAAGTGTCTGTACCATTTCATTTATTGTCTGGATGAAAAGGTGAAATAATAACTTCTAAGCATGAGATATCTGGTATCATGATATGGATACTAAACATGAGATATCTAGTATCATGGTATGCAAACTTATCAACTGAATTAAAGATAATAACAACTCATTTCTTGCCCTTTTATTTTAAATATCTCAGATAAATGTACTCTAGAGTATTTCGGTATGAATACATTCCTTTATTCTTGCTCATTTAGAAGCTCATCAATTTTATGTTTTCTCTTGAAAATTTCATTTCTGTGAATTGATTTTCAGGGTCTGGAAGAGTTCACTGTTATCTGAGAACTAAGAAATAGCACCATAGACTTTATGCAGAAAACATTTATTAGTTTTGTTAATATCCATTTTCTTTCTTTTCTTTAAACAAGTTCCTTTTCCTTTAGCAAGTGATCTCTGTTCCTGTCTGTATCCCTTGACCCCCTCAACACACACATTTAGTTTACTTGGGTTGAATAGAGCTAACTCCATTATCTGGGGCAAACACATGCCCAAGGCCTGGCCAATCACAGCATGACATTGCCCATCAACAGGCATCAGTTCAGGAAGGGGGAGTTTTGCTGAAATTATTGGTAAAGCAGTGTTCCCTTTCTACTGGGTTTGCTAAGCTGGTATGGACTAGACCGAGGGCCATTTAGGGGAGAACTTGAGTAAGAATGAATTCAATAAAGTAAGAAGCAGAACTAAGAGACAGAGAGAAAATTCCTGATTAGATGACGCTGTCTGCAACCTGGAACCAGCAATGCACACATTATCTATGTAAGATTACCTGATAAATTTCCTTAATTTGTTAAATAAGACTAATATGGATTTCTTCACTTGCTATATAAAAGCTCTTGACTTTTCCATCAAATATAAATGTTAGATGGCAAATATTCCTAATCCAGGCATTCATAATTTCATTTTCTAAAATCCAAATAATCTTTGTAGTTCTTTCTTCCAACCCCTCCTTCCAATGAATCTTAGATGCAACATTCAGTGATACTTTATGTCCCCCATGTTTAAACCTACCCCTTTCCTCCATTTTCTTAAAACTTCCTTAGTCTGAAGGAGGGAGGGGGTGGGGGTACAAGGGGTGTGGTACACCTTCTGGGGGCAGGACATAATCACAAGAGGGTCCTTATCTAGCAAAGGTAATCAACGTAACCTGGTTCTCTGTACCCTCAATGAATCCCCAACAATTAAAAAAAAAAAAAAACTTCCTTAGTCTGATTGATAATCAAGAGTCTCCTCATCTTTTTTTATTTTTTTTTAATGTCAATATTAAGGGGACACAAATGTTTTAGGTTACACAGACATTTTTGTAATGCTTCTGTCCTGGCTTCTGTCCTAACTATCCCCAACAATTTAAAAAAAAAAAAACTGCCTTAGTCTAATTGATAATCAAGAGTTTCCACATCTTTTTTTTTTTTTTTTTAATGTCAATATTAAGGGGACACAAATATATTAGGCTACACAGATCATTTTTGTAATGCTTCCATTCTGGCTATAGGGGCGCTCCTCACCCAAATAGTGTTCTAGCACCCATGTCCCCCATCTCCTTCCCCTCCCCCTAGTTGCTTTCCACTGAGTTTTACCTCGTGGCACTTGTGCATTTATCAGTTAGTTCCAATTTAATGATGAGTACATGTAGTGTTTGTTTTTCCAAGCCTGAGATACTTCACTTAGAAGAGTTGTTTCCAGTTCTAATTACTTTGTTTTTTGTTTTCTTTCTTTCTTTTTTTTTTTTTTAACTTTTCCCCCTAGATTTTTTCTTTTTCTTTTTTCTTCATTTTTCTCATGTAAATATAATTTTTCATTATTACCTTCTTTAATAATAATAACTCCATTTTTGCTAGTTTTTCTGACCCTGTATTTGTTTTTCCCCCCAATTTTATCCTGTAAAGTTTTTTGTTTGTTTCTTTTGGTTTGATTCATAGGATTTTTGTTTTTCTTCTCTATTTTGTGGAGGTGGAGTACTGTGTCTGCTCAGGCTGGCAAAGAGCTGCAGATGTCAAGGGAATCACCAACCTCCAAAGGCTGGGATTTCTTAGGTGTGGGTCAAAGTACCTTACTATACACCTTTATCACTCCAGTCTCCCTCTTTCTGTGCCTCTCTTCCTTTAGTCAACCTTCCCTTTCTCTCTCCCCCTTTCCTTTCTCTTTTTTCTTCTTCTTCTTTTAAATCTCTTATCCCCTCTTTCTCTTCAATATTCTCATCCTTTTAGTCCTGTATCAAAAGCACACACCCACACCTTAGGTCAGAGGCACAGTAACTTAAAGAGCAAGAGTAAGTGAAAGAAAAATGTAGGGCAAGGAAACAGACAAAAGGAAAACACTCATAAAGAAGAAACAGCAGAAAAAATCCTGGTAACATGAAAAAACAGACCAGAACAAACTCTCCATCCTCCAGGGGACCATGAGGTAGCTACTGCAGAGGATTCCGCCTATAAAGAAGTGTTAGAAATGACAGAAGGGGAATTTAAAATATGGATGATGAAAACAATGAAGGAAATTATTGAGAAAGTAGAAAATAATCAAAATGAAATCCAAAAACAGAATCAAATAAGAGATGAATGATATGAAGAATATAGAAAGGACATAGCAGAGCTGAAGGAATTGAAGCAGTCAATTAGGGAACTTAAAGATGCAATAGAAAGTATCAATAACAGATTAGACCATGCAGAAGAAAGAATCTCAGAGGTAGAGGACAAAACTCTTGAGCTAACTCAGACAGTGAAAAAGTCAAAAAAAAAAAAAAAAAGAAGAAGAAGAAGAAGAAAGAAAAGAAAAAGAGAAAGCAGAACATTCACTGACAGAATTATGGGACTTTATGAAGTGTTCAAACATATGAGTTCTTCCCCAGAGGGGAAGAAGAGTGCCCTAGAAGAATGGAAGCCATACTAGGGAATATTATAAATGAAAATTTCCCAAATATTATTAAAGATCCTGACACACTCCTTTCAGAGGAATTGTGGGCAGCATGTTGTCTCAATTCAAATAGAATTTCTCCAAGACACATTGTGATAAACTTGTCCAAAGCCAAGACAAAAGAAAAGATTCTGCAAGCTGCAAGGAGTAAGAGCCAATTGACCTATCTGGGCAAGTCCATCAGGGTGGCTGCAGACTTCTCTAATAAAACTTTTCAAGCCAGAAGACAATGATCATCTACCTTTAATCTACTTACACAAAATAATTTCCAACCCAGAATTCTATATCCTGCTGAAAAGCTTTAAACTTGACAGAGAAATCAAATCATTTACTGATATGCAAACATTGAAGAAGTTTGCCACACAAGACCAGCTCTACAGGAAATACTTAGACCTATTCTACACACTGACCATCACAATGGACCACTAGCAAACTAAACACTCAGAAACTAAAGGACAAAACCTAGCTTCCACAATGATTCAAAAGATAAAACTAAGCAATGGACTTTCACAAAATAAGATGAATAGAACTCCACCACACTTAACAATTATCTCAACAAATGGTAATGGCTGGAATTTCCCACTGAAGAGGCATAGACTGGATGATTGGATAACAAAACACAAGGCATCCGTTTGCTGTCTGCAGGAAACACACCCTGCCTTAAAGGACAAATTAAAACTCAGGGCTAAGGGATGGAAAACAATTTTCCAGGCAAATGGAATTCAGAAGAAAAGAGGGGTTGCAATCTTATTTTCAGATACAAGTGGATTTAAAGCAATTAAAGTCATAAAAAGGCAAAGATGGACACTTCATATTGGTCAAGGGAAAAATACAACAAGAAGATATTTAAATTCTAAATATTTGTGTTAAATATTTAATTGAGATATTTAAATTCTAAATATTTGTGTTAAATGTTTGCAGGTTCATGAGACAGACTTTAACTAGTCTGAGCAATATGACATTCCATAACAATAATAGCAGGAGACTTTAACATTCCTATTACAGAGCTAGACAGATTCTCTAAACAGAAACTATACAAAGATATAAGGGACTTAAATGAGACCCTAGAATAACTGTGCTTCATATACCCTTCATAAAATCCTCCATTCTAAAGATAAAGAATGTTAGTTCTCATTTGCCCATGGAATATTCTCCAAAATTAATCATATCCTAGGACACAAAACAAACCTCAACAGAATCAAAAGAATTGAATTTTTACCTTGTATCTTCTCAGACCACAGGCATTAAAGGTGGAACTCAACTCAACAAAAATGTTCAACCCCACACAAAGGCATGGAAATTAAACAACCTTATACTGAATGACAGTTGGGTGCAGGAAGAGATAAATGAGGAAATCAATAACTTCCTTGGGCATAACAACAATGAAGACACAAGCTACCAAAACAACCTATGGGATACAGCAAAAGCAGTTCTGGTAGGAAAATTTATCGCTTTAGATGCCTACATCCGAAAAACAGAAAGAAACATCCACAAACTCACCAACCATCTTATGGAATTGGAAAAGAAGAACAATCCAATCCTAAACCCAGCAGAAGAAAAGAAATATCCAAAATTAATCAGAGATTAATCAAATTGAAAACAAAAGAGTCAGAAGATTAACGAACCAAAACTTGGTTCACAAGATTTAAAAACAAATTGTCTTTCCAATGACACTGAAGAGCCCTTGTCAAAATGGACATTATTTCCTCTGGAGAATCTGAACTTGTTAGTGCTTCAAAAGAAGGGTGCCGTCAGAGAAGAAACTCAGCTACCAGCCAGTGGGATTCACTGCTACTAAAGGTTTACATGTGCACAGTGCACTAGCACTGCTCTCCCAGTCTGCTGAATTCTTACTTTCAAATTTCTATGAAAATGTGTTAATGACAAGATCCCTGAAGGCCCCTACGTGGCATAAAATATCTATATCTATATACACACATATATATATATATAAAATTTTTTTTAAAGACTGAGTCTCACTCCGTTACCCAGACTAGAGTGCCATAGTGTCAGCCTAGCTCACAGCAACCTCAAACTTCTGGGTTCAAGCGATCTTCCCTGCCTTAGCCTCTTGAGTAGCTAGTACGACAGGCACCCACCACAACGCCTACTGATTTTTTTCTATATTTAGTAGAGATGGGGTCTCACTCTTGCTCAGGCTGGCATCAAACTCTTCAGCTCAAGTGATCTTGCCACTTTGGCCTCCCAAAATGCTAGAATTACAAGTGTGGCCCACTATGCCTGGCCACATAAAATTTATACTAAATATGCACATTCTTTTTCTCAGCACATGAAACGTTCTCCAAGCTAGACTGTATGTTACATGTGTTAGGACACAAAACAAGTCTCATAAATTCTTAAAAGTAGAAATCATATCAAGTATCTTCTCAAATCACAACAGCATAAAACTAGAAATCAATAACAAGAGGAACTTTGAAAACTGTAAAAGTACATAAACAACATGTTCCTGCATGAATATGGATCAAGGAAGATGTTACAGAGGAAAAAAAAGTTCTCAAAACAAATGAAAATTGAAACAATATATCAAAATCTATGGTATTCAGAAAGCAGTGTTAAGAGGGCAGTTAAAGCAATATGTACCTGCATCAAAAAAAGGAGAAATATTTCAAACAAGCAATCTAATTATGTACCTTAAGGAACTAGAAAAGTAAGAGAAAACTGCAAAATTAGAAGGAATGATACAAATCAGAGCAGACCTAAACAAATTAGAATCTAAGAAAATAATAGACAGGATCAACAAAATGAAAAGCTTGTGTTTTGAAAAAATAAAATTGACAAGCCACTTCCTAGACTAACTTTTTATTTATTTATTTTTGGAGACAGAGTTTCACTATGTCCCCCTCAGTAGAGTGCCATGGCATCACAGCTCACAACAACCTCAAACTCTTAGGCTTAATTGATTCTCTTGCCTCAGCCTCCCAAGTAGCTGGGACTACAGGTATCCACCACAATGCCCGGCTATTTTTTGTTGCAGTTTTCATTGTTGTTTAGCAGGCTTAGGCTGGGTTTGAACCCACCAGCCTTGGTGTATGTGACTGGAGCCATGACCACTGTGCTACGGCGGGTGCTGAGCCCCTAGACTAACTTTAAACAAGAGAGAAAAGATGCACATAAAATTAGAAATGAAAAAGAAGACATTACAACTGACAGCAAAGAAATACAAAAGCTCATCAAAGACTATTGCAAACCATCTATATGAAAACAAACTGAAAACCTAGAGGAAATGGATAAATTCCTAAAAGCATACAACCTGCTAAGATTGAATCAAGAAGAAATAGATCAAGGAATACAGCAGCATCTCAGGTTACAAAATCAACACTCACAAATCTGTAGCCTTTATATATACCAACAGCAGCCAAGCTGAAAAAGCAGTTAAGGACTCTATTCCATTCACAGTAGTGCCAAAGAAGATGAAATATTTAGGAGTTTA
>NW_003852412.1:27732347-27828372 GCF_000181295.1 Otolemur garnettii
GAATGTTTTGACATAATAACTAAGAAAGTTACATGAAGGCTATGTTAACCAGTTTGATGGAAGTGTCTTAGATTGTGTGTGAAAACACCACACTGTACCCCCAAAGTGCATCAATGTACACAGTTACCATTCAATAAAAAAAAAAAAAGAAGAAGAAATAAAAAACCCGAACAGACCAATAACAAGTAACAAAACTGAAGCAGTAATAAAAAGTCTCCCAACAAAGAAAAGTCCAGGACCAAATGACTTCCCTACTGAAATCTACCAAACTTTTAGAGAATTAACACCAGATTGTCCTCCATCAACTCCGGAAAATTGAAGATAAAATTCTCCCTAACTCTTTCTACAAGGCCAGCATTACCCTGATACCTAAACCAGACAAGATCACAACAGCAAAAACTACCAGACTAATATTCCTGATGAAACAGACATAAAAACCTTTAACATGTGCAGCACCTGCGGCTCAAAGGAGTAGGGCACCGGCCCATAAACCGGGGGTGGCGGGTTCAAACCCGGCCCTGGCCAAAAAACTGCAAAAAAAAAAAACCTTTAGCAAAGTACTAGTCAACCACATCAAACAGCACATCAAAAAAATGAAACAGCACAATCAAGTGGTATTTATTCTAGCGATGTAAGAATTGTTCAACATTCACAAATCAATAAACATGACACATTGCATCAATAGAATAAAGGAAAGCAACTATACGATTATCTCAATAGATGCCGAAAAAGCATCTAATAAGTTTGACCTCCCTTTGTGATAAAAACTATCCTCAAACTCAGCACTTAAGGGGCACATCTCAACATAACGAAAGCCATGTAAACCCAGAACACAGCCAATGTCACACTCAGTAGGGAAAATCTGGTAGCCTTTCTTCTAAGAACTGGAAAACTACAAGGATGCTCTCACTGTCACCACTTATGTTTAACATGTACTCCTCGTCCTGGTCACAGCAATCAGCCAAACTGGAAAAGAAGTCAAACCGTCTTTCTATGCTAATGATATGATCTTGTATCTAAAAAAAATCTAAATACCCCACCAAAACACTCTTAGATCTAATAAGTAAAATTCAGCAAAGTTGCAGAATACATAAATCAACATACAAAATCAGTAGCATTTCCATAAACCAAAAATAAACAAGCTGAGAAAGAAAAAAAGAGGGCAATGCCATTTATGATAGCTACAAAAAAAAATACAAAACATGGGGCAGTGCCTGTGGCTTAAAGGGGTAGGGTGTCGGCCCCATATACCAGAGGTGGCGAGTTCAAACCTGGCCCCGGCCAAAAGCTGCAAACAAACAAACAAACATATATATATATATATATATATATATATATATAACACCAGGAATAAATTTGATGAGAGAAGTGAAAGCCCTCTGCAAGGACAACTACAGTGCTGGCGGAAGAAGTTGAAGAGGCCCTCACTTCTGACCTGGAAGAATTTCTGCCATTAAAATTACCACAGACCCAAAGCAACCTACAGACTTCACGCAGTCCCTATCAAAATGTCAATGTTGTTTTTCACAGACTTGAAAAAACAATCATAACATTCATATGGAACTAATGAGCTACAGTAGCCAAGGCGATGCGAGCAAATGGGGAAAAGCTGGGGGTGTTGCGCTTCCTGACTTCCAAAGATGCTGCAAGCTGGAGTAACCAAAACAGTTACTCTCGGCATGTGTTAGTGTATGCAGGTATTTGTGTAAAAACAGACACACCAACCAATGGAACAGATCAGACAGTAAGAAATAAATCCATGTCATTATGGCTAACTGATTTTTGACAAAGGCATACACTGGGAAAAGAACAGAATCTTCAATAAATAGTGCTGGGAAAATTGGATGTCCATATGCACAGGAATGAAACTGGGTCTGTATCTCTCATCATATATAAAAATTAACCAGGACTGATTAAAGACTTAACACTAAGACCCCAAACTATAAAACTACTAGAGGGAAACATTTCAAGACATTGGTCTAACCACTAAAGTAGACACATGGGACTATATCAAACTAAGAGGTTTCTACATATCAAAGGAAACAGTCATCAAGGAGAAGAGACAACCTGTGGAATGGGAGCAAATATGTGCAAACTACTTACCTGGCATAGATTTATGCCTAGAATATACAAGGAACTGAAATATCTCAACAGCCAACAAAACCTCAAAACCCAATCTAATTAAAAAGGGTATAAATGATCTGAACAGACCTGAACAGATCTCAAAAGAAGACATATAAAAGACCAACAGGTATATTAAAAAAAATGCTCAACATCACTAATCACCAGGGGAATGCTGTTATAAATTCTCTTGTTAGTCTTTTTTTTTTTTTTAATTATAGGGATGTCAGCCAAGAAACTTGCAGTAGGTAAAAGGGAGATAGTGCTTTTTCTTGCCTCAGTTCAGTACTTGCAGTAAGGACTATATGGTCTACAAAGCCTAAAATATTTACTCTCTCGGTCCTTTATAGAAAACTGTGTCAGCCCCTGTTCTAGAATAAGGGAAGGAATTGTACATATGTTCCAAATATCTAATACCACATAAGGACATCTTCCATCCACTCCCACATCATGCATAAGTGAAAGTTGGTGTCAGTGTTTCAGAGCGGTCTTTCCTTATCACCCAACCTGTCAATCTCTATCAGTCATATCGTATTAGAAAAGCACTTCCTGATATTTAATAGTAGCTGAACTTAATCTAATTTTTATATTTGTTTACTTTATAACGTTTGTCCTCCCCAAAATCAATTCCCTGGAATATAAGCTTTATAATAGCAATTTGGCATGTCATGTTTACCATGGTATTTCCAGCCCAGAACAATGCCTGACACATAACTGATGCCCACTAAATGTTAGCTGAATGAAGAGCTTTTTTATAAAATCAGGTAAACAAAAGATTCTCAGAAATTAACTCAGAAGAATATTATTTCTTATTTCAAAGAAGAATCATCTCCACAAAGTCTCATGTTTTCTTTTTTAGAATTCATTTTAAAACCATAGACTTTCAGGAAATAATGGCTGTTATTGCTTCTCTAAGACCCACTTAAAGCATCAAGTGGGCAATTTACTCAGTTTCCCTGTATCTTAGTTTCCTCATTTGCAGAATGGCCTTAATAATCTGAAGGTCATAAATGAACTAATATGTTAAATCATTTGAGTTGATTGGGAGAAGATGGCACAAAAATTCATAATAATCATTATCACTTGTAATAAAATGCCCACTTATTTTACATACTAAAGAGGACACATTTTTACAGTCATATCAGATATTTTCTAAGTGCCACAAAGAGATAGAATATAAAATATTTCAGCATCTGTCAAGCTTTACTAGATCTGATTCCCCGCAGGTGAAACATCATAGCAAACTTCATACTCCAGTCTCCCTAAGTTATAATGTAAGGCCAGACTAAGTCCATTTTGTTAATAGCCCACGGCACCCTACCTCCACTGCAGAAACCAACTTTTAAGCAAGCACATCGGCAGAAATAAGAAGATTAGCTCAAAGTTGCAGAACCTTGTGAAACCACACTCCCATCTCTACACAACACCTGGTTCCCTCTAAGTTCCCTTGTGACCCCCCATCCTCTGTCCTATAAATTTAATCTTTCAAGTTCTGCTTCTGTAAAAATATGCTTTGCTGTTAAGAACCCCCTCCCAACTGAAAGCATAAGATAAAAACCTTGCTTCCTCCACTTGTAGGGGTCAAGAGTTTTTTAGGCATGAGCCTGCTCTTGACTGCCCGCTAATAAAGGACCCTATACTCAGTTTGGCCTCAGTGTGCAGATGTATTCTCTATAATTCCACTGGCATCTTCTGGATAACAAAATGGAAAGGTTCTCAAGGAGAACTAGATACATAGAACTTAGTATTTATTTGGCCCAGTTTCTTGTCTTTGAATGCAGGACATCTGCTAAAGCAACACCTCCCAGGCACATCAACATCCAAAAGGGAGAAGCTCATCTCTTAGCAGACAATGAAACCATGCTCAGATGGAAGGGAAGAGAAACAGAGGGAAACAGAGGAAGAAACCAGTGCCGGAGAGCACAGGATAAGAAGAGAATACAATGTGTCAGGGATACGTTCCCAGGCACGCAGTATAAAACAATGGAAAGAATCTAACATGAATGAAGTACCTACTAAGTGCCAAGCAATGTGCTAAGTGCTTTGCGCTTATTTACCCTTGTAAAGCCCAAGATGAATAAATCAGATCAATACTGATACCCCATTTAGAAATGAGAAGACTGAAATTCAGAGAGTACACAAAGCTGATGAAAGAAGCAGCACTGCCACGGAAGCTGAACTGGCCTCCATTCACTCAGCTACTCCCTAAGCATGTTCTGTGTGCTCAGCACCAGTCTGACGCGCCACGAACCAGCCCAGGCTCTGGGGATAAACAGTGAGCTGTCCCTGCCCTCTTGGAACCCACAATGGCTGAGACAGATGTTACACATACAATGACATCGATTAACATTTCACTTAAAATTGTGACAAAAGAGGTAGGACATTACCTAGCCAGGAGGATCTGGGCTGACTTCCTGGAAAGCCGTATTTAAGCTAAAAGATGACTCAGAGTTGCCAGGCAAATGGAGAAGAGGGAAGGTTGTAAGCAGAAAAAACAACACTTTAAAGGCTCTGTTGCAGGACAGAACTTGGCACACCTGGTCAGAGAGCTGTCAGTTTCATCAAGTAACTTCTGCAGGGAGGTTGCTACATGAATATACAAATCTAGGCCAGAAAAATGTGTGACCCTGTGTCGGAGCATGTTTAACATTTTAAATAGGGCAAAAAGAACAAAATGTGCTGGTCAGGTTGGTCCCAGCAAGAGCACGTGGGGCACTGCTGGTGTTGCAGGGATTACAGTCTTTGTGCTGTAAGCACTGGGCAGCCACAAATGGTTTTTAGCAGGAGAGTGAAAAAATCAGTTCTGTACTTGAATAAGATCATGCTTGCTGACTATAGTGAATTTTCTGATAAAATGGTTTGTAGATTATGTCTCTCTATAAGCCTGTACTATGTTACAAGGACAAGCCACATACTCACATTGTTTTGCCTTCTATAGCAGCAGATACATGTTCAATATCTTTTTGTTACCCAAAGACTTGTCCAGGGACCACCAGCAGCAGGAGTGGAGTCACTGAGGAGCTTGTTAGAGAAATATGTAATTTCAGGCCCCTCCCAAGACCCACTGAATCAGAGTCTGCAGCCTTAATGAGATCCCCAGGTGATGTGTCTTCACTTTAGAGACAGGAAGACTTGTTTTACATAATTGTGCCCCACCACCCCACCCTCAGCAGAACCTAAATGATAACTGTTTCCAGGACTCTGAATTTTCTGGAGCCCGCTGATACCTCTAAGCTGGTCCATCATCATTGTTGGGTGGGATGCTGAGTTGGAAAGGACAAGGGAAAAATCACACAAAAGAACAGGGTTCAACTCCTGTCCAGAAACAGGACTGATCAAGTCAGAATCCTGCAGTGCAGATGTCATTCCCAGCAAAAGGAGCCTCGGACATCTGTGTTGACAGCTGAGCACACCATGAGGAGCATAGTCTTACTTTAAGTCACCTCCTTCAAGATAGTTATTAAACTGTCACCCTTACAAAACAAAATAAAACAAAACACATATACAAACACCAGCCCCTGTGCATAACAAAATATTCAGGCTTCTGTCATAATATTCCTTATGGTACCTAAAAGATGAGGAAAATAGTAACTATGAGGCAAGATAACTTGAATTATGAATTCCTTTTCAGTCAACTGTCACTTGCCAGTGGGAGTAGCCTTTTGGCTAGAATTTTCTAAAGATCTGTTTCTTGGTTATCTTAGGCACTTTGCTACAAGGCTTAAACTTGTACCAGACTTATCCCTGATGAACTGCACAGCTGCTATTTGGCAGCTGCTCTGTGGCTCCGCATGGCTGCCGTGTAGTGCAGTGGCTAGAAGCATTGACTTTGGTAGCCAACTGCCTGGATCAAATCCTGCTTTGCCAGTTATCAGGTGTGTGGCTTAGTTCGTCTGTGTCTCAGTTTTCTCATCTATAAAATGGACATGATAACTGTACTTATCACAGAGAACTTGGACACAATGGCTAGAATATGTTAAATATTGCGCATATGCTAGTTTGCTGTTGTCGTTCTACTACAAATGAATATCATCAGAAGCTAAGACGTTTCACAGGACAACAGGCACAGGAAAGAATATTAGTCACAGTTCATACAAACACCACTGGCAGGAAGGGTTGTCTGTTAGCAATTGGGAAATTTCCACATATTCGTTTCTCTGATGCCACCCGTAAGAAATCTGCAAGGCTGTGTGGCCTCAGCAAGGTCAAATGCTCTAGGTTTTTAAGTTGATAATCCAAAATAATGTCTTACAATTTTAAAATCTAAATCTATAAACATTATAGGTGAAAGTTATTTTCCTTTGAGTTTAAGATGGCCTAATTTAAAACCAACAAACATTACCTTCTCATGCCAACCGAACTGTAACCAAGAGTGTTAACGACCACCTACCATATGAAATCAATTTCTTTTTATCAAGTTTCAGCAATGTAATGATTCCCTCAAAATGTTACATATTTTTATAAAGGAAGAATTACTTTATATGGTAAAACTATGATTCTACTTCCCAGAAGCTTGCAGCCTATGAAACATATAATTTTTTACCATTCATTTATTCAGTTTTGTTGTTTTCTCATGCTCAGTGCAGCTGCATCTCAGATGACAAGATAGCCATTTCACTATGGGCTCTACTGATTCTTTTAAAACAAATAAAAATTCTGATAAATCATTTTCACTCAGCAAAGCCAAAAGCTACAACCATCACTCTCACTATGAAATAGACTTGATGTGTTTTAATCTGTTTACTGTACGGTTGTTAACTTACAATGCACTACCACAGACTGCATTCTTTATCAAGAACAGGAGTTTCTTTGGCTGACAGTGGGAGAGGCTGGAAAATCCTAGCGCATGGCTCCAGCATCTGGGGAGCCACCCCACGGCAGGAGGGTGGAATGCCGAAGTGAGCACCCAAAGACAGAGAGGAAGTGGACCCAACTTGTCTTTTTTATTAGGAACTTACCTGAGTGGTAACTAACCCACTGCTGTGATGACAGCATTAATTCCTTTATGGGGGCAGAATAAATGCCATAATCACCTCCTATCGGTCCTACCCCTAGACACTGTTACAATGGCAATTAAATTTCAACTTGAGTTTTGGAGAGGATATTTAAGCCATAACACTTGTTCATCAAAAAAACCTTTGTACCAGTAGAATTCAATAATTGTTTACCAAACAAAGAGAACCTTGTTTTAAAATATACATAATAATAAACATATGTACTTAATAGCTTGCATTTTTATTTGTAAGCCAATTTAACACAGTTAAACTTATTAATTAGACCAAAAAGGCACTATTTATGAGGAAAAACTCTCCTATAAAAAGCTTACAATTATGTTGCTTGAAATATCTGTATCAGGGCATTTAACTCTAAAATTTTGCTTTCCTAAAAATGTGACCAAACTTCTAAATTACCAAGGGTTGTTCTGAAATACTGTGAGACTTTTAATCAAATGAAAAGAAAATCTCATTTAAAAAATACTACAAATTTTAATTTTATGTGCATAATAATTCCCATCTTAGCATAATTACTAAGAGTCAATAGAAACAATGAGTATATTGTTTCTAACTTGAAATGACAAGAATTCTACCGGAGCTTAGTAAGTCAGTCAGTCAATTGATTAGTAAATTCTGATACTTCATCCTTACGGTGTTCAAAGTCATCAGTAAAATTCAATACAAGCAAAGCCAGAGCAGCCACACAGCCTGGCAGCCTTTGTAAGAAATGATGAGTGTTTAGACAGTTGGGTAAATACACTGCTGAACTCCCCTGGAACCACAACTAAAGGTGATGCTGTGGTATCTTTGATAACTCAAAGTCTCTTAAAAACAACGGCATTATACCTATCAGAAGGTGAACCATATTTTTCAGAAAATGTGGTGAGCAAATTTATGAGAAAGCATGGTTAGATATTCACAGCTACCATTGCTCTTCCTGTTCCTAGAGGCTGTATCAATATAGTCTAAAGTTTTTATCACAATTGATTTTCCAGGCTGTTCTCTGTTGTACGTGTCCCAAAGAGAAATTATCTCCTACTGATAGGACCATGTCCCTGAGTTTCAATGATTAGATTGGAGTAACTCCCCCAGCTGTGTCAGGTATTACCCATGTCATACAACCACCTTGCCCGAACACTCAGACTATAAAGTTTAAGGGAAGCTTTGTGTTTTTATCTCGCAACTGGTAACTGATTGTCTGAGTACTATTTACTGGATGCTTTATGTCAAAAGTGCTGCGTTAGCGTGTGAAGGAATATAAATCTACACTACAGCCCTGACTACCTAGCTGGGAAGACGTGAGACACGTTTGCATCAGGATGTCCTAGTTGCTCCCACCTGAGAGTGGAGATGACACGTCTGCCCAACACCACCACTACTCTGCTTCAGGGTTTACATTTGCATGAGTATTTGTGTTGGAAAGTGAGGAACTGAAATCTCTGCTTTGGTTCAGAATTCAGGTCTGCTCCCTGTTTATCAGCTGCATGCATCTCTGGCTAATATTTATCTTAAACTCTAATGCAGTGTTTTTCAGCCTTTTTTATCTCATGGCACACTTGAACCTATAGTTAAACTTCTGTGATACCCTTAAATTATATTGATCAAAAAAAGAGTTAAAAAAGAATATACTTACTGTGCTTTGACCTTTTCTTTTGAAAATAATCTAATTAATGGTCTTTAAAAATTTTCACAGCATAACCATTGAAAATCACTGCTGTAAGGTCTTTATTTTTAACATAAGGATAGTAGTACATACTGTACTGGGTTATAGGAAGAATCAAATTGGATAACAAGTGTAAAGTGCTCAGCATAGTGTCCGATATCTAGTAAGCAAATGAGAGATGTTGGTTAATTGGGGAGTATGATAATTTCCTCCTGCCAGTTTTCTTTTTCAGAGAGGGGAGTCACACCCTGAAGCAACAGCAATTGCTTTCAGGTGAACTTTGTGAGACTTGAGGCCCAAACAGTACTGCCTGGGGACTAAGGGAATAAAGTCAGATTTGGGGTTTGGGAGGGGGAACCTCTGTCCTCCTTGTTGGGATGCAGTGAGGCCTGAAGAGCTATGCTGACCTTTGGCACTTCATGCTTTGTGGTTTTGAGAGCACCAGGAGAGAAGCACTATCTCTTAGTCATCCCCCTAAGTGGCTTTTGCAAAGCAAATGTCAAGATGGATGGGAGTAAAGAATCAGGGAATGTGGTCCTGGGCAGATACAAGAAGCCAAAAATTCCCAGAATGACTGGAGCGATTTGGACAAGAGAATGCCATGAACCTCTCATTGTACACCAACAGGCTGGTAGGGCTTGGTGACACACACAGATATAATGACAATAGAAGGCAGAACATGCTGAGGTGACATAAAGTAGCCAAGACTCAGGGGAAGAACAGATCAGTGTGAGCCAAAGGGTTAAAAGATCTGGGACGTCAACTGGCCTTTGCAGACTGAAGAGGCCGAGTTGCCCATGATGGTCTAAAATAGTG
The DNA here is from genome assembly GCF_000181295.1 of Otolemur garnettii. Classification (NCBI taxonomy): domain Eukaryota; kingdom Metazoa; phylum Chordata; class Mammalia; order Primates; family Galagidae; genus Otolemur; species Otolemur garnettii. The sequence goes on from NW_003852412.1 coordinate 27,741,942, forward strand.
ATTTTCAACCAAAAATTCCTAAAAGATCATTAATTACTTTCAAAAGAAGTTCAAAGCACAGTAAGTATATTCTTTTTTCTTACTCTTTTTTTGATCAGCATAATTTAAGTGTGTCATGGAAGCTTAACTATAGGTTCAAGTGTGCCATGAGATAAAAAAGGTTGAAAGACACTGGGCTAAAAGAAAAAACAATGAGTCCAGGTGTGGAGGAGACCAGCTGGGGCCTTGGGTCAGTGACTAGGACAGTGGTGTGTGCCAGACAACAGGGGCAAAGGTTAGAAAGCTAGTCAGAGGCCATATTTGAATGGCTGAAGGGGCTAAATTTGTTTCCACAGGAGATGGGGAACTAGAGAAAAAGATTTTGGTTTGGGAAACCTACAGCAAAACCAGTAATGAAGAAGGCGACCTGGCTTCACATGGCACAGAATAGGAGAGGTGCACACAGGGTGGTGAAATGGTTAGAAGCCTCTTCACGGACAAAGCAGGAGCACAGCGGACATACTGTACTGACATAACATTATGTACCATTTTCTGCCATAGCATTTACTGGGAACAAAAGAAAGTCTAAGAGAAGTCTGGTCTTCTGTTACTCTTCAATCTCCATTCATAATTTTCTCATGATTACGTCACCATGCCCCAGTGGGTGTGGTTGTGAGACACACCTGCTTGTTTATAGTTGCAGAAGCACCCGTGTCGACGCACCAAAGTTCTAGAGTTGCTCTACTGCAATCTCCCCTCTCTCTCTACCGCTTTCTCTCTGGTCCAACTCAGATTTATGCTTTAGAAACACAACTACATTCCTATAATTTCTCTAGGCATTTCAGGCAATGAATTATAATACATTTCCATATAATGTTAGCAGTGATAGAACAGTGTCATATAAAATTATTGTTTCCCCTCATTCAGAATCTTGGAAAGCAAATTATTTCAAAGTGGTTGGGAAAGTGATTCAATGTTTTGCCTCCTGTTAGCCCCACCGACTGCTGATATATCCGACTGCCAATACTGAGAAAAAAATTTTATTTAATGAGAGCAATGAGTAGGCTTTTTAAGGACATTCTTACAACTGCAAATACTCACTTGAGCTCTTCAACAGGATCCTCAGTAAAAGACCATCGTGATGCAGGAGGGTTTCCAGAAGAAGGTTCCAATTACAACCTGGCTGGGATAAGAGCAGTTTCAACTGACCCTGGGCTTTCATTCCTCCAGCTGATGGAGTCCTTTCAAAATGCAAGATAAAGATGGAGTAATGAAGTTAATTTATCTATGAAACTAATAGCCTTAAAGTACAGATGTAATGCTAACTCCTTTAAATGTCAATTCCTCCAAGATTACTCTGAAAATGCTTTCATGCTTACTTACTTTAGGGTTGCCCAGGGAAGGAATTACATTTAATCTCAACTAGCTAAAAGCAAATTAACATTTGGTAGCCTGCCAAATTTAAAACTGATACAAAATAGCTATGCCCATATTTCATGGAACTATGTCTGTTTTGTTTCATGGAGAAAAGAAAAATTATTCATGCATTTATTCTGAATGCATTCATTTGTTCACTTACTGACACACAATGAGTACCTACTATGCACTATTAACTCCTTCCATCATTAACAGAAGGAAGTTCTGATAGATTCCGGCTACTTTGTAATTTGCTATGTGCTGTGATTGCCAATAAAATGAAAGGAATTCAAAGCTTCTGTCAAGGATCAACTGTAATCTAATTTTTAGTATGTAAAGCCTTAAATCAACATGCAATTACCAGAACCACCGCTACCTACATGAGTAATCAGTTCATCAAAGAGAAATAATTCCAAGGCAAATAAGATTCTACTTACAAAATTACCATCAGTGTTGAACAGAAAATTGAAATCAGGTCCTCTATGTCCCACCTTCATTCACCAATGACTCAGCAGAAGATCAGAAAGTAAAGCAGGAATTGGAAACTGATAACATTCTCACCACCTCCTTCTAAAATCTCAGAATTTAGATTCACTGAAGATCATGACATGAGAAAGCCATTTATAAGAACAGCAATAATAAAAGACAGGAAAAGTTCAAACTCAATCTGGTGGTGGCCATAAGGATGTGGTATGTGGTGTGATGGTGGCGTTGGGAAGGGAGCATGACTGGGCGATGGAGCAGTGTGAATGAGGGATCAGATACTTCCGAGGGGACAGCAATGGACAGCAACGCACAGCAAAGGGCTCTAAGGAGAGGGATATTTGCAGCACTGTCATAAGCAGACACAATCTACTGAGTGGAGAGCCATCCAGAGGCCACCACAGGCTAGACCAGTGGTTTTCAAAGCATGGGCCCCGGACCAGCAGTTGGTAAAAATGTGAATTCTCAAGTCAACCTCATACCATCAGGAATCCTGAGGTGGACTCCAGAAACGTGTGTTTTAAGAAGCCCTCTCTAGAAGACTCCGAGGCACGTGAGGCTGGAGAGCCAATGCTGTGGCAGAGCTTTGGAAAGCACAGGGTGGTGGGGACAGGAGCAGGTGGCGCCATCTTTCCTATCTGTGCCTGTGTCTCGTCCAGGTCCACCTACAATAAAAATGTTTGTATCCCCCTAAAATGCTATTTTTGAAACCCTAATTCCAATGTAGTGGTATCTGGAGATGGGAACTTTTGGAGGTAATTGGCTCATGAGGGTGGGAGTAGTGGCCCTATAAGGACAGGCCAGAAGAGCTGACCATTTTCTGCCATGAGGATAAAAAAGTAGGTGGTGGGCAAGCTGGAAGAAGGCCCTCCTCAGAACAACTGTGCCAGTGCCCTCATCTTGGACCTTTGGCCAAGTGTTTGCGTTTCAGCCACCCAGTCTGTATGTGTCTGTCACAGCAGCCGGAGCTGACCACACACCCCGCGTGCACAGAACTCCTATACCCTTGTACCTGCACCTTAATCCTACTCGACCTTTAATCTGCAGCAGAAGCTTCACTTTCTCTGTGACGACTTCACTCTCATTCTGAGTTAAGCCTTTATGGCGAGTGGACACACTTTAGCTCTTTACTTTTTCATCAGCTAAAGTTTCCTCTCTCCACCCAGATTTAAGCCTCTTTAGGATACTTATTTTATATTACCCCCAAACATCCTCGGCAAAACTAAGCACATTTTAAGGCCCTATAAATGTTAAGTGATTGACTTGTCAGCTCATAAATGAATAGGAAAACTCTTAAAAAAAAAAAAAAAAGATGTTTTGCCAAAAGGCTGGCTTAAGTAAAAGAGGATTCAAAGGTATAAAATGAAGACGTGTTAAAGCTTGGCTTGGCTCGGTGTCTGGAACACAGCCTAACTTCACGACACACAGACTTCTTCGGCCTATGCTTGGACTTTGGACCAACTCGGGCTTCCCAGATGAAATTCTAAAGTGGAGTAACTCATGGAGTAATATGTAAAGCAGAGTGAGTTACAGAAACGCCTGCTTCAGGGGCGGTGAAGAGAAAAGAGGGATGTTACTTGGCTCCTGAGTTAGAGGAAGCCAGTCTACCAGTCTTGGGTATCCCAGGAGTTTGGAATCACTTTCCCAGATTGGTCAGACTTTTCAGTAGTTCCAAGTACGGCACCAAGGGAACAGCCACTGGGTGAGCCCTTCGGACTGAAATCAGAGCAGATGATGCGCAGGGAGTGGCCCTGCTCCATCCTGAACCCTGAGGACAGCCTTTTAGGACTCCCCTTGGGGTTCAGTATATGAGAAGCAGCTAGTTGGTAACAAGTTCTGTTTTAAAATTGGCTTGGTTTTTGAACATTTCCTACCCATATATTATGCTTGATTTGAGCACTGATTTAAGGAAGCATTTAATAAACTGAAAGATCCAGTTTAGGAAGAAAGAGGAATCTTTGAAAACCAGTCTGAAGAAGAAGACAGGTGCCATCACTATCCCACGGCGGGGCGGGGGGTCGATTACAGACCCCGGGTGAGTTTAAGGCAGAGGAGCTTCCCAATCTGGTTGCAGTGTGGAGAAAGGATTAGAAGGGGTTAGTGTTTGTGCTCAGCCCTTCACTCACATAATAAAATAAGTTGAATGTTATTTTATACCACTCTGAGTACCTGGTTATAAATAAATTTCTCATTCACCAGATGGAGAGCTGTTTGTTGACATGTACCTTAATTCTTGGATCTTTCAACTTATCACAGATTTTAAAATGTACAGTAGAATGACTCACTAAGAGGAAAAATAAAATAGTACAAACATTCCTCAATCACCAAGCTCTGAGGAATAAAAGCACAGAGGAGTCTGCACGGGGCAGATGGAGAAGCATATGCTCCCTCATCCTCTGAGCTGGTGGAGCTGTGAACGTGAGATTAGCCTCACAAAAAAATGACAGAGAGGGGGATTTTATACATATAGACATATATATGTAGCAAATACATACCCGCTGAATCCCACTATAATACAAAGAAGAGAATAAAACTTTATAAATCCCACAGAACTTGTGAATATTGTATGGGGGAACACGATGAGTTTATGGTTAGGTCTCATTAGGCTTATACTCAAATAAGTGCTGTGTTTCCAGGACACAAATTGGTCTAAAGAATTTTTCAAATCCAGGTTGTAATGGGACTCAATCATTTATTGGTTTATGAAATTAAAAAACTTATTCTTATAAAATCATTTTCCAAGGCAAAAGGGGCCTTTCCACCAAAGCTTTCCATCCCCATGACTACGAGCTCTGTGAGAGGAGAGGTCCTGGCTTCTGTAGAGGGTGGGGTGTGGTGTGTACACCTCCCTCCACAGCACACCATTGAGGACTCCCCTGAACCTGGAGTTATCGCTGCCATCTGGCCATTTTGGCTCCCATGCCAGCAGTCTGTCAGGCAGAGAAAGGAGTCACTGGCAAGGGAGGGCAACTAATCCTAACAGTCAGGAGGTCCTAGGGTTGCTGCTGCATAAGGAGAGTGGGGAGGACTATCTTTTTTTTGTTTGTTATAGTGTCTTATTCTGTCACCCAGGCTGGCGTGCAGTGGTGTGATCATAGCTCATTGCAGCCTCAAACTCCTAGGCTCAAACGATCCTCCTGCCTCAGCTTTCTCAGTAGCTGGGACTACAGGTGTGTGCTACCATGTCTGGCTAGGCCTTTTGATTTTTTATACAGATGGAGTCTTGCTGCATTGCCCAGGCTGGTCTCAAATTCCTGGCTTCAAGTGATCCTCCCACACTGGCCTCCCAAAGTGCCACAGGCACTGAGATCACAGGCATGAGCCCTCCCTGTGCCTGGCAGCAGGGATATCTCTAATGCGAAGTGCTCACCAAGACACCTCTTGATGCTTTCATGACTGATAAACTACGCACAGGAGACTGCACCACCCCCAGTCTGATCAGGGAATGGTGTCCAGGGGGTCGACATCTCAAGTGATGGTCAGCAGACACGATGGCCAATGACAAGGGGAGGATGGAACAGGTGGTAGAAGGTGCTGATGAATATCACTTCCAGACCAGGAGCGATGGCAGACGCAGCAGAGGGTGTGCTAGCCTGCCCACTGACTCTACTCTGATTAAACTTCAAAAGACTAAACAAATCGTGACCAGCCATCACCTCAGAACTTGGGGAACTTAACACGCACGGGGAGTGAGCAGATCTCTGTGGCTGAGGGAGGAGACCACACAGATGTCATCAAGGACACACATCCTCTTGTCCTGACCTCGCAGCTCACACTCATTTTACTTACATCTATTAGTGACTGCATTCCTCTACCTTTCAGCAAGACAGCCTTTAAGTTCTCAAAGCCCTCCTCAACAAATGATGGACGGAGGAAGTAAGGATTACCTTGGTGTTTTGTTCCTTTGATAGGATAATTCTGAAATGCATCTTTACAAGGGTTTTCAAAATTCCCCAGAAGGCTTCAGTCCCAGTCACCTCTGTAGTAGTTGGACTTAAATCTTTATCTGTCAACATCCTCTCTTTTTCTCATGTACCCACTTCCCTTTCAATGTTTGCATTACCTAGAAAATAAATTACCTTCCCCTGAATCCACGACTCGGGGTCTGCTTCTCAGAGAAATCCAAAGTAGGACATACGAGAAGGTACTTAGTGTTCATCTCACTTCATCCTCACTCAGGAACACTGAGAAAGCGGCCCAAGGTCATTACGGCTAATGCATATGGCTGCTGGACTTAGAAAGGTTTCCAACTTCAGAACCCAGGCTCGTTCCATTACTCCACATCTCTGTCCCATTTCACCGGCCGACCGCTTGGTGGGGAAGTTGTACTTGCTGGCACAGAGGGTGTTTGGCTCTACCCAGCCTCCTGATGGAGAATACCATGTTTTTGACCCAAAATCAAGTTGTGGTCTCAGGGCTGATTCCCAAATTGGAGCCATGTTACTCAAGGTATCTGGGGACTGCTTATGACCAGATGATTTCTGGCATGAGTTACTGGGCCAAATTTATACCAGAGATCAGAAGTTACAGAACAAAGCTAAGGATATAACTAAAAAGGAACTGAAGGTAAATGCCCTAATATGGGAAAACAAGAGCAGAGGGGCCCCTTATTACTGTACTGCTCTCGGCTCACCATTATTTATCCCTCAAAATTTTTCTAAGAAAAGAAGTAAAGACAAATGTTTAAAGAAATTTTGTTACCATTCTCTAAGGAAGATAATTTGAGTACCTGAGAAAAGAGTTGAGGGGAAAAACAGACCCAAAATATTTTTTTCATCATTTTAACCAAAGTGTATAAATGATATACAGTAATAGGATTTAAATATTTGTGTATATTTTAATCCCTATAATGGGTATAGCTAAGTCTCTATGGTCTTTATAATTAAAGATGATTTACTAAGCAGAAATCAGAGTTCACTTGCCCACTTACATATAAATTTTATTGATTTTAAAAGAACTTTATAGATTCTTTTGAAAGCACTACTGTAGATTGACATTCTTAAAGAGTCATTTTTTTTCTAAGTTGGTTATATCTACACCACCTGGAGTACAACTTAGAGAGCAGGTGTTCACTTAGTAGGCCCTCTGCGTATTTCCTGATTTTAGCAAATTAAACTTTTTCACTTTGGATGATCTCATTTCCTAAAACTCACCTAAACATATCAGAACCCAAAATTCATGGCCCTGGATCCATGCTTTAATGCTATATAAGTTAGCACATCCCATTTATAAAAACATATAAAAATCTAATTTTAAGTGTTAAAATAATAAGACATTTTAACCATCAATTATGAACTCTTCTGCAAAGTGGTAATAACCTAGCCCCTGGGTCACAGAGACACTGGACACCACTCCACCACTCAGCCATTCCTTTTGAGGAGCAGAAGTTATCTCTGTGGAGCCATTGACCATTACAGTCCCCATGCGAGTTCCAGACAGATTTCCTTGTCTCACACTCTTGGTAAGTGCAAAGACCCAGTGAGACAGCACTTCGAACACCCTTCCACTTTATCACTTGCAGGTTTTTTTTTTTTTAACATTTTAGATCATTGATAAAGTCTGCCACTTTCTGAAACATATAGCTCTTTACTGACACAGAAGTTATGAATGATAGTTTAGTAAGGACTTATGTGATGAATGCCGGGAGCACTGGCACTCACTGAATCCTCCCGACTCCACGGCCTCCTCTCAGAAGTTAAGGGAAGCAGGGCTTTCGAGGAGGAAGCAGATCACATGCATGGGTGTCTTCAAGAAGGTCATTAGGACTGTATCATATTTATGCTTCAACTTCCTCACCAAAATTAAACTGTTTCATTGGGAAACTGAAGCTTGGGTAGGCTCACTAACTTTCCAAGATCATGAAACTAAAAAAGCGTACAAACAAATGTGGAAACCTGTAGTTTTTCCCCAGGATCACATTGCTGGCTTCATTTCTATATTCTTATTTATATAACACTTTTAAACCACAATAGAAAAGGAAAGATATGAACTTTAAGACATTAGTATATTATGTACCTAGTTCAGCTAACATTTTCACTTCTTTCAATAACTGTTCTGTAGACACTGACTTTCCCTCTGAAGATGTCTGCAAAGACCCAGCTGCTTGTCCATCCACACTGCAGACCAGACATTTAAAAGCCATGGTGTTAAACAGCTCCCATTACTTCTTCCCTGGACATTGGCTGTATGTCAGCGCTTGGTACCTCATCAGAGCACGAGCTCTCTAAAGCTTTCTCCTCAACCCAGCGGAGCAGCTTGGCAGCAGCAGCTGGAAAACCAAAAGTTCTTTTCTTTGCTTCTCCAGATGTTTCCTCCTAAGGATACTAGAAGTGACCTCCCCATCAAGATTGCACTGCCCATGCTCCAGCTTTCATACCCAGCTCAAATATTTGTACCATTAATGGCTCTTACCTGACTCAGGACTGCTTTGAGTTCTGTGTCTTTTCATTCATTCATTCAACTAATATTTATTGGCTAACTTCTATGCACTAGACCATGGAGTCACAACAGTGAGCAAAAAAGACATCCCTATTCTTATGGAATTGTGTGGAGGATACATAAGGATAAAATCACAACAGTGAAAACTCAATTAAGAAAAGGGCAAAAATGCTATTGGAAGACATAGAAAAAGAGGTGAACTAGTTCTTGGAGTTAATGAAAGGCTTCTCTACAGAAGTCACATTTGAGCTGAGATATGAAGATTAGTTGCATTACCTCTCTGAAGGAGGAGGATATTCCAGAGAAAGGGAAAAGCATGTGTGAAGTTCTTGTGCCAGAAAGGGACATAGCAAGAAAGCGGCACAGTAAGCAGAGTTCACAAGGCAGTGGTATCAGTGGGTAAGAGCCTTACCTAGGGAGACCTGATAGGTGATGCTGCTTTTTGTATATGTTGAAGGATACAGAGGGATTCATGGAAGGTTTTTAAGCCGTAAGTGTGACCTGATACAATCTGAGTTTTGAAAATAGGTTTGGGTTGAGAAAACACTGGCTATGGTTTGGAGAATATTGGAAATGAAAATCAGTATATACATGAAAAGAATGCTAGGGGGGTCACTGCAGGAGTTAGGAGAGAGATGCCAGTGCTTTGGACTAAGGTGAAAATGGTACTATGGATAGTGGCTATTAGAAGTTACAATTCATGAGACTCAGTAATGGATTGGACATGTGGGAGAGAAAAGCAAGTGTCCAGATTGTCTCCTATGGCCCTGGGCTGCACAGCTGGATGGATGTGCCTTTAGCTGAGACAGGAAATGACAGGAGCGTATCAGTTTGATGGGAATATCTTAAGTTCAGTTTTGGTTATGTTGAGTTGGGGTGTCATTGTGATCTCCAGATATAAACCCCAAGAAGACATTCATGTATAATTGGCACCCACCAATATATGGGTCTATAGTTTTAAAAGAGGAGAGTGTCGGAAGCCATAGAAGGATAACATCACTTGAATCAGGTTATAGGATAGAATGCTAAAGATGTTCAATATTTAATGGCCAGGGAAAAGCAGATGAACCTGCAGAGAAAACAGAGAAGCAGCAACAGGAAAAACAGTGGGAAAGTGGGTGACTATCTCTGGAGGAAATCAGGAGTCCACCTTGAGAGGGCATTAGTGTGGCTGTCAGTCTTAGCCATATTCCTCACCAACAGGTGACAGTAGGAGAAGGGCCTTTGTCCAAAATGCCTGTCTCTTCCCTCACCATTAGCTTCTAGCATGATGCCTTATGTGGAGAAAGTTTTATAAATGCATTTACTGAAGGAATGAATGACTATGTCTTGCTGAACTGAATAAAAGACCCAGCATATAAGAGGTTCAATATATTTAGTATAAATCCAAAACAGGATTATATTGAGGAAAAGCTTAGTAAAACCTACCGCACAGTAGAATGAAATATCAATAGCTGAAGATGGACTGGCCACAAATCAAAATATCATCACAAAAGAAAATAGTGGTTAAAACGAATGGTCTATTTACTCACACTGATTATGCTGCTTGGATTCAGGGTCCAGTTATGACCTACTTAGCTAAGGAAGATCTGGGAAATATTTGGAAATATTTTAAAATCCATATGTTTGTTCATAAAGGGCAGAAAATTTTTTAAACTATATAAAAATGAAAGTTTAGAAAATTATAAAAAGCATTATAATGCAATATTGACCAAGATAGCTTTCTTTGTTGAACACTTATATGAAAGCACTGTGTGGTGCCACTGGAGTAACATTGAGATTAGTACTGTATCTCCATATTCCTTATTTTAATCTAGTATGAAACGGATTCCCCTTTCCAAGTCAACTCACATTTTAGCCTGTGCAACTGCTAGGGACAGTGAACACAACCCATTTTACTTACTGCCTTGGGAATACATTTATTTGCCCTAAAATAAATCCTTCTAAATTCTATACCCAGGGTTCTAGGAGAACATAAAGAATTCAGGATTTATGCATTTATATACTTTCTTTTTCTTTCTTTCTTTTTTTTTTTTTTTTTTTGCAGTTTTTGGCCAGGGCTGGGTTTGAACCCACCACCTCCAGTAAATGGGGCCAGCGCCCTACTCCTTTGACCCACAGGCACACCAGGTCTCCGTGTGTCTCCCAGGCTAGAGCACAGTGGCATAATCACAGCTCACTATAACTTCAAACTTCTGGGCTGAAGCAATTCTCCTGCCTCAGCCTGCTAAGTAACTAGGACTACAGACAAGTGCCACCAGGCATGGCTGAATTCTTTTTCTGTAGAGGCAGGCTCTTGCTTTGCTTCCCAAGCTGGTCTCAAACTCTTGGCCTCAAGTAACCTCCCACCTTGGCCTCCCAAGTTTCTTTTTTTTTTCTCTTTTTTTGTTTTTTATTAAATTGTAGCTGTGTACAATAATGCTATCATGGGGTACAGAGTGCTGTTTCTATATACAATTTGAAATATTTTCATCCAATTGGTTAACATAGCCTTCATGTCATTTTCTTAGTTATTGTGTTAAGACATTTATATTCTACATTTAGAGAGATTCACATGTACCCTTATAGGATGAACCATAGGTGTGATCCCACCAGTCACCCTCCCTCCACCTATCCTCCCCCGTCCCCTTCCCTTTCCCCCCCTTCCCTGTATTCTTGGGCTAAAATTGGGTTATAGTTTTCCTCTGAAAGCTATAAATTGGTTTCATAGTAGGGCTGAGTACATTGGATACTTCTTCTTCCATTCTTGAGATACTTTGCTAAGAAGAATAGTTTCCAGCTCCATCCATGTGAACATGAAGGAGGTAAAGTCTCCATCTTACTTTAGGGCTTCACAGTATTCCATGGTGTACACATACCACAGTTTATTGATCCATTCGTGGGTCAATGGGCACTTGGGCTTCTTCCATGACCTAGCGATTATGAATTGGGCTGCAATGAACATTCTGATACAAATATCTTCATTGTAGTGTGATATTTGGTTTTCTGGATATATACCTAGTAGAGAAATTATGAGATCAAATGGCAGGTCTATTTTTAGTTCCCTAAGTGTTCTCCAGATGTCTTTCCAAAAGGAACGTATTAGTTTGCAACCCCACCAACAGGGTAAAAGTGTTCCCTTTTCTCCACAACCATGCCAGCATCTGTGATTTTTGGATTTTGTGATATGGGCTAATCTTACTGGTATTAGATGGTATCTCAAAGTAGTTTTGATTTGCATTTCTCTGATGTTTAAGGATGGTGAGCACTTTTTCATATATCTGTAGGCCATGCACCTGTCTTCTTCAGAGAAGTTTCTCTTCAAGTCCCTTGCCCACCCCGAGATGGGATCACTTGTTCTCTTCTTGCTAATATGTTTGAGTTCTCTGTGGATTCTGCTTATTAAACCTTTGTCAGAGACATAACCAGCAAATATCTTCCCCCATTCTGAGGGCAGTCTGCTTGCTTTACTTACTGTGTTCTTGGTTGTGCAGACGTTTTTTAATTTGATGAGGTCCCAGTAGTGTATTTTTGATGTTCCTTCAACTGCCTGAGGGGGGTCCTCCTCAAAAAAATATTCATCCAGGCTGATTTCTTCCAGAGTTTTCCCTGCACTTTCTTCTAGTATTTTTATAGTTTCATCATGTCTTAAGTTTAAATCTTTAATCCAATGAGAGTCTATCTCAGTTAGTGGTGAAAGGTGTGATCCAGGTTCAGTCTTCTGCACATCACCAGCCAGTTTTCCCAGCACCATTTGTTAAATAGGGAATCTTTTCCCCACTCAGTGTTTTTAATTGGCTTGTCAAAGATCATATAACGGTAAGTAGCTGGGTCCAACTCTTGGTTCTCTATTCTGATCCACACATCTACCTCTCTGTTTTTGTGCCAATACCATGCTTTTTTGATCACTATGGATTTATAGTATAATCTGATATCTGGTAGTGTGATTCCTCCTGTTTTGTTTTTATTTCTGAGTAATGTCTTGGCTATTCGAGGTTTTTTCTGATTCCATATAAAATGAAATATTATTCTTTCAAGATCTTTAAAGTATATGACAATAGAACTTTAATAGGGATTGCATTAAAATTATATATTGCTTTGGGTAGTATGGACATTTTAACAATGTTAATTCTTCCTAGCCATAAGCATGGTATGTTTTTCCATTTGTTAACATTTTCAGCTATTTCTTTTCTTAGAGTTTCATAGTTCTCTTTATAGAGATCTTTCACATCCTTTGTTAGGTAAACTCCCAAATATTTCATCTTCTTTGTTACTACTGTAAACGGAACAGAGTTCTTGACTATTTTTTCAGCTTGACTGTTGTTGGTATATACAAAGGCATATATATATTTATGAGTGTTGATTTTGTAACTTTAGACGCTGCTGTATTCCTTGATCACTTCTAAGAGTTTTGTAGTAGAATCTCTGGTGTTTTCCAGATATACAATCATATCATCTGCGAAGAGTGAAAGTTTGATCTCTTCCAATCCTATGTGGATACGCTTGATTGCCTTTCTTCCCTAATTGCGATGGCTAAACTTTTATTACAATGTTATGGAGCAATGGATACAATGGACAACCTTGCCTGGTTCCTGATCTGAGTGGAAATGATTTCAATTTCAATTTAACTCCATTCAGTATGATATTGGCTGTGGGTTTGCTATAGATGGCCTCTATCAGTTTGAGAAATGTCCCTTCTATGTCAATTTTCTTAAATGTTCTGATCATGAAGGGATGCTGGATATTATCAAAAGCTTTTTCTGCATCAATTGAATCATAGGGTCTTTGTTTTTTAATTTGTTTATGTGATGAATTATGTTTATAGATTTACTTATGTTGAACCAGCCTTGAGATCCTGGGATAAAACCTACTTGGTCGTGGTGTATAATGTGTTTGATGTGTTGCTGGATTCTGTTTGTTAGGATCTTGTTGAAAATTTTCACATCAATATTCATTAGTGATATTGGTCTATAATTTTCTTTCCTTGTTGGGTCTTTTCCTGGTTTGGGGATCAAGGTGATGTTTGCTTCATAGAATGTGTTGGGTAGTATTCCTACTTTTTCTATATTTTGGAAAAGGTTAAGTAATATAAGTACTAGTTCCTCTTTTAAGGTTTGGTAGAATTCTGACGTGAAGCCATCTGGTTCCAGGCTTTTCTTTTTAGGGAGATTTTGTATAGCTGATGCTATTTCAGATCTTGATGTAGGTCTGTTCAATATTTCTACTTCCTTCTGGGTAAGTCTGGGAAGGTGGTGTGCTTCCAAGTATTGATCGATTTCCTTCAGATTTTCATATTTCTGAGAATAAAGTTTCTTATAATATTCATTAAGGATTTTTTTAATTTCTGAGGGGTCTGTTGTTATTTCAACTTTACCATATCTGATTGATGAAATTAGAGATTTTACTCTTTTTTTCTTGGTTAAGTTGGTCAAAAGTTTATCTACCTTATTGACCTTTTCAAAAAACCAACTTTTTGATTTATTGATCTGTTCTAAAATCCTTTTGTTTTAAATTTCATTTAGTCCTGCTCTAATTTTGGCTATTTCTTTTCTTCTGCTGGGTTTGGGATTGGAGTGTTTTTCCTTTTCTAGTTGCTTGAGATATCCCATTAAGCTGTTAACTTCCTCACTTTCTATTTTCTTGAGGAAGGCTTGCATTGCTATAAATTTCCCTCTTAGGACTTCCTTTGCAGTATCTCAGAGGTTCTAATAACTCGTATCTTCATTATTGTTTTGTTCCAAAAATTTGGTAATTACTTTCTTGATCTCATCTCTGACCCACCTATCATTAAGCATAAGGTTATTTCGCTTCCATGTTTTTGTATGAGTCTGTAGATTCCTGTTGTTACTGAGTTCAACTTTTATTCCATGATGGTCTGAGAAGATGCAAGGAATAATTTCTATTCTTTTAAATTTGCTGAGGTTAGACTTGTGACCTAAGATGTGGTCGATTTTGGAGTATGTTCCATGTACTGATGAGAAAAATGTGTATTCAGATTTGTTAGGATGAAATGTTCTGTAGATGTCTATGAAATCCACATGCTGAATGGTTAAGTTTAAATCTAAAATTTTTTTGCTAAGCTTCTTGTTGGAGGATCTATCCAACACTGCCAAAGGAGTATTAAAATCTCTGACTATGATGGAGCTAGGAGAAATCAAGTTGCTCATGCCTATTAGAGTATCTCTTATAAATTGAGGTGCATTCTGGTTGGGTGCATAAATAATAATAATTGAGATCTCATTGTATTGAGTATTACCCTTAACAAATATAAAGTGACCATCCTTTCCTTGCTTACTTTTCTTGGTTTAAAGCCTATTGTATCTGCAAATAAAATTGCAACACCTGCTTTTTTCTGCTTTCCATTTGCCTGGAATATAGATGACTATCCGTTCACCCTGAGTCTATATTTGACTTTTAAGGTAAGATGAGATTCTTGTATGCAGCAAATATCTGGCCTGAGTTTTTGTATCCAGTCATCCAGCCTGTGTTTCTTTAGAGGACAATTTAAGCCATTCATGTTGATTGAAATTATTGATAAGCCTGGTAAAATTTTGGGTATTGAGTTGCTTGAAAGTCCAGTGGACATTTTTAATCCTTTCACCACTGTGGAAGTTGGAATTTGATCAAAAGTTTCTGAGTGAGTTTACTTTTGTGGTAGAGGATTGCACTGGTCATTATGGAGGATAGGTTTGAGAATTTCCTGGAGCACTGGTTTAGTTATGACAAATTTCTTCAACATGTGAATATTGTTAAAGTATTTAATTTCTCCATCATAGATGAAACTCACTTTAGATGGATACAGGATCCTGGGTTGAAAGTTATTTTATTTTAGGAGATTAAAGGTCGATGAGCATCCTCTTCTAGCCTGAAAGCTTTCAGCAGAAAGATCTGCAGGTATTCTAATATTCTTCCCCTTGTAGGTTATGGTTTTCTTATGTCTAGCTGCTTTCAGAATTTTCTCTTTCATATTAACTTTAGTGAAGTTAATTATGATGTGCCCAGGAGATGTCTTGTTCAGGTTGAGTCATGCTGGGGTTCTGAAACTGTCTGATATCTGAATTTCAGAATCTCTTGGCATGTCTGGAAAGTTCTCTTTCATAATTTCATGAAGAAGAGCCTCTGTGTTTTGTGAAGCAACTTTGTTGCCTTCGGGGATTCCTATAAGGCGAATATTAGTTTTCTTCGAATTATCCCAGAGCTCTCTGAGAGAGTGATCTGTTTTTGGTCTCCATTTCTCTTCATCTTTGAGTGCTTGGGTATGTTCAAAATTGTCTTCAGTGCCAGAGATCCTTTCTTCTGCCTGCTCCATTCTGTTACCGAGGGATTCTACCATATTTTTCAGATCTTTGAGGGCTGCAACCTCTTGCCTCAGTGTGTCACAATCTTCAGTCATTTTATCTTTGAAATCATTGATTCTTGAGACAGCTTTTGAATAATTTGAAATTCTAATTCCCTCCTTTCCTCCATTCTATTAATCTTATTTGCTATCCAGATTCTGAACTCAATTTCTGACATCTTAGCCATCTGTTTATAGATGGGATCTTCAATTACATCTGCCCCATCCTTCCTGGGGGAAGTTGATCTACTCTGCTTATTCAGAGTAGAGAGTAGAGTTTTTCCGCTGATTCCACCCTGT
This sequence comes from Otolemur garnettii, assembly GCF_000181295.1. NCBI lineage: Eukaryota > Metazoa > Chordata > Mammalia > Primates > Galagidae > Otolemur > Otolemur garnettii. Next base: position 27,757,873 of record NW_003852412.1, read on the forward strand.
GCTGAATTTGCTCGTTTGAAGACTGTCCCAAAACCTTTCCGCCAATGGCTGTCACCAGGGAAGAGGCCAGCTTCCTGGGGTTGCCCAGAGAGATAGGGCATATTTGTGCAGAAAAGACTCAAGAGTATGAGCCTTAGTGTTCTAGCTGCTGCAGCTGCTGCTCTTCGCCTCGAGGTACTAACACTCCAGTGTGGTTCCCTCTTAACTGACCATCCTCTTGCAGTTCTCGGCCGCTGGGCCTTTGGTACTGGGCTTGGCTCAATCAGTCCTCGGGGCAGCCCATGAGGGTGCCCGCAGTAGCACTGAGTGCCAGCAGCTGTGCAGGGAACATGGGGCTGGATCAGTCCTGGGGCAGCCTGTGAGGGAGCCCGCCACAGCACAGAGTGCCAGCAGCCTCCGTGTGGGGAATGCGGCAGCTGGATGAGTCCTGGGGGGTGGCCCGCTTCAGCGCGGAGCGCCAGCAGCTGTGGCACAGGAACTGGAGGCTCAAGCAGTTCCCCAGCTGCAGGGCTGGGACAGGGTGCTTTTTCCTGCAGGGTTGGGGGGACACTGCTCCTGGGCCTCCTCTCACTGTCTCTGCAGGCAAGGGGGAAAGGTTGGACTGGAAATTCAAAATGGCAGTGAAAAGTTAGCTCGATTTTTCTGCCTGGTGAGAGGGTATTCGGAGTCTCAGCAGGGTCCCTCTAGGGGAGTAGACCCCACTTCCTGTATCTCTCACACGTGGTGTGAGATAATAGGTCCTCAGTTTACCTCCCTGTAGGAAACTTACAGGAGCAGATGAAAAGAAAACAAAGAGAAAAACACAACTTTCTTGGGGGAGGGGATGGACACCCTTCCTTTGGGATGTATTATGTACCTGTAGGTTGCTTTCTAGGAGGCGTAACTTGCCTCAGCAGATGTGTCCTGCAGATATCACTCTTCCCTCTCGGCTGGGCTCCTAGTCTTCAACTTTGTTCGGTATTTTTTGGACTTTATCCTTCCCTCTGGGTGAGAGCTTCTGTTGGAGGCTGGTCCATCTTTGTTGGGTATTTTCTGGACTTTATCCTTCCCTCTGGGTGAGAGCTTCTGTTGGAGGCTGGTACCTGTCAGTCATCTTGCCCCAGTATCGGCCTCCCAAGTTTCTAGTATCATAGCTGTAAGCTACTATGCCCAGCCTTAATTCTTACTTTAAGTCTTAATTTCATGTCTTTTGCTTTGCTCTTTTTTCCTGCTATTATCTATTTTTAATTAATTATCTTTATTTATATAATATTGCTAAAAGCTAAAAAATTCTAAAACAATGTACAGGTATAAATAAGTAAGCAAACAGATTAATAAACTACCAAGCTCTTCCATGATATTAACCATCTCAGTCACTTCTCTCAGCCTTCCCCTTCCCTACTCTATTTTTAAAAAATTTTTTTACACATATATGTGTTTATTAGGTTTCCACTTTTTGCCTTCACAAAATTAAAAAGGCTTAAAATTTAACAACAACAACAATGTTTAAGATAAGGACTAGAAACAAAAACCTTGTAAAGAATGAATGAAGATAAATACATTCAGAAAAGAAATCAGACGATTGCTGCAATGAAGTATTAGTAATAATAATAATAGTAATGCAAAGAAAGTAACATTCACATTGTCAAATAAGAGTATGTCTATTATAGAATACTTGGACTCTGAAGTTCAGTATGGAGTCATCAATTAACTTCTTATCCTACTCTATTTTTAATTTGTCATCATCCAGCCCCTGTATTTCACTTTTTTAGTAGCTAAGGTAAAAAATGTAGTTTTGAAGGATAATTTGGGGGTGAAAGACTCACAGAGACAGCAGATATAAGGGAGAGAAATGGGTAGAAAGGAAACATTTAAAAGGTGATATGATGGTGGTCTGGGAATACTCATTGCAATGTCTGACAACTACAAATCAATAACTCAAGTCGTTCTGAAATTACTTCCATTGCTGCCCTGGGTTCTTCTTTCTCTCAGCACTCTGGATTATAAATCATATGGGTCAGGTCTTTCTAAGCAGATTATATGGGCCTAGTAAAGAATAATTGTCAAAAAACATGACACTTAGTGGTAGCAGTGGGAGGAGTGCTCATAGCACACCTCGCTGGAGAACTGAGAAAGACAAAGATATTCTGAGAAAACTACACAAATAAAGGCCTGACGCCAAGAAGAAGGAACTAATTAAAAAATTCAAAAGTATGGAATAAAAGAGTCTTAAAGATGCTTGAGAGAACTGGCTTAAGTGGAGCAGAAAAAACTGCTGGGTCCTGCAGGAAACCAGCCAAGAGAGACAGTGTGGGGGAAGGAGCGCCGGAGGCTCCTGAGCAGGAGAGGACTTCACAAGAGCCAAACAGTAGCAAGACTGACTAGGGTGGTTACCATGCGGGGGAGAGAGGGAGGGTTTCCAAGAGAACTTCGGAGGGAGAATCAGCTGAGCGTGATAATAGAGCAAGACTAGAGGAAGCAGCAGCTCCACAGGGAAATTGTGATCAAGATTCTTCCAGGAGCTTTTAAGAACGCTGCTCCTGAAATAAAAGACTTGGGGGGGTGGGGACCAGGGAAGAGGAGAAGGGAGGACAGAGAGGACGTCACACTGGGTTCCGGCAGCACAGGTTATGAACAGTTGGACATACAATTTGGGCGTACAGGTAAGCAGCATTCCCCAGTCTTTTTGGCCCCAGGGACCAGTTTTCGGAAAGACAATTCTTCTATGGCCCGGGGCAGTGGGGTGGGGGGTGATTCCAGGGCGATGCTCTCCACCTCAGATCATCAGGCATTAGATTCTCTACCCAGTGCGCTGCTGGACCCCTTGCACTGCGGTCTGCAGTAGCGCCGCGCTCCTGTGGGAGTCCAGGGCCACGCGCGTCTCCCAGGACGCAGAGCCAGGCAGTGATGCCAGCTGCGCGGAGCGGCCGGGAACAGAGCACATCTCCTGTGCTCGCCTGCTGCATGCCTGGTTCCCAGCAGGCCACTCTGTCCACCACTGGGTCTCGGCCTGGGTCTTGGGGACCAGGCCAGGTAAGCAGAGGTGCAGAGCTAGAAATCTTTGGTATAGAGGTTACAGATTAAGTCTACAGTTACAGATTTTTTTCCCTGATTAAAAAAATCAAGGAAATGGATTTTTTTTTTGCTTTTTAAAAGTTTGTTTTTATCTCAACGTATAGAGATTTTAGATAATATAGATGAATATAAAAATGAAAATTACTATAATTCTACCACCCAGATATAAAATTACAAACCCTTCAGTATAGCCTTTCATTACTCCTTTTTCTGCATGTGCTATTCTCGTGCTCTACATAGAGTAGCATGGCGCAACCCAGTTCTATTCTTGTTCCCTACATAGAGTAGCATGGTGTAGCCCAGCCCTATTCTTGTGCTCTACATAGGGTAGTAAAGCACAGTCCAGCACTTCCCAGTTAAGTCCCACCCTGCAGTGACTGTTCCTCCTCTGGGAAACTGGAGTTCTCTTATCCAGCAAGTTTGGGGACTCTGCAGACTACGTCTCTCCCTTAGAGGATGACCTAGTCTATTTTGCACTGCTTTAACAGAATAACACAGACTAAGTAATTTACAAAGAAGAAAAATGTATTTTTTACAATTTCAGAGGCTGGAAATCCACGATCAAGGCACCAGTATCTGGTCAAGGTCTTCTTGCTGTGACCTCACATGGTGGAAGAGAAGGTCAAACCATTCCTGCAAGCCCTTTTCATTGTGACATGAACCCCATTGGACCTCACCTCAAAACACTGTTGCATTGGGGATAAAGTTTCCAACACATGAACTCTGGGGGACACACTCAGACCACAGCAGAGATGAACGTCATACCCTAGGCTACCATATCAGAGGCCCTGCAAAGTTAAACTATAAAAAAGAGAATTTACATAATGAATAACTGACAATTTTACTTATGCAGGGTGATGGTTTTTCATGCACACATATTAACATCAATCTGAACTGCTTTCCCTTTGAAAAGGTGGAGGTATAGTTGTCAAGAACCTGGGCTTAGGAATAGAGCAGGCCTGGTTTCAGATCCTGACCTCCCAGCTTTATCCTCCCAGAAAGTCGCTGCCTACACAGCACTTTGCTTTTTATAAGAGAAGCACAGACTTGAGTGCTCACCTTGCAGAACTGGGATGAGGTTTGAAAGAGATAATGTATCACATGGCAAGGTGTCTGCCACATGCCCACCACTCTAAGAACAGGACTGGCTTTGTTTATTTCATAATTACTGACCTATATTTTCCTTTTAACTATAAAAATCACAATTATTTCCCTATGCCATTAAATATTTTTCAAAATCTACTCCTTCAATGACTCCACAGTATTCATCATATGGCTATCCCATAATTGATTTGTCTAACTACACTGTAGATCATTTATTTCCATTTTTTTCTTTTAGTTAAGGATTTGATGGATGTTTTTACATATAAAACTTTGTCGAAATCCCTAATTAATTCCTTAGAGTTTATTCATAGGAATGGAATTTCTAGAAAAGGAGCAAAAAATATTTTTAAGTTTCTGTTACATATTAAACTGTCCTCCAAGTATGCATCAAATTGCATTTCTGCAATGGGTAAGTAGTCATCTCCATGTTCTAATATTTGTGTTATTATAATAGTGGAGACTGGGTACTAAATAGAAGCAGAAGGAAAGAAATGTGTTGTTGCATTTTCACTTGCTTTAGATACAGAAAGAAGAAAAAAGTTAAATACAAGAATTAGCTGTTTGAAAGACAAAGCCGTTTTCATGCTGCCTTCCTATGCTGCTAGCTGAGTTGAACTGAGAAGGCTTGGAGGTGGAAGTATTACACAGCTGTGCCCAAAAGGGAATAATTCCAATGATTGCAGGTGTAAGATAAAAGTAGGCAATAAAAATAGGTCAAAATGTCTGATAATGGACGAATATCCAGAATCTACAAAGAACTCAAACAAGTCAGCAAGAAACAAAAATATCCTCCCCCCAAATGGGCAAAAGACAAAAAAAGAGAAGATATATAAATGGTGAATAAACATGAAAAAGTGCTCAATGTTCCTAATCATAAGGGAAGTGTAAACTAAAATCCACAATGAGATACCTCCTTACCTTTGTCAGAATGGCCATTATTAATAAGTCAAAAAAACAATAGAATTTAGCACAGATGTGGAGAAAGTGAAGATTTATACACTGTTGGTGGGAATGTAAACTAGTACAACCTCTATGGAAAACAGTACAGTGATTCTTCAAAGAACTAAAAATAGACCTACCATCTCATCTAGCAATTTCATGACTGGTTATCTACCCAAAGGAAAAGAAGTCATTATACCAAAGAGACACCTAGACCGGAGTGTTTATCACAGCACAATTCACAATTGCAAAGATATGAAATCAACCTAAGTTATTATCAACTGATGAGTGATAAAGAAAATGCAGTGTACACATACACACACACCACGGAGGACTAATCAGCTGTAAAGAGGAATGAAATCATGTCTTCTGTAGCAACTTGGATGGAACTGAAGGCCATTATCCTGACCTAAGAGAATGATATAGCTTGTTTGCTTAACTTATGCTATAAGAGATCAGTTGTTTAATTTGTTATTTTTTAAATGATGAGCATTAAAGAGTTGACTATTTAATACCTAATGATATAAAGTATATTAATATTTATTTTCAAGATGACAAGGTATTGACAAGATTCCATTGCTAGGAATTGATCAGAGATATTGACAAAGTTTTATATCCAAGTGAAGTAATAATATATTGAGGTCCTTGAAGGGGTCTGAGAATCATTAATCTTGGATTCTTCATTGTCCATATGCCAAAAGGCACACAGTAGGTGAGCAGTATGCGGTTGTTGTGTCTGTGAAGACTCTGTGTACAAGGTTCTCATATCCTCTATTTATGGGTGGCATTCTTGTTCCTCAGGAGAGTGTAAAGTGAGTCAACTGAAATGGTGAAAAAGCTGACAGTGTATTTCCAAGATGAACCAGGAATGTCTGGGGATTAAGTGTATCTCCTTTAGCCATACATATTTTTATTTTCAGATATCAAGCAAAGGCATTTTTCAATGATATATTTAGCAAAGAATCAAATACTATTCCATATAATGCCACAAAATGTCATGAGATTATTCTGAAAGTACATTTTATACTTTAAATGGTTTTTTTTTTATTTTTAAATAGTGTTAATTAAATAATAAAAGTGAAAGACCCTATTCATAATTTTCAGCGACTTCTCTCTCCACTTGTACCTCAGGCTCTGAGTTCATTAAATGAATTATCCAGTTTTGCTGTCTGTTTGATAATTAGCCAAAGAACTGTCAAATCCCCATAGATCAAGAAGAAAGAGTTTTTAAAGTAGAACTAAATTTTAAAACTTCTCAGTTTTCCATTACATCATAAAAGTTATAAGCCAGTAGAATTATTATGAGGACTGTGCCTTAAATTCTTGAGCTTAAAAAAGAGAAATACTCTTTCCTTATCTGCCTATTATCTGCCTATTGTGAATAAGTTATACATTCTTTTCGTCTGATGCATTTGCATTCAGAGTTTCATAGAAACTTTAAAATGAGTCATAGAATTATAGATTGGGTGGTACTGGGAGACATTCACTCACCTGAGTAAAGTAGGGTAGAAAGGTGATATGCAAGAAATCCAGTGTAATGGTTGCTTAAAACAGGCCTTTAAGGAATCTGAAGCAGACTCATCCATACCATGCTGAAAAGTCCTAGGGAAACAAGTAATTATTTCAGAATATGCTAACATGAAAACCACTGAAATAACTATTTTTACTTAGTATTCAGTTAATGATTTTTATACAAAATGAGATCACGTTAGGGCATTGCACTCACTTCATCCTTTTGAGATTTATGTTAATAGGTGACTCAGGGGCCAGGTATGCAAGTCAGAACAGCCATGAAAAACCATGAGCTAAGACTTAGAATCTTTATGAACCTACAGGTAACAATATTTCCACTTGGGTAAAGTATAACAATACCATTATCATTTATTTTTTTGAAATATCACATTGTAAAATTCAGCAATGACAAATGCATATAGTATAGTAAATTCTACTTATATTCCCTGAAGTAGCATTTCAATATCCTATTGTATCCTCCTCAACTTGGATCCAATAAATGCTAGTATTTCATTACATTTTCTTCATAAATGCAAAAATGTTTGGCATGAAGGTACTTCTTTTTAATCCTTAAAAATTAAAATTGTTAACACTTAGCAATTAATGAGAAGCCAAAATTAACTTTGTATGCTCCAAGGGAATTAGAGAGGACACATGAAGATCAACTGAACTGTCTTTGTTGCCCCTGTGACAGGTGTTGTGTCTTTGATTTGACTCTATGACTGTTGGCATATATGAAAGTTACTGATTTGTGTACATTGATTTTGTAACCTGAGACTTTGCTGAATTTATTTATCAACTTCAAGAGTCCCTTTGGTTGAATCTTTGGGGTTTTCTAGACATAAGACCATATCATCAGCAAAGAGTGATAGTTTGATTCCTTCTTTCCCCATTTGGACCCCCTCGATTTCCTTCTCTTGCATGATTGCTCAGGAGATAACTTCCAGAACTATGTTGAATAAAAGCAGGAAAGCTTTCAGCTTTTCCCCATTCAATATTATGTTGGCTGTAAGTTTGTCATATATAATTTTGTCATTTATAATTTTGAGACGTCTCCTATCTATACCTGTTTTGTTGAGTGTCCTTATCATTAAGGGGTGCTGAATTTTGTCAAGTGCTTTTTCTCCATTGATTGAAAGGATCATATAGCCTTTGTTTTTACATCTATTTATGTGGTGACTGTAAAATATATGATTGTGATTTCAAAATTAGGACAATTTCATTAGAACATCTACAACTATTTTTGGGAAGTGACTGTCATATATTTCTAGGTTGGATCAAATTCAACTATACACCTTGACGTTGTAAAGGATTTGTTACACAAAACCTTTAGCAGATAATAAACATTGTATAATAACAGAAAGTTACATTTACCTTCATAGAGTTAAGAGTGATGACTGGGAGCATTTTAGAAATAGGATTTTTTGAAGTAGCACTATCTCTCTTTACATAAAGTACAGGAAAAATAGTGTCTTTTTATACTAAAAATATGTAGAATAGAATTTCATTTTGAAAACCCACCCCTGTCTTTCCACTTCACATCTTGCTTCTTGTATCCTCTCAGTTTGCAAATTGGACTCTTTTGTCCCCTGGGTGTCTTGCTGAGTGGAGCATTGCCTAATTAAATATATAATATTTGGAACTGACTTTTAATATAACACTTCTTCATTGAAAGCCATATTTTCCTCACTAAATTCCAAATCAGAATAAAAATTCCTTGAATAGTCTTCAGTGTCAGGCCATGTTATTTCCACCCCTTGGATTCCACTGTGTGAGCTAGAGAGGCAGGCAGAAACTAGTCCAGATACCTGAATATTTTTTTTCTGAGGAGTCTAGACTTTGTAGGTACCAGCAATAAGGAATCACCAAAGAGTTTAGAACATGGGAGGAATACTAGCAGCTTTGTATCTTAGAAAGATAACTTCAGCAGTAGTGAGAGAAGGTAGGAGGGGATGAAGGCAGAAGAGAGGAGCAATGAGAAGGAGGTTGCAGGAGAGCAGGCAGAAGAGGGTAAAAGTCGAGGTGGATAATAACTAAGTGGCAAATATAAAAATATATAATCTATATAAGATGTAATCTATATCAATAGATAAATATACATTGTATATTTTATATTATATATAATATAATATATATAAAGGTAAATTAATAAAACTAACAACAGTCATTTCCTGTTAGTGATGGCATGAAGGGGACTCCATTTTCCTCTTCACTTATATATGTAGTTAAGGAAGCAGGAGGAGCCCAGGGTGAATGGCCGGTGTTTTACTTGGTGTTCAACATCTGGAAGGGGCTTGCTGGCCTGTGAAGTACAGGTAAAGGCGAGCAGCCAACAGGAGTCTGGGCTGACTGATGGGGTACACACGTGAGCATCATAAAATGCTCCAAGATGTCCATGGGGGGGGGTCCTCAGCATTATGGTGAGGCCACAGGATGAATGAATTCACCCCTCAAGAGTATAAAGGAAAAAATGGTCAAGGACAAAACTCTGGAACACACCAACATTTAAAAAGAGGGGCAAGAAAAAGAAACACCTAAAAGAAACCAACAAGGAGAAATCAAAGAAGTAGGAGAAGAGAGAGGAAAAGGTGATGTGAGGGAACCCAGAGAAGAGAAAATGGCCAACTGGCCCCCAAGCTGCACAGAGGGTAAGAGGAAGAGAACCCATCCAGGGTCCACCTGCAGCACCTGACCCTCCAGATCCCTAAGTCTGACCCCTTGACTGAATCCAAACTTCCTTTGGTAGAATGATTCATTCTATAGAATTTTGATTCCATCAAAAGGATGTGGAAGGCCACACCAAAGGCCCCTGGTTCCCCACCTCTGCGGTATGTAGGCGTCCAGTTGAAGTGCAGTGAGTAAGCGCCGGGCGAGTGGAAATCTTGATTGCAAACTGTTTTAGGAGAGAAACACGATAGTAAAGGAGGAATACTTTTTAACACAGATGCTTAGGGTAAGGAGCTAGAAGATATAACAAATATTTAAAAGACCATGGAATAGGAGGGACATGTGATCCAGAGGTCAGGCGAAAATACTTGCTTTAGTTGGCAAAAGAGTCAGTCACAGTGCTCAGAGACCAAAGGATGGGGAGGTGAGCAGGGAATAAAATAGTTACTAAGGATGGAGGTCAGACGCTAAAGTGCACTCACAATGGGCTGGAGTTTTACAGAGAAGTGGAAGCTCAAGGCCATCTGCTAACAGTGTGACGGGTCAATGCCGGGGCTTGACCAGAGTGAAGAAGGATGGAAGAAGCAGCTGCCCGGAGATTGGACGAAAGTGTTATTGCCGCAAGGTGCAATAGGGTTAGGGGTAATACTGTCCACCCGCACACCGGGGTCTGGATGAAGAGGCCCAGAAAGGGGGTCAGGGAGAGGGACAAGGAGAGGAGGATGCTGGTGTAACGTGATGAGGACATGCACATTCTGAGAGAAAGGCAGGCTCAGAAGAGAAACAGCCCCGGGGAAGGATCAGGCGGGAGGGCTTGAGCCAGCAGGAGGGGCTGGAGGATGTGGGTGAAGACTGCAGTATCAGAGCTGGGGCCAACTGTTTAGCATGCTTCTCTGAGCATAACTGCATAATCCCCATTTGTGTAGTCACCTGGGGCCTCCTCTCTCCCAGAAAGGTTGTAACCCAGCCCTCTTTCCCCCACCCTCTCCTGTTCCCCCACCCTACGGGCTCTCTCAGCCTGTTCCCATGCTCCCCCAGAGTCAAAGCACAGAAAGTCCCAAGTTTCACAAAACCCCCAAGTTCTCAGTAGATAAACAATGGTGGAAAACTAACTGAGGCTTGTTCAGTAGATGAACAATGGTGGAAAACTCACCGAGGCTTGATTAATTACTGTTGTATAACCATAACCATTGTGATTTAAGATGTATCCATAGATCAATTATTGTTATGTAATCATAACCATTGTGATTTGAAACATATCCATTGACAACCAAGCTGTAACCCTGCCAATGGCAATGTTCCTGGTCCCCCCCCCCACCAAGCTGGCTTAAGCTAAGCAGAGAAAAAAGGGTATAAAAGACAAAAAACCCTGCACTTTGGGGTGGCTTGTCTCAGAACAATGGCCCCTGTGCAGGTACGAATAAATCACCAATTAATAGCATCAGAGTGGGTCCAAGTTTATTTTTTCGTGACCACAAGGTCATTTCAAAAGGACGTGGTGCTGGGAACAACTTCTCTGTGGTCCAGCAGCTGCACGGCCTCCTCGCCGTCTGCCTGTCTGAACCTCGCCCTTCACCTCGCCCCCTCTCTGCACAGCTATTCTGCCTCTTCCTCCAGTCCTCGTACATTTACTTTTTTAATCTGCTCCATACCCCAAGGTCAGATCACAGCTGACCACAGCCGCAGACGCTGCAGCACGTAGGACCTCCTAGGTTGTACCCGGGACATGCCATCTTTAGATGGGTGATGCTTTGCAACTCAGCATTAGTTTCTCATTTGTAGAATGAAGATTAAAATATCACTAATAAGCACCTCACAACGTCAGCCTGAGGATTACGTGAAATAATGGCTGTAAAGGACTTAGCCACGCGCCTCATACACGGAAAGAGTGCAACACACATGAGGCATCAGCATAAGAACAGTTCAAATAGTTCTTAAGAAGGTCTATGCTGATTTCATAACTGACATAAAATTCCTAGTCTTGATCCTCAAGACTAGAAAAAAATTATGGAGCATCTAACACTAATGGAATGGTTACTGGGTACCACTGGAAACACCGTATTCACCAGAACGTTTCTGCCAGTGCCTGCAGTCCTAGTCCACTGGCAGTTTCTCAGTCACTCTGGTTATAGTGAGGTTCTTTAGCTATGAGAGATGTTTATGGTCTCAAAGGGAGTGGGATCTGTGTAAGCATTTAATTCCACAGCAAGATCCCAAATTAGTGTCATTATTCTGGAGAGTCTAATGGGGTGAAAATTGGCCCACAGGCCTCAACGGGAGAATGAAATGATGAGTTCGTTATTAGATAACCTCTAATGATGTTTGGTATACAGTTATCTAGTGGAGAGTAAAATGCAATCCTATGGGCCACAGAGTAGTATTTTCCCCCAGACATAAAAGAATTTGCTATATTAAGTGAATTTAAATACTCCTTATAAAATAAATAATTGTCCATGTGTTGAAGCAGAATGTATTTCTTCATGTTCCCAAATTAGCGGACTGTAAAGATGGCTTTGCTTAAGGGGAAAAGATGAATCTGGGAACCTTTCTTGCCTTTGCCCTTTCATCACCCAGCCCCCACCCTTTCCCCGCTTGGGCATCACACCACCCCAGGCTGAGCGTGCCAGTGCTCTGTCCCACCTCTTTCTCTCCCAGCTCTCTCATCTACACTCATGTTGCCCTCTTTCCTTTTTTCTTTAACAAAATTGGTTGGCTACAGCTGGCTCCTTCTGTAGCCAGCTACTGGAATGAAATAGACCCAGTGCACATCGAAAGTGAAAACAATTGATAACATGAAAAGAATTAGCTGGGTTTCATGCTTCTCTTGTGCACCCAGCTTTTGGTTACCCTCCCAGGAGAACTGGGTCTTTTGATGAGATGGTAATGGGTAACCTCCATGATGGAAGTACAGTATCCCCAGGATGTACGCTGCGTGGGGGTGAAGGGGTCAGATGACTTCTTGGGTCATCTGTGCCCACAAAGGTGCCCAGGAAGTGAGAAGTACTCACTAAACAGAAATACCAAGAGATCTTGAAAAAGTAGTATTAGTCTGAAACTCAACTATTGCACTGGAAAACTTGGAATAACTGAGGATGTGTTTAGCCTTTCTAAAATCACAGACAACTAACTATGGAAATAACAAAACTGAAGATGTTAAGCAGAATTCTAAGTCACTGCTTCACTTTCAAAAACAAGCACTAACCCTGAGGCTTTAGGCTGTTGCCTAAATGTCATTGAGAGAGATCAGGGTAAGACTTTGGGAGTAAAATATGGCTCCTCACAATTCATTTTTAAATCTAATACGGTCCAACCCAACAGGCAGGGCAACAGGCAGGGAGACAGCATTGGCCTCATGCTTGAGTCTCTTCGAGGAAATTTCACTTTTCTTTAAGGGTTTTCTCTGCCAGTGGGCCCTCTCCTGCCTGGGGCTCTGGTTTTCTGAGAGTCATAGGGATGTGCGACCCCATCCCTCCTGCCCCCAGTACTTGGAGGTGGTTGCAGGGAGCACGGCCCTTTGATGCTCACTGGGTACCTCCCAGCCTGATGGAGCAGAGCACCTGACATTTTTCCTGCCCCCTTGCTTGGGTTTCTCATGATGAAAGTAACTCTTTCATTACAAAATGATGATTTAAAGTTAGAAAATGACCAGCACAATGCATGGCCCATAGTAGGTACATAGTAAATACATTTAAAAAAAAGAAAAGAAAAGAAATTGCAGCACCTATGGCTCAATTGGTAGGATGCCGGCCCCATATCCCTGACTGTAGTGGGTTTGAACCCGGCCCTGGCCAAACTGCAACAAACAAATAACCAGCCGTTGTGGTGGGCACCATCGGGAGGCCAAGAGAATTGCCTAAGCCCAAGAGTTGGAGGTTGCTGTGAGCTGTGACGATGCCACGGCACTCCACCAAGGGCAATAAAGTGAGACTCTGTCTCTAAAAAAGAAAAGAAAAGAAGGCAGGAAGGAGAAAGGGAAGGAAGAAGGAGGGAGTGAAGGGGGAAAGGAGGGAAGGAGGAAGGGAGGGGAGGAGGGGAGGTAGGAGGGAGAGAAGGAGAGAATGAATGATGGAGGGAAGGAGGGAAGGAAGGGAGGAGGGAAGGACTATATTATGAGAAATTGCTTAGCTGACAGGACCATCTGTGAAGGGCAGTCGTGGGTGGTACACAGCCAAAGGGCAGGATGAGAAAGGACTCATGGTGGACAAAGAGAGCAAGTCTAGACTCCAGGGAGCAGTAGGAGCCGGGCAGAGTCGGGCACAGGCTTCTCCAAAGTCAATGGCTGGCTGGCTCTTTTCTAGTATTTCCCCTTAGTAGGACCACACATAAAGCTGTTTAATTTTGTACTTTTTTAAAAAGAGATTTTCCCTTAAAAATAATGTTCAGAGGAAGGTGGCCAAAGGGAATAATTGGATCTAAACACAATGGCTGAGACAAGAAATTTCACTTTCTGGATCATTTTGTATTCTGCAAGATAGTGTTGTTTTTGTTTGTTGTTTTTTTACATCTTAAATATTTTCATTTTACTTTCATTCCATCTTATATACATTTTTTATGGTCTATATAACTCATATACCACAAAATTTACCCACTGAAAGTACACTAATTAAGTGGTTTCCACTATCTTCTCAGAGCTGTGTGACCCTAGTCACGATCTAGTATCTTATCCTCCAGGGCAACAAGTTCCCATCCCAGTCTGGCCTGGTTCCTCGCTCCTCAGCGTCGGAAACCACTGATCTACTCTGTGTCTCTAGGGATTTGCCTGTTTCAGACATCTCTTATAAATGGAATCAAACCATATGTGGTCTCTCATATATGTCTTTTTCACTCAGCGCAATGTTTGGGAGGCTTATCCTTGTCGTAGAGTGAGTCGTTACATGCACAGCTGCTGAGTAATACTCCACAGTATGAATAGGATAACTTTTCCTTTCTCTGCCTCCCCGCCGCCCCCGGGGATGGGCACTCCCTGCACTTGTGGAAGCTGCTGTGAACACTCCCACACAGCTCTTGGTGGGGACCTCTGTCTCCATGCTGGGTCATGTGACTGCATACTCATCATTTTACAGACGTCTACTCTGTGCTGAACACTGTGAGGAGCTAACTGTTCCCAGACTGTGCCAGCCGTTCTTGAGGTATCATTATTTTAGTCCAATGTATTCTATTTTGTGAGGGACAAATAGTTTAAAAAGCAAACAACAGCAATAGAAAAGGATTAAGATCATAACCTCAAAAGACTTAACAGCTGGAAACAGCACCGTAGACCCGGCATTGGAATATCTTGGAACTCTGATTCAGAAGCCTCATGAGTGCTACCAAGTGACCCCTAAAATGAATCTTCTGTTCTTGGGCTTAGTGATCAGCATTCTGGCCTATTTCTGAAGAACTCTGCCTTTGCCTGGCACGTTGGCATTAGTACTGAAATCGTCTTCTTTCTTCCTGTTACATGTTGGGGACAGTCAACTTTTACAAAGTTTCGATTTTTAGGACTTTGATATAATACGTCAAAAAATTTAGCTAAATATAAATTTATAATGTAATTTTAACATTAAAAATTTTATCAGATTTTCATGAATTGCTTGTGGGCAGGTATTACAATATGCTTACTGTTGGATCCCTTGTGCTTTGTCTCAGGGACAGTAAGACAACTATATTTTGGGTTTTTTATAATATGTTTTGTTTTGTATTGTTTTTGAAACAGAGTCTCACTATGTCACCCTGGGTAGAGTGTTGTAGCATCACAGCTCACAGCAACCTCAAACTCCTGGGCTTAAGTGATTCTCTTGCCTCAGCCTCCCAAGTAGCTGGGACCAGGTATCCTCAAACTACAGTCCGCAGGCCACATGCGGACATTTATCCAGCCTGCCAAGTGTTTTTGCCCCCACTGCCTGTCCTGCTTAGCAGCCAACTCGTCCCAAGGTCTGTAGTCCAGCCCTCCAACAGTTTGAGGGACAGTGAATTGGCACCCTGTTAAAAAAGTTTGAGAACCCCTGAGCTGGGACTATAGGCACCTGCCACAGCGCCCGGCTATTTTTTGGTTGCTGTTGTCATTGTTGTTTAGCTGGCCCCGGCCAGGCTCAAACCTGCCAGCCTGGTCTATGTGGCCGGTGCCCTACTCACTGAGGTATGGTCGCCAAGCTGACAACCATATTTGTTGAACTGAAACTAAATTGCTTTTACCCAAGCAATTTGAAGATTGCTAAGATTCTAGCAGTTCATTTTTAATTTGCTGTACATAAACTAAAACTAATAGTGTTTGTACACAAAGTGTAACATACGAGACCTCTGTGTGGATTTGTGTGTGAAAATGCAGGTGTGATATGTTTCTAAATGTGCAGTTCAACTGCCGTTATGAAAGGACTACAAGCAGGAGGCATTTTGGAAAACACGTGGTGAATATTTTATGTTTCAGCAGGTCCCTTTCCCTGGGGAATAAGCCTAAAGCACTCCTTTCATAACATTCTAGCAGAAATCTACAAAGGCAAGTGAAAAAAGAACACACTTTTTTGCAAACAGGTTTCATTCTTCTTGAAAAGACTTTAAAATCATCTGTTCCTGCCCTGGGATTTAGTGGTCCTATGCTAAGCTTAGAAAGGAAAATACATAGAGTTTGTCGTCAGAACTACTTGAAATAAAGCCAGTCACCTTTTGAAAGAGCGTACTGCTTATAGTTCAAGCAGCTAAGGTGCCAGCCACATACACTGGAGCTGGCAGGTTTGAATCCAGCCTGGGCCCACCAAATGACAATGACAACTATAACCAAAAAAAAAAAAGAATAGCCAGGTGTTGTGGGGGCACCTGCAGCCCCAGCTTCTTGGGAGGTTGAGGCAAGAGGATCAGTTAAGCCCAGGAGTTTGAGGTTGCTGTGAGCTGTGATACTACAGCACTCTACCGAGGGCGACAACTTAAGACTGTGTCTCAAAAATAAATAAATAGGCACATCACAGAGAGTGACAAATGTCAGGTACAAGTTATAAAATTGAGTAGTAGCAATGTCTGATTGTTACTTTTCATTAATTCTTCAATGTATAGCGGTTAATTTTTTAATGTGAGACAGAGAAACAGTTTTTCTACAATGCTCTACAATGCATACTATGACCACTTCACAGCCTGGCTATAAAAAGAAGTATGGGAAGTCAGCTGTATTCTTGCAGCCCATCTATTCCTCCCCAGTTGGTGAAAACACGCTGCCCCGTGGAAAAAATATATTTCAAAGACTAGATTTATAGTCTAGGGGAAAAAAGCATAAAATTTAAATCAACATGAATTGATAAAATGTGTTAATTGATCAAATGTTTGAACTGAGAAATATTAAGAAAGAATTAAAGTATGCCTAGACTTTTGTTTATGCTTCAAAGCAACACAGCTATCTATGTTTCATAGTAAGAAAAACCAGAGGCAGTGCTTGGTATAAAATGTTCTGTAATCCTGGTTAAAATTAGCAATTTAAATTTGCCAAATGAGGTTACAGTGCAATGTCTAATGCACAAATCACAGAGATTTGGGCACTTGCATAGTTGTTAAAATTGTATCAAAAGGCCATAGGTTAACAATAACGAATGTATGCTACATTGTTATTATTAAAATATGCAATCTTTGATAATAATTTATTTGTTTTACAAATGCATTGGGGGGGTTAAAATTTTTCAATTCATCTGTGACAAAGCATGAAATTCAATATTGCTCACCATGACCAATCCATGAAATTTGTCAACTTTGTTCCTGATTTTCACAGGGCCTTCTTCTTAGATGAAATGACCCATTGAACTGAAAGCATAGCAATTTTTTCATCTATGGCAAATCAGTTTAGTTTCCTAGGATTTATTACAGGCTTCAGACTTGAGCTTTTTATGATTATGAACTATTATGTATATAATCTCAACCTTATGGCAGTTTAGCTCACTGTTTTTTCCTCTTTCCAAAAAAAAAAAAAAATACTCCATTGCTAAAAGTAATTTTCAACTTGGGTTGATAGAAGGAACAATCTGTAGACAATGAGTTTATTGAAAGTTAGAGTAGGTGAAAATTATAGGAAAATTGAAATCAAGACTATTAATAACTCTTAGGATATCTAATACAAAAGTCTTAAATTCATTGAAAATCAAGATTTGTATATCCCTTTTAACTAGAATGTTAAAAAATGGAACACTTTACCTGATTTGTTCTAAGAAATAGAAATATTACGTGAATTTGTTTACCACACAAGAAGCAAATAATATACAATTATTTAGTCTTTCAAGACAAAATATGACAATTTTAGATGATTTAAATAAAAGCATTAATGTTTTATTATAAGATCTATTTCAACTTCTTCTATGTCATTACAAATTTGAATCAAGTTACCCAAAACTGAAAAGTAGTTCAAAATTACTAGATTTCTCTAAATCTTTTTTTGCGGAGCTAAGTAAAACATTTCAACTTTTTTGATGTAATTAATTGTTTTTATTTCCATTTGACACAACCAGCTAAGGCAATGAAGCCTGATGTGAAAAATGCAAATCTGTGGCAGATTAACTGAAAGTGTGGGACTGTTAGGTTTCCTCCAGCCTTGGGCATATAGTAGAATGATTTTTTAACATTTATTTTTATTAGAGTATAAATCACTTTATATAAAATTAGAAACTAAAATGTATTTTTAGAATAAAGAAAAAGCAGCTAGATATATTCATTTTCAGAGAGTACGAAATAGTGACTGAGGTAACCAACCCATTAACAACAGAGGGCGCCATAAATTATATACATAGTAAGAGATGTTACCTGTGTCACTTTGTGACGCTGAACTGCAGGTACCTTTACTGGTCAAATACATCTAGATATGTCACTCACACCCATTTTACCTAGAATTCATAT
This sequence comes from Otolemur garnettii, assembly GCF_000181295.1. Taxonomy (NCBI): domain Eukaryota; kingdom Metazoa; phylum Chordata; class Mammalia; order Primates; family Galagidae; genus Otolemur; species Otolemur garnettii. The sequence continues at coordinate 27,775,993 of NW_003852412.1, forward strand.
ACTTTTGGGGAATGATCAATTTTACTTCTAACAAAATTGTTAAAAAGTACATAACACTTTTTTGGCGCTTCCAGTATACTTTGCATTTAAATGACTCAAATAGTGAAGCTCAAAATGTCCCTGACTGTATTGAAACTTTATCAATTGAATGGGATTGACCAATAGGGATATAACACATTTGGGGTTAAATTGCTTTGAGAAACCACTATTGATCGGTGTTAACTTTATAAAATAGCCCAGTTCACAATACTATATCTTACTTGCTAACTTACACAATTCAATAAGTGTTATAAAAAGAACATTGTTAAACCACATTATTTTATATATCATGATAGTTAAAATTAAAATATATTTGATACTTACTTATATAAGTCTTTTAACGGTGAAGTCAAAATGACTAATGTGGTAAATAAGTTATTGCAATGGTTATGAATTTTTAAAATTTTATCATCTGTATACTCTTGAGGATTCAAAAGTTTCCGTACAGATGTACAAACTGACCATAACATGTTCTCAGTGCATATTAAAATTGCTGTGACATCAAGTCTAATGGAAAGAAAAAGGAAAAAAATCATATTAAACAAAATAACCTTTTCGCTTGGTATATACACTTTCATACATATCTCTTGTACTAAGCATATGTAAGAGAAGAAAGATTTGGTTAGACACCAAAGCTTCAGGGATCAAAAAGAGAAAGCATCAAAGACACATCTTGTGTCCTGCTGTTAGATGACTCACAGTACCATTATCTTTATGGATGGTGAGGTGTATAAGAGTGCTTTTTTTTAAAGTTTATTTTGCATTATCAGAATTCTGTTCAAGAAACTCAAGAGACCATCCTTGAAATTACATTGAGTATAAAAGAAGAAAGATGAAAAGAAAAATTTGCTATTATCCACATAAATATGATAGGTAGAAATTTGATAGCAAAACAGTTCTCTCACCCATGTGTATGCTGTCAAAGTTTACAAAGTTTACAAAGTGAATAACATGTTCTCTCAGCAAGAGGAAGCTGAGAAGAAATGGCAGCAGAAATGTCTAATATTATATAAAGTTGTGAAAAATATGCTGTCCCGTATCTTATTCATAGACTTATTTCTGTTTCCATCTTTCTTGAGTCTTAGTAAGGATCCAAAGATCTCTTTTAAGATATTTTGGTATATGACTAAATTGAACATACTTCAGTTAATTTCCCCTTTTTTTACCCTTTTAAATTCAGAGCTGAAGAAATAGAAGATGGAAAGTTTGAAGTGATAAGAAAAATAAGTTTAAGCATCTTTGAAAATGTTATTTTGGCCTCAAATTTATTATGTATATAACATATATAGAAATCATATCATAAATAACATACATAAGTTACATATACGATCTAGTTATATAATACTGAATGGCTAATGGAATACTAGAAGCATCAGTAACAGCCTTTAGGAAGGTTTAGTTGTACTCTGAGGACACTTTCTCTAATTGCTAAATAAACAGTTACTAGTCCAAGATACATGGACACACTCACATACACACACGTACCTAATCTGATTTCTAAAATAATGATGGTTTAGGAAAGACCATTCAAATAAAAATATTTATATATTTTACTTATAAAGACTAAAAACAATAATTCTAACATCGTATGGCATTTTTATGCAACCACCTAGAAAATAAACCAAAAGTTTCTATAGTACAGTTAATTAATTAAATATACTACCTATTTCATGAGCTAAAAATAAATCTGATTTCACAAATACCTCATAATGACTTGCCATCTCATAGTCAAAAGTGATTTATATTACATAAGAAAAAGAATGAAGGTATTCTTTGCTCTCTAAAGGAATTTTCCATCTATTCTTCAGAGCTCAATTTAATAAAAAAAAAAAAAAAAAGCTTGGTCAGTAATTCAAAACAGCCTGTGCAAAATGCCATATTTATGAAACACCGTAGCAGGACCTAAGTGCCCTTCAAATTGCAGCATACTTTACAAGAACATGATCAGGAAATGATTCCTCCTAACCAAAAAAAAAAAAAAAAAAAAGCCTTTGATGTCTATATGTTCCTCCTAAAATATATCTGAAAAAAAATTTTTTTATACCTGAAAGACATGTCTTAATCACATTAGATAGAATACTTATTTTTTTAAAAAAGACTTCCCTTCATACAGACCATTGTTGTCATGTCAGTACATTTGTATAAAATTCATTGCTTAGATAACGCACAGATTTACACTGTAATTGTAATTCAGTCTTTTATTTAATGCTCAGTGAGTGATTTTGCTCCTCACTTCCTGTAATTTCACATTTTGTTGAATTTATAGTAATACACAGTGAAAAGAAAAAAAAATAAAGGAAAGAATGAATTAGAATATATAAAGGAGAAAAATGATTAGATGAAACCATTTCCTTAATGAAGATAAACTTCTATATACAAAGCCTTAAAACAAGTAAAATCCCCTGGTTGCATAGACAAACTGTGCCATCATAGCACAGTTGCTTTTCTCTCCATTTTAGGGCCTTAATTTTCTCTCTTTATCTTATTAACCTTTGTGTGTATATGTCTAGGTTACAAGACATCTTGAACCATTTTTTTAGAGATAAGTTGTTTCTATATATACTTTTAAGAAGAAAAGAGAGGAAATTTATTTTGATTAAGGTTCCACATTTTCACCTCCAGAGAATTGAGTATGATATTCTTTCAGATGGTACAAACATGTGAAATACACAAGGAGTGATGTCATGAGATTCAGAATGATATACTGCTTTATGTCAAATGGCAAAAGGGTTTTCTTGAGCAACAGTCTTTTTCAGAGCTTAAATTACCTTATCTGTGGAGTTCTCTTATAACTGGGATGGGCCCGAGCATATCGGGAGGCCAGTAGACCCAAAGACTTCTCCAGCACTTCTGCTAGAATCTCTTGGGCTAACATACAGGGCAGAATGGTCCAGAGATCGTGACGAAGAGCCCAGCAGAAATAATGCCACATCTGGATTGAGAAGGAGCATCTTTCCCCCTGGCAAAACCAGCACACATTGAACAATAGAATTACATCTTCCAGAATGTTGATTTGCTTCCTATGAAACTAATTAGTTCAGGCTGGGAGGAAGTAGCTGGAGAGTTTGACACACTAGATGACCAAGACAGATTTTTGACAAGATGGAAAACCTTCTTATTGACAAAGGAACATATGTTTTATTTCAATTAGGAGAGATGATGTTCGAATGCAAATCCAGACCACAGTCATTTAACCTAGTGTAGCCTTTATTTACCTACTCCTAGCCTAGGTCTTAAAATTTACTTGTAAACAATCAGTTTTGTAGTTGCCAAACAAGTCATACTAACTGGTTTAGGGTAGTGGACTGGTTGTTCTAAAACTAAATTATTTAAATTGTTTTAGTAGATACACTTTTCCCATCTATTATCATCATTGAGGTATTTTTATAAGTGCTTCATATTTCACATTATAATGAAATGACAGGAGCAAAAATAAAATAAATTTGCATACTATATTCTTTTTTTTTTTTTTTGAGACAGTCCCACTCTGTTGCTCAGCCTAGAGTACCCCGATGTCAGCCTACCTCACTGCAACCTCAAACTCTTGGGTTCAAATGATTGTCCTGCCTCAGCCTCCTAAGTAGCTGGGACTGCAGATGCCTGCCTCAATGCCCAACTAGGTTTTCTATTTTTAATAGAGACAGGGTCTCACTCTTGTTAAGTCTGGTCTCTAACTCCTGAGCTCAAGCAGTCACCCACCTCAGCCTCCGAGAGCGCTAGGAACACAGGTGTGAGCCACCGGGCCCAGCTGCTTGCTATATTCTTAAGAACATTCTTGAAACCAAGGGACATTTGCATAACTATTGAAGATTACCACATAAGGCTATTTTGCCTATGGTGAAATCTGTTTAAAAACAGTACTAGCAACAGATACTACAATAGTCTGAGTTCATAAGATATCATAATGAAAAATGAACATATTATCACTTCTTAGTATTTTTATGGTGCCTCATACTTCCAAGAGGTCATATTCTCATTCAGTTCAACCCCTGTACAGCTCTCTTCTGTGCACCAAGTTTTCCCCAACTGCACAGGGAGACCTAACAATGGCCATGGCCAAGGGGAACAGGCAGAAAGGAGAAGGTAGCCTCAAGTGATTTATAAGCATTAATTAGGTGACATGCTATCCAGGAGTTATGAGTTTGCCCTCATTTTCTTCAAACTAGATCAAAAGATTATTTGAAATAGGAAGAATAGAATGCACTTATCAAGCATTATCCCAATTATGCTTATATATCAAAAGTTAAAGTAGTAAGATTTCATATGTCTAAGTAATTCTCTTTGACTTAAAATTTGTGCTTTGCTCACTACTTATATTTCTCAAATAAACGTCATCTAAAAAAATTGCTGTTATTTTGTACTCAGTGTTGATAGTTCCTTATGAAGATACTATTAGAATTATCTTTACACATTATTCTTCTGATGGTTTCTTTGATTACTAAAATCTTTTGCAGTTGATGTAATAATAATAATTTATAGTTTTTATATTGACTTTCAAGTAGAATTTATAAATGAGTAGAATTGTTGTTCCTTGGGTAGGAAACACAGTCACATTCCAGTGTGAACATCAGAGTCAAGTTCACACTGGAGAAGACTTTGGCCACTGGCTTCTGACTTCTAGTTAGCTGTGTATCTAAACTGCTTGAAAAAAGGAAATAGCAAAGTTAATGCTGAAGAAGCAAAATTATAGTTCCTTATGTTTCCTTTGTTTCATGTTATTATAAATACTTCTTAACCTGTGAAAGGAGTTTTAAAGCTTCATTCTCTCATGCTTTTTATGGTGCATGTTAACTAAAGCAAAACTGACCCAAGCTGATATAGTGACTAGTATGAATGATTTACACTGTAAGTTTCCCCATGGCAATGGATGGGAGCTTATCATTATGTGATTAACATGAATGCTCATATTTTCCAAAATGTGAAAAATTAATTTCCTTAGTGGCTACTTTTCACCAATAAATGAGAAAATTTAGGCAGACAGATTTTTTTCTCTTTAAAGTAGAAAACCTACTTTTTAAGACTTTTTAAAATCCAAGTTTCATGTTTACTTAAAAATATTCCAAACTGGTCTTTCAAAAATAATTTTTTAAAAAATTCATACAACTTCAACGTACGCAAGGGTTTTCGTTAAACTAAAAGCGATTGGTTCATTCTTCTGACCTGTTTCCCTATTGTCATCTCAAAAGTATTCTGCTGTAAACATCTGTTATTTCTACAGACCCAGTATCATGCAAACAGATGTGAGCGTTTATTTAGATTATATATCAGAAAACAAGCAGCTGGGCTTTATTATAGAAGCCGCTCAATATTATCTTTGAACAGACAATTCTTTATTCTTTGACTATTGGAAAATACAAGTTTCTAAAATTGAACAGATGTCAACTCTACTAAAAGCTTAATTTTAAACATGTAATCTGAACACCCACTGTGCCATCTGACCAGCACCTCGTCGGAGAGATACAGAACTCTTTGACTCTCAGCCTGACAGCTTAGAAAATGGAAATAATGTATCTAGGGCTCACTTGCTATCACAAAACATGAACAAATATTGTTCTATACCTTGTAAATCCTTTTACCATTTCTTCACTATGCTCTGTGCATGGCAAGAGGCCACCCTGAGATCTCTATCCTACCCTGCACCTCTAGTCAGGCAGATATCATCTCCTTTCTTCTCAAAACAGGCCTGCCAGAAACACACTGGTTCTGTTTCACACGTTAGTTGGAATAATGGGGAGAGGAGGAGAGAAGCATGCAGTGAGATAAAACCATGCCAGGAATTTCAGTTGTCAAACAGTTTTAAATATTTGCTATTTTTAGAAGGTTCTTATTTTTGGTAAATATGAAAGTGGTTTCACTTCATTTTTCTGAGCATAAATAACAACCAGTAACTCTGCAATTAAATTGTTAAGTACTGACCATGTAAGTCTGTGGAAGCTTCAGGCTTGGGTAATCACTGGGTAACTATCTGCTAATTCTGTCTTTGAAGCTAAAGCCTTGTCATAAGATCTAAGAGCTGCATATTACATGGTAATTTGGTGTTTCTTTTTTAATACTTGGTAACTTCAATAGCAGGTTCTCAGTGCATCCATTGATTATGCATACTACACAACTGTTCTAGCTCCCAATTTGCATAGGAGGAAACGTAATACCCCGTGTTGAACACAGAGTGAAATCATACCTGTTCTGCCCTGAAAACATCATGCAAAATTGCTCACTGGCAAATTGAAACAGTAGAAACATGAGACGGATTCTTTTTCAAACTCTCTGTTTACCTCAAGGCAAATAAGGAAGCACAGTGATGCCTCTGGAGAGAGGAAGACCTGCACTTCCATTCTTATCTCAGCCCACCAGCTGCTCCCGACCACTTTCTCTTTCCCATTCTGCTGATTCTGCTGGCTGCTCACACTGCTGTTTGCAGTACGTCAGGTTTGGAAAACCCTACATGGATGTTCTTGCAAAAAAAAAAAAAACTATCTGGGAAGGGCCTCTAAAGGCGAGATGAAATGGCCTTAGCAAAAGTGGAAAGTCCTTGAAAAAAGAGCTTCTTATTAGCTGAAGGTCTGTGTTGAGGCAATGTTTATTATAATACCTCAGGCATCAATGGGACCACAGGAACCTCAAGTGCCAGGAGGGTGACAAGAGTGACTGTATTGAACAGAACTCCACTCTGCTTTTCTTGATGCACTACAGTGATTAGAACCATCAAGAAATGAAAGTCATAGAATTCAGTCCAGAGGAAAGGGTGAAATCAAAAGCTAATGGAGCTGGGCATGGGTGTGGAACTTTTTTAAAACCCTGATTACCTTTTATTAAGATATTATAAATGTTTCACCCTGCCCTGGAATCAACTTCAAGGAATTTCTAATGCTGTGGTCTGCGTATAATCAATGAGATTTAAGGGAAGGGAAACGAATGAAGCCTGATGATGAATATTTTAATTGATCTAGGGTTCTAAGGATTGTACTGGCAATCATTAGACTTTAATTTGCTAGAAATTTGGGATTTCAAAACATGGGCTAAATGAAAATAGGTTAGCTATAAATGATCAGATGTGTCTTAAAGTATATTCATAAGAACACACAATGAGAAAGAAAAAATAAGTTTAAAGCATAAAGCTGCTTAGAAAGAAAGTATTTATCAAACACAGATGGAAATACATAACAAGAAAAAAAATTCACGAATACCCATAACTTGGTCCCTTTGGGGAAAAAAAATGACACGGTTGCAGCATTTTGGCACTGGTATGTCTTAGAGTTTTCATTGTATCCCATTATATTCCAGTTTATTTAGCCCTGCAACATTGCAGCTCAAATTAAGTTATTTTTACTTTTAAGCAGAAGGAGAGTTCTGATGTCTAATTTATTTCAGGTTTTTAAAAACAGTGTTTTTCCTAAGTAGGAATTCAATATTTAAAAAATATTATCCTAACAGCCTTCGTGTGTTAGTAATGCCAAGCTCATGTTTCTAATTAGCCAGAAAGCAGGTAGGCAGTAAAACATATTTGTGTAAAAAGGAGGGATAGTAAACTTAACTTCACACCTCATAAAAAGCTTTGTAGTCGTCCCAGTGGTGGCTCTCAGCATCCTGTAAAATGCTTGTAGCACAAACTCTGACGCAGTAGTCCGTAACCTGAAACTGCAGAGTGCTGATGAGTTCCTGATACCGTTGGACAGGCACCAGGAATATGGATCTGTTCAGAGAGAATGATCAAAGAGCCAGAGATTTAAGGCCTGTGCAGTAGGAGGTAACAATCTCCAGTACTACAAATGGTTTTGATTATTATATATCAATCATTCATTTCCTCTTAATGCTGAAGTCTGCATCCACGTTCACTTTCCAAAAAGAAAAGAAAAAAAAAAGCTGATCTTTGTTTCGCAAGTCCTTTGAAAATTGTACATCTGCTGTTTTACAAATATGCACTTCAACTTCGACAAACTGCATTGTCAATACATCATTCAAAAATAAAAGTATTCTTTGTAAGCCTATCATTAGAGATCAGTGTATTATTTAGGGATTAGGTTATCGTTATTATCAGAGAACAACATGCACTTGTCAGAACCAACTTTTGTAAATGTCCCACAAACACAGTCTTTTTATTTTTTAAAAATTGTAATTCGGTAGATGTCAATTATCTCACAAACTGTTTTAAAATATTCTATAGAAACAAAATGATTTCTGGCACAGTTTATAAATTCAAGTATGAATCACAACATCTGACTACTTGTGAGAATTAAAGAAATATCATATTTATAGCCTCCTCAGCCAAATTTATTTTACTACCTTTATCTTTAGCTGTTAATATTATACTGCCTTCTTTTATAACTAAGGCATTGCTAGAGCTGAAAAAAGAACAGAGAAGAGATTCTTGGGGTCACCTTGGACTGCCAAGTGCATGTGCTCCCTTTGCAAGGAGGGTACAAACATCACCACTATCTAATTCCAGAATACTTGGTATTCTGGAAGGGCAACAGGAAAGACCATGTGCTAATTAATACCTGTGCAATTTTTATTTCTATGCAGAAAACATATTGTCTTTTTAGGCAACAAATATGTGAGAAATAAGACTCTTGGATGCACCATGTAAGACTATGTATAAAAAAAAAATTCCCAGATGCTTCTTCTCCTAATATTACAGATAGTTTATTACTAAACGGCTGTCCTGAAATATAGTTACATTTACATTGTCAGCTCCTAACAGCCTGTTAGCTTATGAGCAAAAGAGAAAGGTGACTATTTCACAAATGTGTGTACATGAGACAAGTTTTTGATTTTCAGTGTGGTCAGTATAACGTGCCTTACAGAAGGGACGGTATATTGAGTCATGTCAGAGCAACAGGCAGAACTGCTGCTCCAGATCGGGGTCTGGAAAGGGCCAGGGCCTGGCGAGTGCCTTTCCGACCACCCATGCACAGATCTCCTTTAAAATGTTCCAGGCTCCACCTTTTTGACATTTCCTAGTCAAGACAAATGAAAATAATTCGCCATGTAAATTAAGATTTTCTCTTTCTCAAATCTTATCAAAACATAACTCCTGTGATATCCAAATATTACATGCCTTTTTAAGCATGGCCCTCAACGTGATTTAAACAACACTCACTTTTTAGTAGCTTCTTTCATCGAATTATCATAGTGCGTGAAATGCTGGAAGACGAACACTGCTGAGGAGAGGAGCACGTGGAGGTTTCCCAGGGGGGCTTTGGAAGGAACCTCCTTGCCTCTGTCTCGCAGTCTCTCCAGGACAGCTGTTGCCACTTTACAATAAGCCTCCACAAAGTTTGCTCTAATTTCCTGAAAAGAATCATCTCTGCATGCCAGAGCCAGTGGAAGCATTGTGTCAAGTTTTTCCATGATGTCAGAACAAAACTAGGGAGAAATAAATGTGGCACTGAGTTATTTGTACTTTGACAGCACCATGTAATTTACGTACCGTGGAGCCAAATTCCTAAATAATGAATTTGGCATCAAACATAAATATAATGGCACAGCTTTATAATAATCAATTTCTCAGTTGTCGTAAGTTAAATATTTTATGTCAAATAAGGAAATACCAAAATGATGCTTCTCTACATATAACCTGCAAACTGTATGCTTACCAGACAGGCAGTATGAGAAACTCATGAGCCAGCTTTCCATGGCAGGTTCACATTGTTTTTTAATTTCTTCTAATTATCTTTTGCTACATTTCCACAACAGGCTTTTCAAATTAAACATCCCATGTAAATGTTAGTTTAATTTAAATAATCAAGAGGCATCAGAAACAATCTCCTGCAGCGTCTCCCTCCTGGTAAAGCGGCAGCACCTCGGAAGAAAGGCGTTTGGCTTTTCCTTACTGATCACACAGGCACCTACTCTTTCCTAACACAGTCGCAGGTATGGTGGCTGTGAAAGTGAAGGCTGGCTCCACCTCGCAGCAGCCACAAGGCAGTCCCTAGGGAGCGTTCTGGGGTTCAGGGCAATAGCCAGAGTAAGAGGCCAGCTTCAAGGATTCCCTGTTGAAAACCTCCCAGCCCCAGGTTGCTGGGCTCCTAAGCCAAGTATCCGTCCCTCCTGCCTATTTTCTCAGTGGGTTCTGTGACTTCCTAACACACGGAAGGATGTGGGACTGATGCTGAGGAAAGGGAATGTTCATTAAGGCATAAATATTTCAAAATTTCTCAAGCCAAAAGAAAGATACTCCTTTCACTCTCCTAAATTTCTCCTACACTCATGTAAAGGTAAAATCAAAACAGGCAGTTTTCCAGCGCTTTTCAGTTGCCTGTGAAGTCACAGAGTCCCTGGGTGCCTCGGATTCAGGAGGTCCGTGTCCTTCCCTATAGAATCATCCCCGGGTACCAGAGAAGACCCTGGTTTGGGGTCAAGTACCAAGTGCTTTCTGATGACTGCACCATTTTATTTAGTGCTTTCTCTTGCAGTGCCTGAGATTTTTTTTTAAATCCCATCATTCCAGCCAGCAGTGTGAAAGGATTTTATCTGACACTTGCCTTTGCGATTTTCTTTGGTTGTTCCTCCTCAGAAAACGAGTGGCCAGCTCGCCAAACTTCCTGGACGTTTACAGGATTCATGTTGTAGCTCACAGCTGAAGACCTTTCATTTTGTTCCTGTTGAAGAATTTTTGTGGAAAAATCTTCAATGGCCATTGTTATGCAGTGTGCCACGGGAAGAGACACTGCTTTAAATGCACTCCTCCAGCCAAAATTTAGTAATGTAGCCTGCAATATAAATTTATGTAAAGTCATATTAATCTCAACTGAGCAACAGATGTTTCTATTGTTATAGATATAAACTTATTACTTTCATTCAACACACAGAATATAGGTATTCTTTGATATAGTGTAAAAGCCACTCTTACAACCCGAAAAATATTACCCAGTGAATAAAGCAATATACAAAAACATGTGCATTCTTTATGCACCGTAATATGCTGACATTTCATTTTAATTCATCAGTGGATTTAATAAAAAAATTTTTCAAAATTTAATCTCTTAAATATAGTTCAATAAAGCCATCTTTACGAGAGCAGAAAACTATACTTACTATTTATCACATAAAGCAACCTTTAAATTCAATATATTTAATAAAGTCTAAATTAGATTTTTATAGTCTTTTTTATAGTTTGTTAACAAGTATTGCAACATAAGACAGCATTTAATATTCAATCTTTTCTTTTTTACTCTCAGAAATCCAGACAAGCCAAAAAATAGCAGTAAGAAACAAATTTCTCAGAGAACACACTGTTGTGCCCTTTCAAGAGTCTTACTTGCTTGGGGTTTTATTGAGTCTTTCTGCTGCCAAGTGGTGAGGAGAACTACTTTTGTTCCAAGAGTGAGGAATTTAAAAGGTCTGCATGGTTCTGGACTGGGGTAGAGGCTGATGTCTTCTTGTTTTCTTTTTTCTTGTGGTCCACGGCTCACGTGGCCATATTTTTAGGAATATGTATTTCCCCCGAACTCCCCAGCATTCTCTAAAGTACTAAAGACACCACGGGTCGTAGGCTGAACCTAGGCTTAGAATCAGATTGCCTTGTCTTAATGTAATCTTGTTCGCACCTACTGAACTTCAGAAAACCCAGGACTCTATATCCCTGACTGAATAACTGCTTTTTCTATATCTCGGGACTTTTTGTTAGAAAAAATAGTAGAGCTGAATTGGGCGATTTCTATGGTTCCTTTTGGTCTAAAATGACAGAGATTATGATCATTAACCTAATTTTATTAGATGTACACCCCACTCAGCATTAATTTACTACTTCTTACATACACTGTAAAAAGTAATAAAGGTGATTCACTTTCTAGAGCTAAAATTCTATGATTCTAGGACTCTATAATTAGAAAAAGTGGCTCTTGCTCTCATTATTCTCATAATTAAGTTGTAACTGAACTTGTCTTTCTGAAGTTTATTTGGACCTTTAGTATCATAGGGCCTGAAACACATATCTCTTATATTTGCATAAAAATTAATCAGTAATTTAATCTACTAAACTCATATAATCTTCATTCTTGTAAGTGAAACTTTAGAAGTGGCACACTTACAGCACTGTGCTGTACCAGTAATTCCCCAGGACACATTTATGATAAAAATGTAAAAGGGAAACTATCTCCATAAAAATTAAAATGAAAACAAAATCCTGATTTTCTTCCTGCCCACTCCCCATCAAGTCATGTGTATTCATTAAAATCATTCATTCACTCATTCATCAAGGGAATATGTTCTGGTGAAAATTGCCATTAATTGCCATGGCTATTGTGAAAAGAAATTTTTGTGTATGTGTGTAGTAACAGTTACCTTTCTCTGTAATGTGATTATAAAACATTGGCACATCTGAATTCTCTTTTCAAAATATTGAAAACAAGCACATTAATAGCTGCTCTTAAAAAATAAACTGGGCCAAGTGTGATGACTCATGCCCATAATCCCAGCACTTTGGGAGACCAAGGCAAGAGAATTGCTCGAGGCCAGAAGTTTGAGATAAGCCTGGGCAATGCAGCAAGACCCCAACTCTACAAAAGAATTTTAAAAATTAGCTGAGTGTAGCTGAGCGTAGTCCTAGCTACGTGAGGCTGAGGCAGGAGGATCCCTTTAGCTTGTGCTTGAGGTTGCAGTGAGCAATGTTTAGGCCACTGCACTCCAACCTGCGTGACAGAGCAAGACCCTGTCTTAAAACAATAACAAGAAAGAAAAAGAGAGAGAGAAAGAAAAAAAGAAAGAAAAGAAAACTGAAAACTTCACTTACCTCAAACCTCTTTGAAAGTCTGTTATTCTCATAAAATATAGTTTGCTTCTGCCTCTCTCATCTGATATTTGACATCACACATATTCCAGTTAGAATAGAGAATATTAAGCAGTTGATCCAAGAAAAGAGAGAGGAACTCAAGTAGTTTTCTATTCTGTGCACAAAATAATTACCTAATTTCTCAGTACTGATTTTTATTTTGGGGGGTATAACTTTGAATTATCCTGATTATTTCCCTTGCTTTCTAGGCTAAAACAATATGCTATTTTATCTTTTCAAATATTTACCTAGTATGTAAAAGTCAGGATCCATTCAGGAAACAGAAATCATTCGAGGTATTTCAAAAGGAAGAATTCTAATGTAGGGTGTTGGCTACCCTGGTGATGGAAGATTTGAGGAGTCAAATAAGGGATGTCAAGCAAGATAGACAGAGTGGGAAGCCACAACCAGCCCTTGGACTGGAGCTACCAAGGGACTGAGTGTGGGAGACTTGCTTCTGGGGCCACCAGGTGAAGATGAAGTCAAGCCAGACCTCCAGGGGACACTGGAGTTAGCAGGAGGGCCATGTGGTGGCCACAGAGCTTCACCGGGAGAACTCAAGAGTCACAACCACTACCTGAGATGCTCCCTGAAGCAAGAGAAGGGAAGAGACACCCTGGTTCCCTACAGCTCCCACGCTCCAGCCTTATATCAATACCTTTAATTGGCCAAACCTTCCCAGAACCCAAAAAGCAAGGGACCTAGAAGATGTAACTTCCTCTGACACAGGGCAGAGCAGAAGCCTGGCAGGGGATCTTGAGAGCAGCAGGCCAGGTTCGGCACACACCAGCAGGAGGCCAGTTCACAGTGTTCTTTCCTTTCCCCCTTTAGTCCCCATTTCTTTATCTTTCAGCCATTCCCTACAGCCTATGTTCTCAAAGCGAGAGCCCGAGTCAGGATGAGAACAAAGGTCTCTTGAATTCAACCTCCCATCTCCTATGGAACAGATTGTACAAGAGAACAGTGTTGAACTAAGTTGAATTTTCATCAAAAATTTGTTAAGTCAGTTTTCAGTCAGAATTTTTTTTCTAGTGGCAAAAGACAAACCTCAAAATATTTTGATTGATCATAATGGATTCACAGACACGTGGTGATGACGGTGCCACACAGGGTGGTCATAAAGTTCGTGTGCAATCTTAAATTACACATTATTTTAAATTGCACATGAACTTTATGGCCATGCTGTATATAAAATTTTTTACAACCACTCTTTTTTCCTCACTTACCTCTTTTACTGGTAACAATTGCTCTGGATAAATACGGGTTTCATTTGCTCTGGGTTTCTCTATTACTTCTCTATTGGATTTCTCTAAAATTCCTAAGCAAAAGAAAAGAAATGTACAAACATACATTGAAAAGAGAAACATTCCGAATGGGAGGGATTAATAGTTTCAGGTTAAAATTAATGATGTAGAAAAGCTCTATCCACAGTACCATGGACACGGCACCACATCAATAAGATGTAGGGCGAGGTCACCACTCCCAGAACAACAGAACCAAGATATAGACAGTCCTATTCCACACACAGCATGATGACACCTATATGCTAGTTATATTCATATTTAATGTACATGAATATATAATCTGTAAAATAAAGACCCAGTGGTCATTAATCCACTCTCATGAAGATAACGCAGAGTTAAGAGTAAGGAATAAATATTATTTTCTTTGTTCATTTAAAAAGCCATTCTAGGGTAATGCATTTAAAAATTGGTGGTGTTTCTTAGTACATTAACACTTCCTTTCTTGAAACAATGAAGAACATATAAATAAACATCACTTCGGGAGGCCAAGCCAGGGGAACTGTTTGAATCCAGGAGTTTTAGACCAGTCTGAGCAACATAGCAAAACCCCATTTCTACAAAAAAATTTTTTTTAATTAATTTTAATTAGCTAGGAGTGGGGGTGTGTGCCTGTAGTTCCAGTTACTTGGGAGACTGAGGCAGGAGAATCACTTGAGCCCAGGAGTGTGAGGTTGCTGTGAGCTATGATGATGCTACTGCACTCTAGCCCAGGCAACAGAGCAAGACCCTGTGTTAAAAACACAAATACAAGAAAAAAAGAAAATGTATACTCTTAAGCATATCAATGATTCATTTGAAAAACACAAATACTGGGACAGATATAAAATCATCCCTAGTTCCTAAAATAAAAATATTTCCTTAGCTTTTAGTTTTTACAATTAAGAAACACTTTTTTGGGCTCGGTGCCTGTAGCTCAGCAGCTAGGGTGCCAGCCACATACACCAGAGCTGGCAGGTTCAAACCCAACCTGGGCCTGCCAAACAACAACTACAACCAAAAAATAGCCCGGCTATTTGTGGTGGGTGCCTGTAGTCCCAGCTACTTGGGAAGCTGAGGCATGAGAATTGCTTGAACCCAAGAGTTTGAGGTTCAGCACTCTACCAAGGGCGACATAGTGAAACTCTGTCTCAAAAATAAACAAATAAACCATAAAAACCCTTCGTTTTGATGGGAAAAAATAGATCTTCAAAAATTCAATGAATAAATACTCCAGAAGGAAATCTTTTCTCTTTTCCATTAAGATTATATTATATTAATGATAGTTGGATTTAATATGAATAATTTAGCATTTACCTTTTTTTCCCTTAGACTTGGTATATAATGATGAATTATATATATATTTAATCCAATTTTTCTCTTTTCTCCAAAGTACCATGCATTTTAAGAATTAGTTATTCCTATGTTCTGGGCAAAGCAAATTTCAAAAGCAACATTTTTGTACAGAAAGTACACTAAAGGCCAATATTCCATTTGATAGGCAATAGCACCACCCTTTTATCAGAGGAAAATTTATCAGGGAAATTTTTATTAGAGTTTCATCTGAGGAAAAGTTTCCATCAATTCTAGTGTTTCTTACTCCTTTTTGGATTTGTGAACACTTCTGGGTACTTGATCCAACTGATGGAACCTTGCATACAAAAGTGCCCAGAAGGTGTGGTAGCCGTGAGTGCATCTCACACACGCACACATTAATGCATGCACACTTGGGCACACACACTCATGCACGTACATACAGACACTCATGCACCACACACAGGCACACACATGCACACACGGGCACACTCAGGCGCACACACTCATGCATGCACACATGGGCGCACACACACTCATGCACACACATGGCCACACAGGCACATACACTCACACACGCGCGCACACACAGGCACATACATGCACAGGCGCACACACACAAGTACACACACATGCACAAGTGTGCACGGGCACATGTGCTCACATACACATATGCACAGTTGGGGATTACCAGGCCCTCTTATAAAGCTCACTATGAACCCCATGGGCTCACAGACTGCACTTCAAGATTCTGTTCCATTTATAAAGACACATCACAACATAGAAAAGGTTTTAGATGCTGTATTATGCCATTTAACCTGAAATGCTTTCTCTATGGTTTGCATTTTATGATGTCTTTTTAAGAAGATGGTGTTCTAAATAAGGATCATTTCTAACCGAAATAAAATCCAGATTAATCATAGATTTTTAAATAAAGAAAAATGAAACTACAAATCCATAAAAACCTGGGTGTGGTGGCTCACACCTGTAATCCTAGCACTTTGGGAGGGTAAAAAGGGAGTATAGCTTGAGGCCAGGAGTTTGAGACCAGCCTGAGCAAGAGTGTGATACTGTCTCTACAAAAAGCAGAAAAATTAGCTGGGTGTGATGGTGCACTCCTGAGTTTGAGGGTACCGTGAGCTATGATGCTGTCACTGTACACTACCCTGGGTTGTAAAAAGAATCTGTCTCAAAAAAAAAAAAAAAAAGTAAAAAAGAAAGAAAAAGCCTATTAAAAGAGATTATGGAATTATTTTTCAAAGATCTATACAGAGAAGGCTTTTAGGACACAAAATGCAAAAATCAGAAAATAATTCCACACAACAAACATACCAATAAGAGTCAAAGGACATACGGCAAACTGACTGGCAAGCTTCCAAAATGTCCACTTTTGAAAATTAATAGACTTAATGTGTTAGCAAAGTTTTAGATTTTTACAGGAAAATTGAGCAGAAAGTACAGAAAGCCCCCCCCCCACATCTTCCTGTGTACATTTCACCTGTTGTTAACAAAATGTCTTGCAATGATGTGGTGCATTTGTTATAACTGACAGAAAATATTGGAATATTATTACTAACGAAAGCCCACAGTTTATATTAGGGCTCACTCTTTGTGTTGTTCCATGGGCCGTGCCACCCCCCCCCCCCACACTACTGTGGCCCACAGCAACTTCACCGTCTCAAGATGCGCTGGGCACCCCGCCCTGTGCTCCTCTGCCCTCCCCCTTCCTCCTGGCAACTACTCGTCTTTTTTCCGTCTTTACAGTTCTGCCTTTTCCACAGTGTCAGACGGCTGTAATCAGACAGTGTGCAGCCCTCTTGTCGTTGGCTTCTCTCATTCCCAACGCGCACTAAGGGCGCTGCCCGCGGTCCCCGGCGGCCCTCTCCTTCCTTTTTCCTGAGGAGTGACATTCCATCGTGGTGATGAACCACAGCCTGTTTGTCTACTCACCTACTGAAGAAAACTTCGTTGCTTCCAAGTTTTGGCAATTACAAATAAGGCTGCTGTAAACATTCACGTGTGGGTTTTTGTGTGGACGTTAAATTTTCAGCTCATGGGGTAAAGACCTAGGAAGTGCAATTGCTGGATCACGTGGTAAAACTACTTTTGGCTTTGTACAATGCTGCCCACTGTCTTTCACAGAGCCCGGACCATCCTGCATCCCTAACAGCAATGAACGAAAGGCCTCCACATCCTCGCCGGAGTTTGCTGGTGTTAGCTTGTTGGACTTCAGCCCCTCTACGAGGTGTGTGGCGGCATTTCCCTCATGGTGTGATGCTGAGATCTTTCCAGATGCTTATTTTCCATCTGTACATCCTCTTTGGTGAGGTGTCTGTTTAGATCTTTTTATGCATTTTTAAATTTGGTTGTTTGTTTTCTTGTTGAATTTTTAGAGTTCTTTGCATATTTTGGTTCTGCAAATATCTTTCTCTTAGTCTGTGGCTAATCTTTTCACCTTTTTAATGCCTGTATCCCTTTAGTTGGTCATTTCACTTTAGAAATTTACCTTCCAGATACAGCTGTGCACTATTACAAACTATATAACTATATAAAAAGTAGTTTAAGAAAATTTGCTCTGTCATTGTTTGTGGTAGCAAATGAAGAAGAAATAAAAACCCATAAATTTCCATCAATGAATAGCTGGCTAAATTATGATACATGCACAGGTGAAAAACTATTCAGCTATTACAAAGAATGAGGTGGTTCTACTTTTCCTGAATTTTTCATATAAGAGAACATCTCCATAGTCTGACAGGATTTTGAGTTATTTTTGTATGGAGATATAAATAAAACTGGTTATTTTGTCCCATTCAAAAGTTTTACTAGATGCATGTGGTAAGTGTACCATTCATATACAATTTTTAAACAAAAGAAATAATAAGGATCAAGTTGTTAATAACATGAAGTGACAACATTTGGATTCTTAATGTCACTTTACTTTCTTTAGATAGCTCAGAAACTGGCTAATTTAAAAGGCACTTACCCCGGGAAAATACCACTAGTTTCAAGTACAAGCTTTAGAGATTGTTTCTGGAATAACTATCTGCCATTGTGCTGCTGTAGTTTAAGACGGTGGGAAAAGTTAATTATCTAGTATTTATCATTTCCCTCCCAAATACATTATGTTTATTCACTCAAAGGAATGTGCTCAGATGTTTATACAAACTATCTGCCTATATTCAAAATGAGTAAGAGGAAAATGAAGCTTCCAAGACTTCTCTTGCTGGTGAGCAATTCTATAGTAAGATAGAGAAATGAATGATCATGATAACCTTTAAAATATAATCTCCCCCCTCCAAAAGGTGAAAAGATTATTTTTAAAAAACTCAATTCTATGTAGAGAAAGGAAAGGTATCTTTTTAGGTAAGATGGAATGCATATAATAAGATATCTTGTGGTTGTAATGAATGGCGGCATTTTTACCTTTGTTTAGAATGGTCAATTTCAAAATTTGGCAATGTAAAATGCCATAAGCTCTGTGAACATGTGAAGAATTAGTTCATATGTTTAAAAATATGTTGAAAATTCTATACATTTATTATCATTGTCTAGAGAAAGTAGCCATCTTTGGCTCGTTGCTTTAAAATATGGCTATTTGCATGCAGTCAACTCTGGTTCCTTTAAAAGCAGGCCTAGATTAAGAACCTCAGAAGAGCAGAGGGTCACGAGAATACCAGCTGCTCAACAGCTTCCCCTACAGAGTTCTCTGTGGTTTATTTTACACTTCTGGTTAGTTTCCACACTGCCACTTTCTTTCATAGAGAGTAGAGGTTGGCAGTACTTCCCTGTGACATCCACTTTCACACCCAAATTGGTCTTCATAGGTTCCCATTGTGCGCACTACAAAGCAATGTGCCTCGTTGGCAGCTCTAAATGGGAACTACAAGTCTTTCTTTTCTTCACTGTTCTTTTTCTGGCTCACAAGCAACCTCCCACCAAAAGCTGGATCTGTAGAAGAGACTACATCCAAGAGATAATACCATGAAAAAGTATGAAGAGAAGCCCAGGTGGCCACCTTGCAAATTTCCAATGTGGAAGCCTTCGACCTCTCTGCCCAAGAAACAGCTAAAGTCCTAGTGTAATGAGCTTTACAAACCCTAGGAGCCTCTTTACCTTAACTACATACGCCTCCCTAATACAATCCCTTAACCATCTAGCTAAGGAACTCTTAGAAGCCATTTGACCCCTCTTAAGACCCCCTAAGAGTACAAACAATCTTTTAGAAGATCTGAAATCTTTGATTCTTCTGAGACAAACCCTAAGTGTTCTTCTTACATCCAATTGAAGCAGCCATTGCTCTTTGTCATTGCTGGGGCTAAAGAAAAATGAGGGCCAAGAAACCTCCTGGTTTAGATAAATCTCAGATGCCACCTTTGGAAAAATTGAGGAACTGCCCAAAGAACAACTTTATTCTGAAGGAGCCTTAGAAATGTCCATAAATCAGAGCTGAGGCCGCTCCACACATGTCGTCACCTGACATAGGAAGGCGTCACAATGGTCGAACAATGTCCTATCATTTTCTGAAGTGACAAAAATAGAATACCATCAAATCATGACCCCCCAAAAGTAAATAAATATAAAGAGGAAATATCTTTTTCTTTCTCAGAAAACATTTCTTGTGTCTGTACAAAATTTCTTGTCCACGTTCAAATTACTAAGAGAACTACCAATTTGGCTGAGTCTACAATATAATAGCAAACATCAAAGTAAAAAGTAAAATACTTGGCTAATCATCTTTATACTTTTTCTATGTGATGCTAAGCACTTGGATATTTCAAAAACATCTGCACAATGAAAAAAAAATGAAACCCTCCCTTTTCATCAGATTGTTTGGATTACATAGACATAGCAGGTTACTCTTTCCAAGATCTTCATTAGCAAAACATGCTTCAGTCAAAATAAATACACAGGAAACCAAATGATTTGCTCTTTTTTTTTTTTTTCGCATTCTCTCCTGCACAGGATTCTAAGTAAAACATTAGCTATCAGGAATACCCAATAGTTACCTTATGATGTATTTGGCTTCCTTAATCATTTGTTTTAAGAAATCTTTTCCTTCCTGATTTAAGAAACCAATGCTTTTGATAAGAATTGATTAACTTGGATTCACTGAATAAAACATTTAAAATTTTTCTTGACAATCTCTCTCAAGATTATTCTTCTCAGGGAGCCATTTACATAAAGTTGTGCCAAATTAAATCAATCTTGGCTTTGTAATAAAAAAATGAATCTCAATAATAAAGAGTACACAAACCACAAGGGGCTGTTCGAGTGCTCACACATCTATTTCTTAGACTTACCCTTCCAAATTCCTTCTACATCTTGTGTTCACTAACCCAGAAGGTGTTTAGATAGTATCCCGTTACTAACGTGATACCAAAGCTGCTTTTGTCTGCCTTCTTACTTATATGATAACACATGTGGGGTAAGACAGTTTATTGTGGCCGAGTTACATATTTGCTTTGTTGATTTTATTCAAGAATGGCAACTGTTGCCCTTAAATATACAGTGTGTACAAGTGTCTCAGTTGTTTCATCTTAATTTAATGCAGCTGAAGTAGATTTTTTTAAATTTTCATTTTTTTTCTTCTTTGTCTTGAAATCAGCATATTAAATCTTTACTTCAATTCTTGGCCATTTCACCTTTATATCTTTATAATACTTCTCTAACACAATTCTAGTGTTGAATTTTATGCTGCCTTTAAAAAAAATAAAATTCTCAGAACTGACCTAAGTTTCCAAGGGCCTGACCGAGGACCCATACCAAATGGTTCCAAATGGCCAGGGGCCTAGATGTTTTAAAGTTTGTTCTGGTTCTTGTTCCACAGCTTAGAAAAGATCTACTAGAGATGTGGATGAGAGGTGCTGAATGTCAGCTAGGCATGAGGGCTGAGGACCAGCGCCGAATGTCAACTGCATGACACACGAGCAGACCAGTCAGTAATTAGGATGTTGTATTTTTCTATTCAGATCTCTCTTTGGTCACTGAATCAACTCTATCTAAAAGACCTTTGAAGGCTCACATTATCTCTTAATTAAATCTACTTTTTAAATTCTGTCTTTTAATTAACATGTTTTCTGTCTTATACTTTTATTATTTTCCCCTTGTTTTTTTTTTTTTTGGTTCGATTTCAGAAATCTATAATCCACTTCCATTTTTCTTCAAATTACCTCTACATATGGAAAAGCAATCGACATTATTTCCTTTGTAACTTAGCAGTGCTACCTAAATTTAACCTGAAATATAGAAGGCCAGTAAATTATGCTCAATATAAAACACACTCCAACTTTATAAGTTTTCTGGCATTATTTATATAAAGTAAATTTAAAAATGAGAGTAAACATACGGAGTGAAATAAATGTCATTTTTTACCAAGAAATCATGTTTTGGGTTGAAAATTTCAAATGAATTATTAATCACTTTCTTTCCTCACTTTGTTTTACAGATCCAGCCACTGTATATATTTATTCTCCTGAGAATAAGTATGCTATCATGTAAAAGAGTATTTTGTGCATTTCACCCTGGTAAAGACAGAAATCTTTATAAACATACATATGACAAAAGAGAACATGCCTTAATCATTGTGCCTTTGACCTCTACCTTTAATAATAGAAATATTAATTCAACATACATGGCATAGCTCTTGCCAAAGGGACTCTGTTAAGATTAACCAAATTTAAAACAACATATTATGTCATTTTAATTACTATTATTTTAACAACTCACATTTATTGATAGTTTATGATGAGCTAAATGTTCTTTTAAGTACTATATGTACACTAAATCATTTAACCCTCATAGTCCTATATAACATTAGAATCTGAAGCTTCTAATTCTGAAAGAAAACAAAGAAAAAATTATTTTAGTCCCACATTACTATTTTGAGGATGAGAACATTCTGGGTAGGGGAGACTAGATGTTTTGCTGGAGATCAGCTCCTGGCAGAAGAGAACCACTAGGTCACCCAGTTGCCTCTTCGGCCTGCAGGCCAGCCTGTGTTTATCAAAAAAAAATTGCTCTGATTGTACATAAAGACAATTATCCAGGATGCTCATATGATATTTTGTCTGTCAGAATTAAGGAATTTTCCAAGTACAAAACATAAAAATGTAATCTATTGTGCACATTATACCAAATGCTTAGATGAAGAATTCTATCCTGTTTTTTTTGTGTTTTTTTTTTTTTCTTTTTCAAGAAATGAATTCAAGGAGGCAGGAAATAAAAACAGAAATTATAGCTTTATAAATTTAAACAAAAGAGCACATTACCTGAAGTATTCCTGGGCATCTTGAGTAATATAAACATTTCTTTGAACAATTCTTGAACTTCTTTTTCTAGTTTCAACAAGGATTTTATGAGCTGTGATAAGAATTGGAGTTCATCTAAGGTGAGGGAGTAGTTTCCTCCTTTTTGTGGGCTTTCAGGAATTACTGTGAAAAAGAGATCAATACTGTTGTATATTTTATTTGTTTTCTCAGTAAATATTAGAACAATCTATGTGATTCCATAAACCATTAAAACTAACAAGATTCTGCATAATTAAACCAAGTTTGTTCATTAAGAAACATATATAATCTCCTAGGAGCATCTTTTCTCCTGGGAAGCTGGAGGGGAACATTCTGTTTGATGCAAATATGGCAATTAAATAACTAAATTGATTCTCAGAGTTATAAACATGAATGTACTTTGTGAGTTTTTTCTTTTTTTTTTTTTTTTAAGGCTGGGAGGACTAATCAGGAGGAAACATCAGATAAACCCATATTGGAGAATATTCCATAAAATAGCTGGTCTGTACTTTTCAAAATTGTCATGTCAGAAAACACAAAGTTTAGGAAATGTTCCAGTCTAAAGGACTCTAAAAAGACATTATGGATAGCTGGAATCAGTACATGATCAATATTACGTATGGCTGGAATCAGTACACGATCAATATTATGTACGGCTGGAATCAATACAGATCAATATTATATACAGCTGGAATCAATACAAGATTGATATTTTATTTTGCTATAGGGCAATTTGGTGACTTCTGAGTGAACTCTACAATCCAGTGCTATTATTGCATCACTGTTAATTTCCTGATTTAGATAACTGTTCTGTGGTTATGAAAAAGAATGCCCTTGTTTTTAGGAAATGCACACTGAAATATATGTAGTGTAACAGTGAATGTCAGCAACCTATTCTCAGTTCAGGGGAAAAAGTTTTGAAGAGAGAGAGAGAAAGCAATGTGGTAAAATAATTAACAAGAGTCTGAAATTGAAATTTTAAAGGAAAAAATACTATATAAAAATATACTCTTCAAGACCTTAAAAGTGTTCCTATCATTTATTTATTTATTTAATATGTATTTATTTTTGAGACAGAGTCTTACTCAGTCACCCTCGGTAGAGTGCTGTGGTGTCACAGCTCACAGCAACCTCAAACTCTTGGGTTAAAGTGATTCTCTTGACTCAGCCTCCGCAGTAACTGGGACTACAAGTGCCTACCACAGTGCCTGGCTGTTTTAGAGACAGGTCTTGCTCTCGTACAGGCTGGTCTCAAACTGGTGATTAAGGCAATCCACCCACCTTGGCCTCCCAGAGTGCTACGATTACAGGCATGAGCCACCACGCCTGGCTATGTTCCTATCATTAAAAAGAAGTGAATTAATTTAGCTCTTGGATCTAGACTACATAATTCATAAAATTGTGTTTAAAAATAACTTCTATCTAAATAATTGTGATATATAAACTATTTGCAAAGAAACAATACTACCTATATGAAGGTTGATCTTTTTTGCTCTTATAATGCTGTTACTAGTCAAATCACACTGCCATTTTAGTGTGCTAAAATTAAAAAAAAAAAAAACAGAGTATGGAGCATAATTCACTTTCACACATTCCTAAACAACTTCAATTTGTTGCTTTTATTTTATTTTATTTTTATTATTTAATTTTTTTGTTAAATCACAAACACATAGATCATGTATATATTCATGCATTTATGAGGTACAATGTGCTGATTTCATGTAGAATTAGGAGCATTTACATCACACTGGTTAATATATACCTCATCTCGTTTATTAATTATTGTGTTAAGACATTTATACTCTGTACTTAATAGATCCAACATGTACCCTTGCATTATGCACCATAGGTGTGATCCCACCATTCATCCTCCCTCCATCTGACCTCCCCTTCCCCTTCCTTCTCTCCCTCCTCCCTCTTTCATTCTGGGCTATAGTTTTGATCTATTCTTCATATGAAAGTGTGAGTGATTGTAAATTGGTTTCATAATAGTACTGAGTACATTGTATATTTTTTCTTCCATTCTTGAGATACTTTACTAAGTAGGATATGTTCCAGCTCCATTCATGTAAATGTAAAAGAGGTAAAGTCTCCATCTTTTTAAAGGCTGCATAATATTCCATGGTATACATATACCATAATATAATCCATTCATGGGTCAATGGGCACTTGGGCTTCTTCCATGACTTGGCTATTATGAATTGAGCTGCAATGAACAATCTGGCGCAAATATCTTTGCTATAAAGTGATTTTTGGTCTTTTGGATATACATCTAGTAGAGGAATTGCAGGATCAAATGGCAGGTCTACTTTTGGATCCCTCAGTCTTCTCTATACTTCTTTCCAAAAGGGACGTATTAGCTTGCACTCCCACCAGCAGTACAGAAGTGTTCCCTTTTCTCCACATCCATGCCAACATCTATAGTTTTGGTATTTTGTTATGTGAGCCACTCTTACTGGAGTTAGATGATATCTCAAAGTGGTTTTGATTTCCATTCCTCTCATGATTAAAGATGAGCATTTTTTCATGTGTCTGTAGGCCATATGCTTATATTCTTCAGAGAAGCTTCTGTTCAAGTCCTTTGCCCACAATGAAATGGGATCTCTTGTTCTTTTTTCATTAATAAATTTGAATTCAATGTGGATTCTGATTATCAAACCTTTGTCAGAAGCATAACCTGCAAATATCCTCTCCCATTCTGAGGGCTGTCTGCTTGCTTGACTTACTGTGTTCATGGCTGTGAAGAAGCTTTTTAGTTTGATCTGATCCCAGTAATGTATTTTTGGTGTTGCTCAATTGCCCAGGGGTCCTCCTCATAAAGTATTCTCCCAGGCCAATTTCTTCAAGTGTTTCTCCTACACTTTTTTCAAGAATGTTTATAGTTTCATAACATAAGTTTAAATCTTTTATCCAGTGAGAGTCAATTTTTGTTAATGGTGAAAGGTGTGGGTCCAGTTTCAGTCTTCTACAAGTTGCCAGCCAATTCTTCCAGCACCATTTGTTAAAGAGGGAATCTTTCCCCCAATTTACATATTTGATGGGCTTATCAAAGATCAAATGACAATAAGTGTCTGAGTTCATCTTTTGGTTCTCAATTCTGCCTGTACATTTAACTATTTTTGTGTCAATACCATGCTGTTTTGCTCACTGTAGATTTATAGTATAGTTTGAAGTCAGGTAGTGTGATTTCTCCTGATTTGTTTTGATTTCTAAGTAATGTCTTGGATATTCAAGGTTTTTTCTGGCTCCATATAAAATGAAGAACTATTTTTTCCAGATCTTTAAAGTATGACAGTGGTGCTTTGATAGGGATTGCATTAAATTAGTAAATTGCTTTGAGTAATATGGACATTTTAACAATGTTGATTATTCCCAGCTGTGAGCATAGTATGTTTTTTTCATTTGTTAATGTCTTCAGCTATTTCTTTTCTCAGAGTTTCATAATTCTCTTTATAGAGATCTTTCATGTCCTTCGTTACATAAATTCCCAAATATTTCATCTCCTTTGGCACAACTATAAAGGGAATTGCGTCCTTGACTGGTTTTTAGGCTTGACTATTATTGGCTATAAAAGCTACTGATTGGTGAGTACTGAATTTTTATCCTGAGACACTAATGTATTCTTTGATCACTTCTAAGAGTTTTGTAGTTGAGTCCCTGGGGTTTTCCAGGTATAAAAATCATATCATCTGTGAAGAGTGACAGTATGATCTCCTCTGACCTATTTGTATACCCTTGATCTCCTGCTCTAGCCTGAATGCAATGGCTAAGACTTCCATTACAATGTTGAAAAGCAGTGGAGACAATGGGCAACATTGCCGGGTTCCTGATCTGAGTGGAAATGTTGTTAATTTTACTCCATTCAATATGATATTGGCTGTGGGTTTGCTGTAGATGGCCTCTATCAGTTTAAGAAAAGTCCCATCTATACCTATTTTCTTAAGTGTTCCAATCATAAAAGGACACTGGATATTGTCAAAAGCTTTTTCTGCATCTATGGAGAGAATCCTATGCTCTTTGTTTTTTAGTTTGTTTATGTAATGTATTATATTTATGGTTTTACATATATTGAACCAACCTTGAGATCCTGGGATGAAACCCACTTGGTCATGGTGTTTAATTCGTTTGATATATTGCTGGATTCTGTTTGCTAGGATCTTATTGAATATTTTTGCATCTATGTTCATTAAAGATATTGGTCTATAATTTCCTTTTCTTGTTGCATCTTTCCCTGGTTTGGGCATCAGGGTGATATTTGCTTCATAGAATGTGTTGGGAAGTAGTCCTTCTTTTTCTATGTTTGGGAAAAGGTTAAGTAATATAGATACTAGTTCCTCTTTAAAGGTTTGGTAGAATTCTGATGTGAAGCCATCTGGTTCTGGACTCTTCTTTTTTGGGAGATTTTGTATAGTTGATTCTATTTTAGTACTTGATATAAGTCTGTTCAGCATTTCCAATTATTTCTGATTAAGTCTAGGAAGTTGGCATGCTTCCAAGTATTGTTCAATTTCTTTAAGATTTTCATATTTCTGAAAATAAAGTTTTTTATACTATTCATTAAGAATTTTTTGAATTTCGGAGGTGTCTGTTGTTATTTCACCTTTGGTGTTTCTGATTGATGATAATAGGGACTTTAATTTTTTATTTTTGCTTAGGTTGTCCAAAGGTTTGTCAATTTTGTTGAATTTTTCAAAAAACCAACTTTTTGATTTATTGATCTTTTAAATAATTCTTTTGTTTTGGATTTCATTTAATTCTGCTCTAATTTTGGTTATTTCTTTTCTTTTGCTTGGCTTGGGGTTGGCGTGTTCTTCCTTTTCCAGTTGCTTAAGATGTCCCATTAAGTCATTGACTTCCTCTCTTCCTGTTGTCTTGAGGAAGGCTTGCAATGCTATATATTTTTCTCTTAGGACTGCCTTTTCAGTATCCTACAGGTTCTGATAATTCATGTCTTCATTATTGGTTTTTTTCCAAGAATTTGGTGATTTCCTTCTTAATCTCATCTATGACCCAGCTATCATTCAGTATAAGGTTATTTAGTTACCATGACTTTATATAAGTATGCAGATATTCTGTTATTGGTAAGTTCAACTTTTATTGCATGAGGATCTGAGAAAATACAAGGAATAATTTTTATACTTTAAATTTGTTGAGGTTAGACTTGTGACCCAAGATGTGATCAATTTTGGAGGATGTTCCATGGGCTAATGAGAAGAATGTTTATTCAGTTTTGTTTGGACGAAATGTTCTGTAGATGTCTGTTAAATTCAATTGTTGTATGGTAAAGTTTAAGTCCAAAATTTCTTTGCTTAGTTTCTTCTGGGAGGATCTATCCAGCACTGCCAATGGGATATTAAAATCTCTGACTATTATGGTGCCAGATATTAAATTGTTCACGTCTGTTAGGGTTTCCCTTATAAATTGAGGAGCATTCTGGCTGGGTGCATAAATGTTAATAATTGACATCTCATTATGTTGAGTTGCCCATCCTTAACATTCCTTACTTTTGTTGGTTTAAAGCCTAATGTATCTGCAAATAAAATTGCCACCCCCACTTTTTTCTGATTTCTGTTTGCCTGGATTACAGATGTCCATCCCTTCACCTCAAGTCTGTATTTATCCTTTAATGTAAGATGAGATTCTTGTATGCAACAGATGTCTGGCCTGAGTTTTTGTATCCAGTCAGCTAACCTGTGCCTCTTAAGAGGACAATTTAAGCCATTCACATTAATTAAGAGTATTGATAAGCCTGGTAATATTTTGGATGTCAAGTTTTTTGAATGTCCAGTGGACATTTTAAATCTTTTCACCACTGTGGAAATAGGGTTTTGGTCAAGAATTTCAGAGTGAGTTTATATTAGTGGTAGAGCACTGTGCTAGTCATTATGGAGGATGGGTCTGAGAATATCCTGAAGAGCTGGTTTGGTTATGGCAAATTTCTTCAACGTGTGTATGTCGTTTAAGTATTTAACTTCTCTGTCATAAATGAAGTTCAATTTAGCTGGATACAGGATCCTGGGCTGAAAGTTATTTTGTTTTAGGAGATTGAAGGTCGATGACCATCCTCTTCTGGCTTGAAAAGTTTCAGCAGAGAGATCTGCAGCTATTCTAATATTCTTCCCCTATGATTTTCTTACCTCTGGCTGCTTGCAGGATTTTGTCCTTCATATTAACTTCAGGGAAGTTAATTACAATGTATCTAGAAGATGCTTTATTTGGGTTGAGTTGTGCTGGGGTTCTGAAACTGTCTGCCATACGAATTTCAGTGTCTCTTACCATGCTTGGGAAGTTCTCCTCAATTATCTCTTGGAATAGAATATCTGTGTCTTTTGGACCATCCTCTTCTCCTTCAAGGGTTACTATAAGGCAAATGTTTGCTCTTTTGGAGTGGTCCCACATTTCTCTCAGGGAATGATCTGTTTTTGCTCTCCTCTTCCTCTTTGAGCATTTGAGAGCATTCAACAGCTTTGTCTTCAATGTCAGAGATCCTTTCTTCTGCCTGCTCCATTCTATTACTGATTCCAGTGTATTTCTCAGATCTTTGAGGGTTGCAAGTTCTTGCCACAATGTGTCAAAAATCTTGTGATTTTGTCTTTGAATTCATTGAATTCTTGGGAGAACTTTTGAATTACTCCTTGAATTTCTAATTGCAACTTTACCTCCATTCTTTTAATCTTATTTGCAATCCAGATTCTGAATTTGATTTCTGACATCTCAGCCATTTGTTTATAAATGGGATCTTCTGTTGTGTCTCCTTTGTCATTCTTTGAGGGAGTTGATCTACTCTGATCATTCACGCTGCCAGAGTTTTTCCACTGATTCTGCCCCATGATTATTTTTCACCATTTGGCTAGAGAAGCTGGTAAGGGGAAACTGAATTGAAGGCTCCTAGAGTTATAATTAACCAGCCCTTTGCCAAAGAACTGGGACTGGTGATTCCGGCTTTTCCCCTAGAACTTTACAAAGGTCCCATTCAGTAGTACACCCTGAAACTCTGGGGATCTGTTTGGTGTGGTGGGGCTAGATGGCTCTGACCTGTACTTGGCTAGTCTCCATCCAATCCTAGTGAATCAGTGGGGCTTTGGGCTAAAATCTCAGCTGTGGAGATACGTAAGCAACTAAGACACCCTGCCCCTTCACAGGTGACAACTGGAGGAGGAGAATCCCACACCCCCATAACAACACAACCAGGGGGTACAAACTTGGTGGGTCCTTGGTGATCAGCCCAGGTCAAGAGTTTCAAACCAATTGTCCCATTCAACACAAACAACGATCAGGTGGGAGAATTCAAAAGGTCTTCAGCATTTAGGCAAAGGGGGTCCATTGGCAGCTCAAGTGTAACTCACTCCAGTGCTCTGTGAAGTCATAAATGCCCACCCAGAAAAATAGTCCAGGGGGACTGGGACCTCCTTCCCCACCTTCACCTCTGTCACACCCAGGCACTGGTAGGTAGCTCCACGGGGCTATGGCCCAGTTCCCTCCAATTAGCAAATGAGCCAGGGATTTGGGCCTGCCAGAGTTAGAGGGAAGTCAATGCCTCTGTGGCCAAACTACCACACTTTGCCACCAGCTGGCTGGGTGAGTTGACGCCTGATTACCTTGGATGCTCAATGGAAACTGTGGAGTATCCACCTAAGCTCATTCCAAACCAGAAGTTAACAAAGCTGTAAATGTTTTTCACCCTCAGAGACCATGCCCCTGCCCCTGCTGCTCTGCACTTCTGGTATCCCTGCAATGCAAGATCTAGGTCCCTCCAGCAGTCCACAGAATTGGGGAGGTGGAAATTTGACCCTGTTGGGATCAATCTATTAATGCTGCTGCTAGGTGGGAGGTGTCTCTACTCGGGTTCCCATGCCTCAGCACTTCCCGAGCCTTCCCCTGTGGTACAGAGACCCAAGCCTCCACCCACTGCTGAGTTGCTCTTTCTTATAGCCAAGTCAGATACCTTCCCTGCTGTGCCTTTGTGCACTTTTACTGGATTCATAGTATCAGTGTAGCTGCGCTACCTTAGACCATGCAACATCCAGTCTTAACAAAGAACCTCTGCAGGGGTTGGGCTTCTAGACCACCAGGCCAGGGGGAAAGGTGGACTGTGGGTTTAAAGTGCAGGGAAAATATTTGTTCAACCTTCATGCCCAACAAGGGAATGCCCAGGCTCACAGCAGGGACTCTATGAAGAAGGAGTCCCAGCTTCCAGCAACTCATTCCCATGGGGTGAGAAAAGAGGACCTCAGTTTACTGCTCATTGGTAGAGAACTCATAGCAAGCAAGCAAGCAACACTTGGGGAAGGGGACAGACAGTCCTCTTTGGGGTGGGTTCTGTACCTGAAATTTGTTTCCTTGGAGTTGCAGAGAAGATGTACAATTATCAATCTCTTCTCTCAGCTCAGCTCCCACACTTCAGCTTTGTTGGTTTCTTTCTGGCTGTTATCTCTGCCTCTGGATGGAAGCTTCTGTCTCCTAGCTTAAATGTGCTTGGTGTTTGCCTGATTACCCACTTGGCGCCTAGACCCTACCGAACTGCTGATTCCACGGATCTCAAAAAATCTTCATGTGCAGCTTTCCCAAATTATCCCTCCAAAAGTTCTCGTGAAGTGTGGGATGTCCTGGGCCAGTTCCAAGTGTAGGACAACTGTCTGCAGGTGAGACTCAAATTGCTGTGCCTGGCCCAAATGGAAAGGTGCCTGTGGCAACCACGATCCCCCAAATTCCAAAACAATGGCCTCTTCCTATCCAGGATCTTTCCTGTCTGAGTGTCTCTCCTATCTCCTAACCAAGTGGTGCTGCACCAGAAGGCACTCCACTCTGGCCACCTAATTCCACTTGGGAGGCCACACTTCACCAATCTTTCCACCCAATACCTAGTTTTCCCACAAACTGGGAACTATAATCCTCCATGGTGGGGCTGGTTGCTGCCTCTGCAGCTGCGGGGCAGAACCTTTTCCTGGCAGTCTCCACAGGTCTGGATTATACTCTCTGTTGCTTTCATTTCAGATTGATATTACCAATAGCACTTTTGGCCAAGTTTTCAAGGATTTAAAGTGTCCTTCCTTTATAAATGCCATTTTGCAAAGCTTATATTTAAGAACTATCTTAAAGCTTAATTATAAATTAGAAAATTTGTAAATTCCTACAAAGTGAACACTAAATGCCTTTGGAGAGAAAATACTAAGAATGTGATTCAGTATGAATTTACAAGGAAGATTCCAGAAATATAACAATTTTATTGCTAATTCACTTCATTTCCGTGAAATTTTTTAAATGTTAGGATCAAACTTGTAGTCATATGACATAGTTCTTCACTGAGGTCCAAAAGTGTTATAGTACCTTTGTAGGTGATATGAGAAAGAGCTGTCCACCAACTTAAAGCCTAGAATTTAGCCCTGTTCTGGAAAAGTAAAAAAAGCTTTTAAAAAGTTGTTTTAAAAGTACCTACAAAAATCTCTAAATTTTCTTTAGCCTCATATACATTAACACCTACCTCTAGACAGCTCTACTCACATCTGCCATTCATGTATAGGCATACCAGGGGACACAAGCACACATTAGCAGGATTTATAACTAAAGTCTTTCCAGAAAAATCATGCCCAGGACATGAAAAGAGAATAAATGTATTATGGGGTTTTTTTTGGTCAGGACCAGGTTTGAACCCACTACCTTTGGTATATGGGGCCGGTACCCTACTCCTTTGAGCCACAGGCACCGCCCTATGTATTATGTTTTATTTAGCTGTTGCTTGATTCCCATTTGATCTATTTTATTTTTTTTAAGCTTTGCTTATGGAGTCAAAAGCTAGTTTAACCTTTTATACCTTTAAGATCCTTTTGGAACAAAAATCTTTATAAGCCATATTTTCAGATACTGTAAGAATCCTTTCTAATTACTAGGAAAGGCCCCTCAATAGTTTGACTTGAAGTAAAGCATATTTAAGAAGACTTAATTTGATTTAATTCTAAATTGGAAGTATTGTGAATGTTTATAATGCAAGCAAAGAAGGACCCCATGAAAAATGTTGATGAAGAGAAACACTATAACTTACAGAGTGCTACTTGTTTAAAATTATGTAGGGTCCAAAGATTCCACATGAAGAGATTTTTACTTTCATGACCTGGATTTAGAAAAATCATGTATTCCAGAAATATAACACTATTAAAAGGTAAATCCATTTTAATTCAGTGAATCTTTATAACTTAATAATGAAAAAGGACATAATACGTATGACCTAAATCTAATCATTTTGTCCCAAAGAAGCAATGATCATGGTACAGGCCCATTAATTAGTAGTCCTTATTTCCTGTCACTATCAGCTCAGCATTCCCCCCCAGGGGTAGTGTGAGAGTTCTTAATTTAGGGGGAAAATAATTCCGTGATAAATTCATTTTGTGAAAGGCCAATTAAAGCAAAACTGAACACAAAGGACGGAACAGCATTTCCCAAACTTACTTGACTTATTTCCCCAGCATATCTCACAGGACACATGTCCTCATCATCACACCTTAGCTCATGATTTCCATTTGCAAAGCAGATCCATTTTTCTGTCCCTGAGATTCTTCACTGTTCAGCAAATTAGAAAAGAGTTTCCCCGATCAAAAATTCCCTTTGTGTTTTCTTTCTCTAAATTAATCTCTTTCCTCCTTTTGTTTTTAGTACTTTTTCTGTTTGTTCCTTTTCTTCAAGTCACATCTCCAGAAAACTTTATCTGGATACTCCTTTCCCCTCTAAGGCAATCTAGCCATTATTGATTGATTGATGATTGATTAAAATCACTATGGACTGGTTTTACTTCAAAGAAATCTTGGACATAAATATTTATATACAGGCTGCTAATTGCTGCTATAAAATACTGGAAATAATGGCTGTTTGTTGGTTATAGGATTAGTGCTATGATCCCTAGGAAATATAAATTTATCTTAAATCTTAACATTATAAAGAAAAAAATTAAATTTCCATTTTAGAACTAGACCTTATTTAATTTATCATCAACTAATAATAAGTCCATGTAAATAATAACTAGATAATAGAGTTTTTTTTCTATGTATAATTTTAATAAGAATTTTTTTGAAGTGCAATATAAAATTCTTAACTGTCCTATTTTTTAGAGTGTTTAAAATACAATTTAAATTTTTTTGCATGACAAGGTCATGGTGAAAGTCACTTATTTCTATGCTGCACTCAGCCTAATGTTTGGACCTCTGTTTAAAGGCATTTCTGAAACTGATAATCATTTGAAAAGGGCTCTGTGATCAAATAAATTTAGGAAATACTAATATTAGTTCTCCTAAAAGTGATTCATAATGCAAATTCGCATATTCAAGTCTCTATTTGCTTCTCTAATAGAGATTTTTTGAAATATATAATGTTTTCATACTTTTTTGACCTATGAACACCAGTCAACGGGCACATCCATTCATTTCTGAGATTTTCTCAGAAACAACTGACTGTTTTGGGTGGCACTGCTCTGGGTCACCACATGGCCTGAGCATCTCGGCCGGCTCTGCTTTTCCTCCCCTTGTTAGCCACTCCTGTGGCTTCTTGCTACTGTGGTGTGGCTGATTTTACTAGTGCCCTCTTCTATTTGGAAAATGCTGCTTCTAATATTATCATAGTAAGTATTTTTGCAGGCCCCTTTGAGAAATTACTGAAAGTCTCTTAAATTCTCCTATATATTCTCTTTGAACAATTCCATGTAGTCACAAATTGAGGGCTAAATTGGAGTCACCTGACATCTATCTGTGGGTATCATAGGGCATATGGCTCAGAAACTTGTTATTCTTAAAAAGGCAAAGCCTCAGTCATTTCTAGAGCTAATGAATCAGCATCTCTGTGGGATGAGGCCCCAAAGTATTCATTTTAACCAACTACCCCCAAGTGAATTTTCTGTACACTGGGTTTGAGACCCCTGCCTGAAGGGACCATAAGCACTAGTTAAAAACTCTTGTAGTTAAAAAATCACTCTGTAAGCATCAGAAAACCTGGATTTTTGTTCTCCAAAAGTCAACCAAACAGATGCTATTGTATGGAACATCAATGACTTTAAAAACAAAAGAAAACTCCACTCTTTCCAAGGTCAAGATTTACAACTTCTTTATTTCTGGAAGAAATGTGGAACACCTGTAGGAAATTCCCAGCCCATATCCTATGTACTCGCCCTAGGCAAAAGAATAACTCCTGTCAGGAAAAACCCTGAGCAATAGTTGGAGTTCTTTAGACACATTCCTCACAAATTTATAATGATTTCCATGAGGCCAGAGATCATATTCAGCATATTCACCATAGTGTCTCAGAACCCAGCACAATCTCTTATATAAAGTACACAATCAAAACAACTGATTAAAAAACAAAATGGATAAAACTCCATGAGTCCTAGAAATAGCTAGGTTTGGCCCAGAAAAAAGGAAGATTTTTATATCCATACCCCAAATATATTCCTCAAAACACTAAGTATTTATAGATATAAGTTCATACATAAAAAATAAGTACAACATTCTATAAACATTTTTTATAGTTTTCTATTTAACAAAATAGATTTGAAGACTGCTTCTGAAATAGAAGATATGTGCAAAAGGAAATAAAAACAATAATGGCCTGGGAACTTAATGGAACATACTGATACAATTAATTCTAAAATGTCATTTTTTTGTGTCTTTAAAAAATAAAGTTATACTTTCTCTCTTCATTTATTTATTTATTTTCAGAGGGACTGTCTCACTGTATTGCCCAGGCTAGTCTCAAACTCCTGGCCTTAAGCAATCCTCCTGACTCAGTCTGCTAAAGTGGTGGGATTACAGGTATGAGCCACTGCAAAATTATGTTTTAGAAAATAGCTTCACTATAAAAAATGTGCACAGATATTTTCAAAACTGTCATCCTAAAATTTAAAAAGTCTCTCTTTCTTTCTCTCTCAGTATATGAACACACACACAGTATATGAACACACACACACACACACACACACACCCCTTTAGATATACCACACTCAAAGAATATAGACTATACACTTAAAGGTGTTAACTATTACTTACACCTAGTGACTAAGAGTTAAAATATTAACTTCATTTTGTTCTAGCAAAATTTAGGACATTGAAAATAAATCTGCAGGGACATTAGTCCTTCTCACATTTCATCTGCAACAAAGCAGCAATTGGAATAAATATCAAAGTCCAACTAAATCAGACAAACCACAAAAATACAGGTACTGGCTGAAAGTACACATATTAATTTCCAAAACCATTAGCAACAGAATTCTTGTTAATAATAGCAGCAAGATACAAGAGAAAATGAGAAGCTACGAAATCAGATAATCTGAAGCTGCTGGATCTGTATAATAGGATAAAAGGCACATTTCAGTTTTCCTAAGAAAAACGAACATTGGCCACCCTATTCTTGACTGTAAATGGATCCATTTTCAGTGAGGAGGTATTCTCAGTGCCACAAGACAGGTGGCATAAAAAGAGGTGACACACATACTCATTGAGAATCATATCATTCCACATGAAATTCATGACATAATCCAAATGGAATATATTTATTCTGGTAAGAAAAAACAACTTTTAAACAATGTTATAATATGAAGTAAGCAGGGACCACACAGGAACAAATAATGAGCTCTACTTTTCACAGTATCCAAGTCACTTCCTAAGAGCAGGTGGGACTTAGGAGCCCACTAAGTGAATTTCAGTGCCCTGCAGAAGCTGCAGCCTCCTGCATGCCTGGCTCCACAGTGCAGCAGGGAGGAGGGAAGCAAACACCATGCCCTCCAGTTTGTAAAGAGCCTTCTTCATCATGTAAGTAGCTAGAAATCACAGAGGATCATCTACAGGCATTGTTTTTATCACATACACTAAGTTGAAACTCAGCTGTTTTTACCCTCTTCTCAGCTACTGTTTTTGTAAAATTTATTTATTTTGCAAATTTACATAACTAGGAAAATATGAGGGGTAAAACTACAGCAAGGATATTTCCACCTTAGTTTTCAGAACTGAAATGTGCTACTTCTCATCTCTTTTGAGGTTTCCATAGGTACCATACAAAATAGGGTAAACATTTAAAATAAATTAAGTAAATGAATGAGGGAATAAGTGATTAAAAGGATAAAGAGAATATCTATGAAGTTGAGTGAAAATATAACCCAAGCTGAATATGTGGAAATTTAGAGAATTTACAGGTAAGTATCAGACCTCTCTTCTAAATCGTGAAAGAATGGGCTGGACTGGTGGCTCACAGCTATAATCCCAGCACTCTGGGAGGCTGGGGCAGGAGGATCCTTTGAGCTCAGGAGTCCAAGAACAGCTTGAGCAAGAGCAAAACCCTGTCTCTACTAAAAATAGAAAAACTAGCCAGGTGTGGTGGTGCATGTTGTAGTCTCAGCTACTCAGGAGGCTGAGGTAGGATCACTTGAACCAGAGAGTTTGAGGTTGCTGTGAGCTACGATGCCGCATCACTCTACTGAGGGTGACACAGTGGACTCTGCCTCAAAATAAATAAATAAATAAATATAAAAGGATGGCGAAGGAACAGTTAGGGAAACTGAGCCTCATAAATGTTAATAAATCTGAATATTAATTCAGATAACACTTAACTCTTAGAAACTGGACTCTGGACTTCTCCTCCTCTCCCCGCCTTTCCTTCTGGTTCCTCCACTCCAAGTCTTACCATGTGATGCCCTGCTATTTATTGTACTGCTACCTGAAGCACCAGAGATGGTATAATCAAATGGCTAACATACGGCACCCATGAGCCCGCTGGTATGGGCTCAGATCTGGACACTGCTCCTTACTAGCCATGTGTCTTTCTTTGGACAACTTACAGTCCCTGGGGGGCAGGAGTATTAGGTTTCCTGTGAGAAGCCTGTTGGTTGCCTCCAGCCCAGGACAGGCTCCCACTCCCCATGCTCCTTCCCATTTTACTCGCACACACCTCCATTTAGCATTTACTGTGTGGCATTATCGCCGTTAGTTTGGAGGTTGCTTCATATAGGCAAAGATTTTTTTTCTCCATACCTGCAGTCCCATTGTCCTTCATAGTGCCCACTAAGAATAGAATGAAGGATTCCAAAATGATACTCCTATTGGTGAGTGTCAGCCACAAGAAAAGCCAACTGCTTTTAACTGATTACTATTTGGGCTCTTTTTTCTACCATAAACATGCTTCTTTTAATAAAATAATTAAATGAGTTTCATATCAATTACTGTATGGTAATTTTAATAAAAATTATTTTGGGGGAGAAATAACCATAAACAGCTTATCAGAGACCTGTTTCACCATTAACTACTGTAAATATTATTGTTGTAATTTAATGGACTCCATTGCTAAGGTTAGCATTCATAAAGCTGAATGGCGACTCCACTCCAAGACCTTCCACAGCATCTTTTCTGTGCCAACCTTTTCAAAACAATCTAACCAAAGGAAGCATGCATGTTCATGGAAGCCATGCTTTGTGTATATTTCTAAGAGGTCCTCGGCCCTTAGGGTTCTATTGATCGAACCTGGTTAAGACCCCCTGCCTTAATCCATCTGACTATCAGAAGCAGACCTTTTAGATCTCCCTCCCACTAAAAAGGCCTGTAGTCCCTAGTAGTTTCTACTTCCTTTTGCAAAAAATTAGGTCCTATCCAGCTTCTACATCATAACCTCTTCATCACTCGTCTCATCATAAAATTGAATGTCTTACGACATTTAAACACACTATTCTCTTACCTTTGCAGGCCGTGGGTGAGGTGGTGGGATATACTGAGGAATGACTTGTGGCCTCACTCTTTCAGGAATTGAGACAAACACTTAGATTAGTACAAAATGGTAGCTGCCTTCACAGTGGAATATGACAACCGAAATGCTCTACGTTAGAAGAGATCACATTGCTGGTATGTCCTCCACGAGCACGGCCTATGCCTGCTTTGTCTGGTGGTCCTAGGCCGAGAGAGTTGTTACACCAAATTTTGTACCAGTGACAGGATTGGTAATCCTGCTCTAAAGAACTACCAGGTTGGAATAAATTCTCGCAGCCCACCACAGGCCCCATGCAACAGGGAGGTTTGCTTTTTCCTTTGGAAGGGACAATATAGCAAATATCCCCTTGCTTTAGATACCAAGAGAAACCTAGGTGGCTAAAAAGCGTGAAGCTATTCTTTCGGGTCAATGAGAAAAACTGAAAAGAAAATGCTTCTATTATTACCCTTTTATGATTCCCAGGCCAGCCCTGGCTCCACTGATGTCACCTGAACTGACTGCTAAATGATAACAAAATTCTCCCACACTCCATTCTCTCTTCCCTGGCAAAGCTGTCAGTATTGCATTAGCAAGAAATCTGACTTTGTGCTTCTTTGCCAAAGGGTATAGTACTCTGGTCCCTCTTCTATATTCTATCTTCCTTATTTTGTTTCTTTCCCTGAGAACATGAGAGAGAATCTCCGACGTCCGATGTGGCCACTGTCAGGCCACTGTTGAAGATGCTAATCAAAGCATGGCTTACATTCGAATTCAGCCCAAATTGACAGCTGTATCCAGGGAAATTTTCTGAATATTTTCTCAGCTAACTTTTCTTTCATTGTCTGCTGGTTTAAATCCCAGTTGTAAATACATAGATATGCTGACCCTGTCAGGGAACATTTTAATAAAAAGACATCTCTAGTGGAATGAAATGGGTTGTAAATTTTAAGTACTGTCTGCTGATAGTATATTATTAATGGAATATTTTCCTTATATCCATTTCTTGGTCTCAAATTGTGCTAGAGTTCGGTTAACTCTATCTCTTATCATATGTGTTACTTTCTCTTATCATGCTAAAAATTAACCTACAAATAAAAACTTAAACTAAGTTAACAATGCATTTTTACCACAGCCTGAGGTTGTATCTGAAAATTGATATTCCATTTTTTAAAGGAATAGGCCATGATAGAGAAGTTATATTATTAGCTCTTAATATAACATGTTAAAATTAATTTTAAAAATTTAGCACTAGAATAAAAAGAATGCCATCATCAAAAATATGGGTCTAAGTTGGGATGCCTGCTGAGTGCACTGCCTAATAGATTTTCTAATTGAATAATAACCTTTCAAAAGAGATTGAATTTTTTTCTTCTTTATGCCAAAAAATAAAGAGTAAGATTCTATTCACACTTTTTAAAATCAGGCAGGAAAATCACAATGCCTATGAACATACATTAAAATTCTGATGAAAAGAGATAGCCACGGTGATAACGGCAATCCCTTGTACCCTCCTGAAAAGCTGTACCCTAATGAGCCAACGAAGTGCCTGAGAGGGAGGAAGGATGTTTCCAGGGGTGCAATGGCACTTTGTAGAGTAAATTTTGTAGTTAATCTTACCTTTTTAGTTGCCTTCCTCACCTAGGGAATAGTTATTCAGCCATAAACATAAAATCTTATTTCCTTCAAACTTCAGTAAAGATCTGCCTTGTCCCTACCATGCACAAGGTGCCATGTGACAGGGCAAGGTAGAGTCAGTCTGAAAGCCGGGTGGGGAGACTGCACAGGGCCACACCTGCTCTCCTGTGGCCATCTCTGTCTTGTAAATTTACTCCTCTTTAACTATTTTAGTTCATACAAAAAGAAAGATAGCACTCTCAAAATATAAGAAAAACTCAGTGTCAAAAGAAGTCTGTGGATAAGAAGCTAATGGAAGAAAATGCCAGGAGGTGACTGCCGTTCTATTCTGATGTCACTGATCAATACTGCACTCTGCTGTTTGTTATGATTTGTTCCATGGAACTTCTTTTTTAAAATTTTACAAAGGTAATTAGAAAACATATGCAAAATGAGGCAACTTACTTTTCCTTTCTTTCGGTATATAAACAGACATTAGACTTACTTGATTTTTTTTTTATATTACAATAAACACACAAAGCTTTGCTCAATGAACACAAATGTTAACAAATTCCCTTGGATTGCGATTTGGATCCAGTGTTGTGGATGGCTGGGTTGCGATGAAGGCGACAGGGAGACAGGACTAGATGAGAAGGAGAATGAGGAGTGGGGCAAGGCTCTGGGGAAGAGCAAGTCCCCTCAGATAGAGGTCTGCACCTTAGGCTCCTGCCATAAATCTGGCCCACTGCCTATTGCGGCACAGTCTCTTTGTAAATGGATGGTGGAAAAATCAAAAGGAGAATATTTCCTGACACAGAAAACTACATGAAATTCAAGTTTCAGCATCCACAAAGCATCCGTGGAATCCAGCCTCACTGACTTGTCTTCATGTTGTCTATGGCTACTCTGCCCTGCAGTGGCAGAGTCGAGGCGCTGAAATGGAAACCTGAAAGGCTGCAAAGCTAAGATAGTTTCTAACTATTTGTTCATAGAAAGCATTTGTGAGCCCCTGTCCTGGAAGGACAGGAAGGATGCAAAAGGAGAGAAACAGTCACAGATCAGTCGACACACAAAGGGAGAAACTACGGTTACAAAGGGGGAGGTGAGCTGAGTGACGGGGAGCAGAGCAGTGAATAGCTACCATTTATCCAAGGCACACTGCGTGGGAAAGACTTTATATGTGTTATTTATAATCTTCATTAAAGTCATAAGGAGGAAATTGGGACTTAGGAAAAGTAAGTTGCTTATAAGTGGGTCACAAAATCAATCTGCTCTTTGAGGAAACTGGCAATGACACCAGTTTTCAATTGAAGAACAAACTTCAGGGTTGAGAGGTGATTTCTAGAACATTTGAGTCCTTAAGATCAATGTTAGGATAATGTCGACAACTTTTGGCCATCAACAAAGGCTGATGTACACTTCAGACAGAACCATCTGTTATTTGTATCCTCCTACAAACACTGAACTCTACCAAAATTAAGGATGGAAAAATGCTTATGGAATCCTTCCTTACTCTGTACCAAGTCCTGTCGTAAGCATTTTCCACATATCAGGACTTGAATGAAGGC
Source organism: Otolemur garnettii (assembly GCF_000181295.1). Taxonomy (NCBI): domain Eukaryota; kingdom Metazoa; phylum Chordata; class Mammalia; order Primates; family Galagidae; genus Otolemur; species Otolemur garnettii. Next base: position 27,817,568 of record NW_003852412.1, read on the forward strand.
AGCCTGTACATGAGACTGGTATTAGTGCTAACATGCGTCAGAGTCACCTGGAGAGCCTGTCCACACGTGGGTTTCTGGACCTGCTCCCAGAGTTTCTGAGGTGGAGCCTGAGAATTTGTGTGTCTCACTGTCCCAGGTGATGTTGCTGCTGGTTTGGAAACCACACTCTGCAAGCCATTGTTCTGTTGCCTCCTGCCACCCCACTGAGCCGTCCTGTTCTCACTTCCTATGGTTTTGCCTCAGTATACACTCTTATCAAATTTCACACTAGAATTTCTAGGGTGAAACATTCTTCTAGGTGGTTTGCTTGTATCCTTCACCCACTTGAGTAAGTCTCACACATCACTGGGAAGGTTCTACATCTGTTTTTTGGGGTTTTTTTAAAATCTATTTTTTTCTTTTTCTCTTTTTTCTTTGTTTTGTTTTTTTCTTCTTGTTGTTAGTATAAAGTTCTATATCTTAAACACTCTGCTCAAAAGCCTTTAACAACTACCACGTATAATTTAAACATCAAGGATGGGATTTCCAGATTCTTGGTAATTTGTTCTTAGGCTAGATATCATGTCATTCATTCAGTTGTTCAACTATGTGACCCCTTAGCTTTTGTCTGCCAAGCACTCTTGTCAAACAAGCTGATTCTTTGGCTAATCAGAGGCCTTCACCTGTGACTTTCTGAACTGAGCTACCAGATAGCTGTTAGGACATCAGCAGGAAACTGCCAGGAGCCATATGTCCACTGATTGGAGAAACTGGTCAGAGAACGGAGTCATCATTTAGGGAGAAACCAAGACAACAGATGATGAAATACAGCTAGCGAGCCAAGAAACCCCCTGGCTCCTATCCTTCCAGGTTTTTTAGCTCTTGCTTTTATTGTATCAACTACCACATTCCTCTTTTAATAGGGTTCTTCCCTTCTTTGCATAAGAAGAGGAAGTGAAGAATGAAGGAATAAAGATGTCACTTGCAAAGTCATCTTAGCAATGCCTCCCTCAATTGTTTATAAAGTAGGCCTGAGAGTCACTCACCCTTCTCTTCAGGTCTCCAGCCAGCCACAGCTAGCTTTCCTGCTGCTGCTCTTTGAGCTGAGAGGGAAGCCCTCGCCTTGCCCTTGCCTCAGCAAGGCCTACTCCGAAGGAGCGCAGGCTCAAGTCCAAATTTTTATAAAGTCTTTCTAACTTGCTCTTCATTCCACTACAGTCTCCCTTCCCTGAATCGCTAATGTATTTAAAGTCTAAGATAAATCACTTAGTAATTAATTTAACATGGTCTTTCTCTCCCCTTCCCAATACTCCTCTGGGGGCTAGTCTTTTTTACCTCCTGGATTTGAAAGCACTTGAAGGCACCACATAAAATGAGTCTTCAAATTGATTTCAAACTTCAGAAAAAATTGCTTGGGGGAACATAGCTTTCTCACAAGAATTATTACTAGCTGCTCCAGGGTGCAGCTGGGGGTGGATGGTAGAGCCTGAGCCTGAGATACACAAGGGGCATCCTGCGGAAGTGTCAGGAATGGGGGATGAATGGGAGAAGGCAGAAGACCGGGGAAACAGGCCAGGTTTTCCCTGTCTCGTGCCTTAAATAAACTCTGTGTGCACACCTCTCACTTTCCAGTTTCCTTTGGGAGCCAGCAATCCCCTCCTGCACGGAGGAAAGCACCAGGAATTGAACACTGCTGTCCGTCAGTCCCTGCTTTCTGCCTCTCCAGCTCCTGCCTGCCCTGCAACCAACATGGTTCCATTCGTCTTTATCACTCTGGACAGAAGGCAGGAGAGATCCCTCCTTCCTGGAATCCCTTTCTTCTCAGAACTGTGCAACTGCTTGTCTGTATAACTCCAGGAATCTTTCATACTTCATATTTTATTTCTCAATCTAGTTGGGGGAAGCAAGGGTCTCTACTTTTTGGAATCTCTACTGCTCTTAGCACAATATTTTTAAAGAGTAAGGGCTCAATAAGTTGATTAGTTGGTTATTACCAATACAGATTATACCTCCAGATATTGATTTGAGAAAACAGTTCAGTTAAAAAGATATTCACGGAACTCCTGCCATGTGTTAGGCAGTGGATTGGGTACTAGGAAGATAAATAATCCAGGCTCTTGAGGTGCTTAGGGAGCATGTGGGAAGACACACCTCTAATTAGGTATTTGAATAGAATATGCTAAGAGCTTTGAGAGAGGCCCATGGCGATGCTGTGGGAGCACAGATCTTACTCAAAGAAAGTTTCCTAGAAGGAATGACAGGGGCTGCATAAAGGATGGGTGGGAATTAGGCAAAGAAGGGGGGGAAGAGGGTAGGAGGTGGTATAGGTCACATCATGAGCAGAGCCTCCTTCAGTTCAATGTTACTGGAGAGTGAAAAATAGAAGGTGGGGAGAGGCACGAGATGAGGCTGAAGAAGGCAGGTGCTGGGGGAGGAAGGCCAGCTTCCCAGAGCTAAGGAGCTCAGCCTTTTTCATGGCGGTGATGGGCCACCAAAGAGCCTGAAACAGACAGTGAAGTGTGCTTGGCAGATGTCTTAGAGAAGAAGCACGAATAAGGGCAGAAATCCAACTAAAACAAAACCTTTTCAACAGAACAAATGAGAGATGGTAAAGACCTAAATTAGACCTGGAAATGGAGAAAAGGAGATAGACTCTGGCATGTTTAGGTGGTGAGGCAGATGAGGAATCTCAGGGATTCTTTGATGGTGGGGGGCGAGAATGAGTTGTTTCTGCTTGAGCAATTATTAGTGGCATTGACTTACATTGGGAAGGACGAGCAGGAATCAGGGAAATGATAAAGAGTTGTGGTCTATTCTTCCTTGGTTTGGAGTATCTGTGGAATGTCCAAGGGACCAAAGGTGCAGGCGTGTGGCTCTGGAAGTATGAAGCCCTCCAAGGATGGGGCAAGGCCAGTGCTGGGGGTGGACCTGGCAATCATTCACACATGGTGAGGGCCAGATAAAAGAAAGAGATCTCTGGGCATGTTTATTATTTTAATTGAGCCTCATTTCATTACATTTGTTTATTTTTTAATTAAAAAATTAATATAACACTCCCAGAGAATAGTACATGAAGCATTTTAAAGATAAAGCATTCATTGTGCAATTTATCTAAAAATGACAAATCTGCAGTGCCCATCGGTATTTGGGAAACCACATTTGTAGATGACAGTAAAATCACCTTGTCAGTACACCCCGTGCACGTAGACATGTGCATGTACATGTCCATATTTTAAATAAAGATAATAGCAAAATATTTAGTTTATTCCAGATAGTACGTATAATATCTGTAGTAATACTTAAGCACAATGAGACAAGTCCTATTACTATCATGTCCTTCTAGCTTAAATGACAGACAGTCATAGAAGAAAAGCAATCTATCCATGGTCATAGAACTGCAAAGTGGTGAAGCTGGCATGCAAGGCAAGTCTGTCTGGTTCCAAAGCGCCTAATGGCTGTGTTACACAGAACATTAGGCAACCCTCCCTCACTCCTGTCCTTCTGTCCAGGCCTCTTGGCAGCATGGAGGAGTCAGTGTAACAGCAGTGGCACCAATGATCCAGAAGGAGGCAGGCAAGCACAGAGAGATGCAAGCACATTTTAAAAAATCATAATTGTTAGACCGATATTTAACTGAATGCATGTATCAATCTAGATATTCATGCTTCTGAATATTTGTAGTTAAAATCCAGTAGGCATATTTGTTTAGGAGGGCAGCTTAAAAAAATATACACACACATATATATAAATTCATATTAGCTTATACTCTGTCCCAGGGATATCACTTCAAGGAATAAAACTATATAAGATATATACATATACAAAGAAAACAAATTAGAAACATCCTAATATCTATTAATTAGAGTTAGTTAATTGATTGAATAACAATATTATATAATACATAGCTGGCAATCTGTAAAAAGAATAATGCAGATCCTTCTGTATGTATTGAGGCAAAAGGAGTCCATGATATGGTAATTTAAAAAGAAAGGCAGAGGGGTCTGTAGACTGGACATACACAGGACCAGTGCATGTACATGGAAGGGCGGACACCAGCTGTTGGCAGGGATTCCTTGAGGATGGCAGGCTTGGGGGGGAGGGGAAGAGACCTAAAAGTTTTCACTTTATATACTTTTAAATACATACATGCGCGCACACACAATTCAATGTGCTTGTTGTGTACAACAATGGACATATATTGCTTTTGAGAAAAAATAATTAATATTTGTCTAAACCCAGCCAACAATTTAATCCCATCAATTAGATGTAGCCACATGTGAGCACACGCTGCTACTTGCATCCTGTAGAATATCACAGTGCTGCTAACAAAGTGCCACGAGAAAGAGGCACATGACAGAACAACACGTCTAGTTTACCTTATTTTTTAAAATCACAAACACAAATATTAATTTGTATATGTGCATAAGAAAAATTGTAAGAAAAATTGTAAAATATTCAACAAAGTGTGAATAGGATCGGTGATCCCAGGGCTGGGAACCAGAGGGGAGGGAATGTGACGGCTTTGACTTTTTCTTTTATGTATATTTGATGCTTTAATTTCTATAATAAAAATTTATTACTCTGAAAATTTCCTTAAGGTAATAAAAATATTCCTACCAAAATGCAGTTTTAGCAGTGGATCACTTTATTTCCACTTTATCTCAGACCTTTAATATCTGATATCATGAAATCTACAAGATTAGAAGAAATTTCAGATTGATAAAGTTCACAAAATACATAATTAGCATAACTTTACAGGTTTAATAGTGCACTAAAGACTACAAAAAGCAAAAATGCTTTAATAGAAAATCTCAGTTTTTCTTTCTTCTGCAATGTAAATCTAGGCCCTCTTCACATAATCTAGTATCGGTTTTGCTGTAACAGTTCCCTATGACATTTCCTTGAACAATCTAAACAATATGTGATTTTATCATTTCTCTTCTCTTGCTAATACTGAAGAAACAACATTCAAGGTTTTCATAAAGCTTTCATTTCTACAAACTTATATTATTTCTGAAGCAAACAAAGAAACTAAAGCTCCAGAAATATTCCTGATGCACATTTTGTATGTTGAGACACCTCTTTGCTGGTTCCATTTCCTTTCTCATGTATGTAGCACTTAATTCTTCTTTGACTGGGAACCCCCCAGGGAGACTCCACTGCCCTGCAAGCTGGACATATATGTCCTCACCCGAGTCTACTGTTATTAACAGGAATATCTCCCTTCTAGCGCTCCCATAGCCCTCAGGCTGCTTCTCCATCATCTGACAGTGACCTGCCTGCTTCTACGCTCCTGCTCGCTCCTGCTCGTAAACCCTCCTCCTTCCCCTTCTTGGTTGCCTTTACAGAAGACCAATCCCACATAATTTAGTCTATAACTTTACACATTTAACAGCACACTATTCAAGAACCTCTCTGATTTCTCCCAGGATTCAGAAGGAAAGTCCTGCCACTTGGGAAGCAAGAGCTCATTCCCCATTCTCCAATCTTTGGTGTCTTCCAGGGAACTGGCCATCTGTTCAAAGTATTCAGAGACAGACTCCCCCTCCCCTACCTTAGGTCAAAGTGGCAGGACACTACAAGGGCATATGTGGGTCAAGCCTACGACTGCAGCCTGTGCCTCCATAATAATCATCACAGATGTGTGCCTAAAATGCAAAAGGACCTAAGGGAGAGAGGGGTTCAATTACTGGAACTTCAACAAAGCGTGTAAACAGGGTATTATCAGAACCCTTCATAAACAAGGCATTTATTGATAGGATTGTACTTCTCCAAGTTTTTTGGTTATAAGGAACAGAAAGGAAGCAAATTTGAGCAAAAATAGGAATTCTGTATAAGGCTAAAGGTTTTCTTGTGGCTCTTGTCTCAAATGGGTAAAGGGACAGTGGATGAGGAGCTGGAGTGAAAGCTGTAAAGTCCCTTGTCATCATCATCACTTGAGTCTGCTGTCACTCATACCAAGAAGGACCGGAAAGCAGTCCTGGATGGTTGTCTGGTGAACAAAAATTCCCAGGTTTGCCAAAGAGAGACTTAGATGCTTAGAATCCATCCAAAGGCTAATGACACATTGGGGAAACAGCCCGTGCTCCTTTCTTTGTATCCCCAGTGCCATCAGGGATTCCAAAATGATATTAAACAGTCTCATTTTTGTGAGTGATTCAAAATGAAGACTAGATTTTATCTTTGTGCAAATCTTAACTACTGAAAAAAGTACAAATACATTCTTTCCAGAGAAACCACAAATCTTTGAGAGACTGCCTTCTATAAATCAAAGTTAACACTTAGAATTATGACCGTGCAATATTTTTAAGTTAATCTCAGTATTTATCCCTTTATTTTATGGAGATACCAATTAAAATATCTTAATGGCAAAATTTCAGCATCAAATTAAAGTGATGGCACAATGATTAAGAGCATAAAATAGATCGGCTCCACCACATCCCCAATAAAGAGTAGATGTTTCAATTGTGAAGATAGACAATTAAGCAACACTCATTTGATGACTCTGAAAGCTAATTACATTCAAATGTTTTTAGAATTAGTATAAGGATGGCCTTTTTTCCAAAGATTTACCTTAAATAAAAAATAAGGAACTAAAACTTGAATAGAGACGTCCCGTTCTTAAAGGAAAAGGTCTAATTAGTGGTAAACATGCTACATGTGAATAGTAGCGCATGAGATAAATTCTGAAAGAAGAATAACTCATTGCAAAATTCTAATTCTATTACGAGCTAAGATTTCAATACAGAAACTCTAGTATGATGTAGTTGAGTAGTTCAACCTCACGACAGTTAATGTTATCTATTACCATTTGCAGTTTGAGAAACACCGTTAGCTGTTAGCAATCAATTCATTGACTCTCCTGTCCCCAGATAACATCTGCTAGCAGTGGGAAAATATTCCTATGCTCTAACTACTATGCACACTTCATAACCTGCTAATTAGCACTTAATTTTTGCTTTGCTTAGGGAATAATAATTATAGCCTTCACCTAATACAACAGAGGTTTACCTTTAACTATCAATTTTTTTAAATTAGCTAATGATCCATAGATAGTACCCATCCCCCATGGGTGCCTTACATAGTCTATCAGAATATAGACGACAATTTTTCAAACACTGTTGGAAATTGTTAACTTTAATGCTAATGTAGATGCAGGAAAGCCACTTTGATTATTTTAAGAACTCTAAAACTTTCAATATTTGGTATGAAAATTTCCGTAACAATTTTAAACTTGCATACAAAATTATTAGTGTGATTTAAAATATTTAACATGAGATGACAAAAAGTGAGACATTAATTCCTATCAAGCAGATTTTAAAGAGGCAAAGCATAAATTATGGAAGCTAAAGTCTTTCAGTTTTATATTATTTAAAATTGTAGAGAGATATTTAGTAATATGTGATCATTTTTCCCTTAGCAAAGGAAGTAATTACAAAAGGTAAGAGTTGGCTTCTGAATTTTGTCTATAATTTTCAATGGCCAATTCTAAAGCAAATTTTCTATTAAAATATACTTTTTCCTATGTACTTATAAATCAGAGCATGTAATATTGTTAAATTTTATTTCATTTTACCTAATCATGCAAATGTCATAATATATTAATGAAGTTCTCCATCTTTGTATAGAATGTACTTGTAAAACACAGATCTTATCTAGTTTCTAAACTTGAAAACATGCTACATTTCAGTTTGAATGGTTTATCGTGAAATATGAATCTGATTCTTCTAATGATGAAAGCACCAAATTCTAGACATTCTAGGTAACAACAATGAGTTTACAATGTGCACAGAATTCATTGCTGCCTGTATATCTCACATAGTAATTAATACCATGCACAGTGACAGAATGCCGAATCAGAGGATACTAAGTATAGTCAAACAAATGAACCCAAAGTACTCTCTAGTCTCAATAGGAATAAGAAAGATATTATCACCCAGATTCTCAAATTCTTATTTCTAATTAAATATATTTCATGAGAAATGGCAAACTATCAAAAATATCTTGGTATCTGAAATTTCACATCAAACACTTAGACATACGTATATATGGTAAACAAAAGAATGCAAATCTTCACTCAGTGACCCGATCAAATAATTCCTGAATTTTGCCTGTGATTTATGGCAATCCAATGAAAGGGTCAAAGAAGTCATACATTTGAGAAAAAATAAGGGGTATGATTTTATACTGTCATCTGAGTAAAAATGGAAGAAAACAAAATTCTGAAAACACTTAGGTTTGGGTCAAGTTACATATGCAATAGTTAAATAAAGTAAAAACAGGGCAATTGAGCAATTGAGTGTGTGGAAACCTTAAAGAGTAAATTTCCACAGTAGAATATAGAGAGACGTGTGCATAAAACCTGTCAGCAATGATGTGCTCCTCGGGTCTTGGTGACCCTCACTTTTCAGTCATGTCGAGAACTATGGGAACAGCCTGCTCTGACGTCAGCACGTGCCTACTTGGTGTCTCCTGAACACAGTGAACTTAAAAACTGGTGTTATTTTTTTTCTTTTGTATGTACTAATGATATACTTAGTTTTATAGGCACTAGTCACACATAGGCCCTTTTTTATGTCTCACTGTGGTATGTAATCTTTTTTTATTACTAACTGTATGTTTAAAATAATTAGTACTGCTGGATATAATCACTAATTTCCTAAAACTGCAAAAGGCAACTTAATATTTCTGCATGGCAGCTGTAATACGCAATATTGTACAGAACTAAATTATTACAGTGCCAGCAGTTTTCTATACACAGTACTTAAGATAATTATAAAAAATCATCTTCATTACTGCTTGCTAGCATTTCTTTTTAACAGTTTAATTTGGATAGGTTACAAAATACATTCAAATCACACAGATATAATTACTGCAGACCCAAGAAGCTATAAAATGTTCCTATCCAAATCCCTTTGACCCTGTTAATGTCTGTTCCTTGTTAATCTAAGGCAAACATTGTTTGTAGTGTACATTTGTTACAGAATATGAAAAAAAGGGGGTGAGGGGGTAAGGAAATCCCTTAACAGTTGTTATTGATTCCAGCATTTACTGACTGAGAGTTAAGTGCTGTTTACAAAACAGAACAGATGCAGATGCTGACAAAAAGGTAAACAATTGTTGCATGGCTTCCTGCCAGATTCTGAACCGACATATTAAACTGCAAGTGAAGCCCATTTCCCCTATGGATTGCACTTATTGCCACTTCATTTCCTATGTGCTCCGTCTCTCTATTGCCACGCCTGGCACTAAGCTATTTCCAGTTCCTTGCTGACCCCTGAGGCTTGGTGCTACCACACACAGCCATTAGAGAAGGGAATTGCATGTGTCTGACACGGCCTGAAACCAATTATTTGATATTTTCTTCAGAATGATGCCCAACTCTGTTGGGAATGAGCAATCATGAAATAATTTACCTCCTGATTTAATTTTTTCCTGCACAAATTAGTTGTAGACTGAGCTGGCTATACGCAGCTGCCTGTGACATGGCTCTGTCTGATCAAGATGATACTTGAAATGAAGCAGAGGGGACTGAAGGCAATAGTTTGGGGAATCCTGCTGTAAAGAGGCATCGACAAGTTTATCAGATATACCCATCACATGTACTCTCTGTTGAGGAAAAATGGTAGAACCTTAAAGAACTATCTGGGCAGCAAAATACTCCACAAAGATGCCAACCTGCTCAGGGCGTTTGGAGTTTTTAAATATCTGATTTCTGGTTCCCTTTTTATGTCTCAGAAAGCTTGATATATAATCAGAAGTTAACAAAATATTAAAAGCAAACTGACACTGTTTCATGGCTCATTGACCTTTGCTAAATTTTGTATTTAGTAATCTTGTTTTTAGATATAGTCATAACCATAAAGAAAATATGTATTTGTCTATAATTCAAATCCCTACAAATACGTATCCTAAAATAGAAAGGACTTGTGCTTTACATTTTGTTGTCCCTAAGTCATAGACATGAGGCAAAACCTGAGATTTGATCACTTACTGATAAACACAGCAAGTTTGTATAAATTTGCAAGATGATATGAAGGCCAACGGCTTGTGCTCAGTGATGATAACACAGTCTCCTTAGAGAAACTACCTGGACATAAGGTTCAGGTACATCTGTGCAGTAATATCTTATCCCTGAGTTAGTTCAACTGGAGAGTTTTCTCCTTTTTCTGTACTGATTCCACTGTAGATTTGGGCCATTAAATCTTGGAAGAGGCTGTGACTGCTGTGCCTTCCTACTTCTCTTCAGGGTCCAGGCTCCACTAGCTGGTGTGCGGACACTACAGCTGTGAACATCATCCCTTTCATGATCATGATTCAGAAAAATTATTTTTCAAATAACCATTAAAAGTACACTCTCTTCAAATAGCTGAAGGATTACAGTTTTATTGTACTACAAAAAGAATATTAGCAATGATGATGATAATTGATTTCAGTACAGTTTGGGAGAAAAGGTACGAAAGGTCTATAAAATAATTTTACACTATAGCTTTCTCTGACAAGGATCATCATAAAATCTGGAGGCAATTTCTCTTCTTTTCAGAGTAGATTATCTCACACATCTGAGTGTTCACTCCAGTAATTACACTTCAGTGTGTCTTTTGCTAATGAAAATGCTACCACTGAATTTTTAACTTGAAGGTAATTTCTAGGCTCAGCGCCTGTGGCTCAACCAGCTAAGGCGCCAGCCACATACACCTAAGGTGGCAGGTTTGAATCCCCAGCCCGGACCTGCCAAACAACTATGACAGCTGCAACCAAAAAATAGCCAGGCGTTGTGGCGGGCGCCTGTGGTCCCAGCTACTTGGGAGGCTGAGGCAGGAGAC